>NW_021604782.1:15320238-15398840 GCF_004785775.1 Grammomys surdaster | reverse complement strand
TCAACTGGGGGGCAATAGGATGTCAAGAGTAAATTCCCTTCCTGGGGCACCATGCCTTAGTCAGGATGTTTTGATCCTAGAGGAACCGCAGAATGTTACTTAGTAGACAGCAGCATACGAAAAGGTTCAGCCAGGGCATAGCAGCCCTTTGGGGTCCTACAAAGAGTAGTGACCACTTTATGATCAATTTGTAGAATGACTTTGACAATGACATTTTTTTCAATTACATAGACAAAAACTGATTTACAATGTAATTTTTGAGAATACAAAAATGGTAAACTTTTTAAAATATAATCTCAGGCCTGGACATGATCCATATTATAAGCCTTCTTTATGTTATTCCTATAGAATGGCCCAAAGAACACAACATTAACAAATTCTCAGACCCTACACATCTTTAAGCAAATCTTTCTTAAATATCCACTGCTAATGATGCTGAATATATGATTTGTGTGTATTACTCAAACTGTATGGGAATCAGCTTCTGGCATAGCCTAAGAACTTGCTTACATTGCCCCAAATGCAATACATTAATTATGTGACTAGGGAAATAGTCATATGAAGACTGAATGAGATCTGGATATACTCTAGTCAGATTCTGACCAAATCCTGCTTCTCTCTTTGATACACCACACATTTAGTTATACTATTCGTCTAAAGTTTGACATTTTTTTAAAGAAGTGAAACCAACTCTCTGTGGGTTTAGAAGGATGAGAGTATAGTATATAAAATACAAAACAGTGTGGTTCATCATAGGACCTCAGCATACATGCAACTCATTGGATTACCCATGTGATCAGAGCTCCCCTCTTCTGTCACAGTGGTGAAATTTATCATATTAAAATATCATCAAACTAAGACTTCCATATCTACAATATGAAAATGATTCCTACTCCACATTTGAAGTTTTTGAGGGGCTTGAGATAAGTGAAGACTGAAAACAGAATTCATAAATTATAAAACACCATTTTAAGCTCTGTTTATATAGGTTTAATATATGCTATGTCCTATATTAATAACTTTATAAGCATTTCCTTTTAATTCACATTAAATTGCATAGATTACTGTCCTTTCTAGTATTTGGAATAAAGAATTGAATAGCACTGGTTGAAAATGTTAAAAACAACATTCAAAGAAAGGCATGGCCTGCACTTTTAACCTGACATGACACAGGCAGCAGATACTGCAAGTAATATCCTACATGAAAGGGTCTAGGATAGGAGTAGCTGAATTTGCAGCTATGTATTTTTAAATATTCTCCAGTGACAATGGGTCAGGCTACTTCTAGCTGTGTTCCAACTTCCCTTCCAACCCCAACCCCCTCTCTGCAGACAGGGGCTTGACTTCCTCATCCATCATTTCCCTTCTAATAACACCCTCCTATTCATCTACTCTTCCTTCTTCACACCCCCTGGCATGTTGACAGTGGCTGGAATTTCCCATTAAAGCAGTCATTCTTGTAGAAAAGGGAGCTGACATGATTAATGTCAGTCAGTGACTATAGGCAGCACCACGCTTCTCTGCACTCAGGTAATTGGAAGTATGGCTTGTCCCAAATACACCTGGATTTCTTTCCAAAAGTTTGCTCCAATTCTACCACTGTTGAGTTCCCTTTGCAGGTACTGCAGTTGATGGAATCTAGACTCAGGAAATGTTAAAAGTGACAGTTGGCATTTGAAATAGTCTGGTCACTTAATGTTCACGAGGGAAAATGATATTCAGAAAGGACTAACTTGTCCAAGGTCATTCTGATGTTTCAGTACAAAAGGCAATATGAGAGCTGGTTCTTCATGATTTCAGCCATTGCCCACCTGATTTTTCATTATAATCTTATCCAGCTCTCCTTCCATCTGCCTCCGCTGGGATCAGAAATGAAGTTGAATTGACTTCCATAAGTGAGTTCTCCATTTTCCCCCAGAGGGAAGCTCCTTGGGTATCTTCCTGATAGAATTTTTAATAAGTATCTCCTTTTAAAAAGACTCACTTCTTGCCTTACCCAACCTCTTCCTGTGGGTCCCCTGTGATCAGATGATTCCAACTGGCTCCAGAGTCTCTCTCTGCCTCACTGCTCCGCTGAATTCTTTAACATTCTCCATGCAAAGGCGCACTGCAGCCTCATGCCCTGAATTTAGAGTGGAAATGGGAACTATTTGTGCAATTCAGGGAAAAAAATGACAAGAAGGCAAAAAATAAATTAATTAATTTAAAAAGCCCTGGTACCATGAATACCTTTATAAAAACAAAATGAAAAATATCATCCTTATGCTGCCCTGAGATCGCAGCTCAAAAAGTAGACAGCTCTTCTGCATCACTTTGATTTATTCATTCTAAATGTAGTCCTGGTACCTGGACTATTAACCACACGTTAAAATCGATGAAATAAACTACCCAACAAAACTAAGTAAACAGTTTCCCAAACACTAAACTGATCCTTTCAGTTATGCTCATTAAGCTGTCTGACCTTAGAGAAATCTATGACATTTAAAAGGAAAATATAATACTTTCCAAACTTCTTTACATTCCAGTAACATGTGCTAACATACACTAAATGGGAAAATACATTGTTGTTTATAGCACGTCAAGTGCTTAAAGAAGAAACAGGAAGAGAAGGAAGAGGCAGGGAGGAAAAAGACAATGCTAAAGCAACAGGTTCAAAACCAAGGTACATAAATACACTAGTTTTCATTCGCACATATTTTCATTAGTTAAAGATGAAGAAATAAAGTACAAAGTACAGTGTGGTAGACTAGTAATTTTAAATTTATGTTTAAGGCACAAATATTACATTAAGTTTAGAAAAAAATGGGCCCTTTCAGCTAAAAATGATGTTTTCAAGGGGTATAGAGGTGGCTCATGAGGGCTGGCCATCTTTCCACCTGACTTGAATAATATTTTATCTCAAAATGTAAGGCATTGAGCAACTGAGAAAGACAGACATTGACCTCCATCCTCTGTGCATCCCTGCATACATAACAGGTAAACACTGAAAAAGTCAACTGACACACACGAAACACAGGTACATACAAAGATAACATTTTTAGAGTTAGTTTATGAATGTAATCCTTGAATTGAAATCTAGCCTAATGCAAATACAAATACCTATTATTATTGCTGTTTAATAAAAAGAATAGACCAAGATGTTTGGAAAAATGTTTGTAAATAGTGTTATTTTTGTTGAAAGATAAATAATGATCTAATCCAAAAAGTTTTATACAGAATTTTGAAGAAACAAGTTATGAGAATGAGCTTCTTGAATAAGTTACCTATTAATTGGATAAAATAAAGTAGTATTAGAGGTATATCTTATATCCCACTGCTCATCAATCTCTTTGCAAAAACTAGATAATTTTAATTTCATTTTTAGTCATAGATTTTTACAAATAATGTCCTTTTGGTCATAGGTTCTAAGCATCAAGATTGGCATCTGGTGGTTTCACATGCTCAATAGCGGGCCTGATGCAGCCAGATTACAGTTGGCTTACTTGGCCATGAAGGTGGATTAGAGACAAAGTGGGGTCACCAGGAGGTTAAGTTGTATGCGTTCTCCATGTAGCTTCCACATCAATTGAGTGGATATATTAACAAAAGAGCTATTCTTCACACCCTTCATTCTCACCTGCTGGTTCACTGTGATCTCACCCTTGGCACCCATGGGAGGAATTATCCAGACTAACTAATTTCACAGCCAGTAAATTACAGATATAGTCATTGAATGTGCGTCTCATTAGAGGAAGTTAATTTAAGTAGACAATCAACAAATATATAGATGGGATGTAAAAATCCAGTTTGAGTAGATTTCTCTCTATCTCAAGCACACAATGAATTCACAACCTCAACATCTGCCGCCACCAAAAAAAAAAAAAACACTTTACAAACAGAAAAGATATAAAGAAAAGAAATTGACTCACTGCAATTTTCTCTGATGAATGTTGAATTTCCAATTAGTATTTTAATTACTCCAGTCAGACCCTCAGCTGTCTTAAAAAAAAAGAAAAAAGAAAGAAAGAAAAAGAAAAAAGCTTCCACATAGTCTTTCATTTTAATTATGGGGACTAACAACTTTCCTGGCTTTAAAGCAAAACCCATCAAGCTTGCTCTTACTTAATATAAACTTTCTGTTCATGTGTTCAATAAATGTTTCCACCACTACATTAGAATTATTTACAATGTCATTTAAAAATTTATATTCTGGTGAATTGCTCCCCCTTCTATACTACACTGTATAAAATTAGTGAAGATTATAGTAGCACATAGGTCTATAATTAATGATATGATTTCATTAAAATTTGATGAAAGTTAGTACTGAATATCTTCCGTCCAATTTCCATGGATGTTTCCATCATATCTTTAAGTTTTCGCTTAACTTCTACGTATTTACTTTCAGTAATTATGGAAGTTATCTTTTGGCTCTATTTTTTTCAGTTTTTTTTTAATTGGATATTACATTTCAAATCTTATCTCCTTTCCTGGTTTCCCCTCTGCACACCCCATATCTCATCCCCTTTTACCCTGCTTCTATGAGAGTACTCCCCTATCCGCTCACCCACTCCCACTTTACCACTCTAGCATTCTTCAACAAAGGGACATCAAGTCTTCACAGGTACAAGGACCTCTCCTCCCATTGATGCCAGATAGGGCTCCTTTAGCTCCTTCAGTCCTTCCTCTAACTTCTCCATTGGTATCCCTGTGCTCAGTCCAAAGGTTGATTGTGAGTATCTGCATCTGTTTTAGTCAGGCTCTGGTAGAGCCTCTCAGGAGACAGCTGTATCAGGCTCCTATCAGCAAACACGTCATAGTATCTGCAATAGTGTCTGGTTTTGGTGTCTGTATGTGGGATGGATCCCAAGATGGGGTAGTCCCTGGATGGCTTTTTCTTCAGTCTCTGCTCCACTCTTTGTCCCTGTATTTTCTTTAGACAGGATCAATTCTGGGTTAAAATTTTGGAGATGGGTGAGTGGCCCTATTCCTCTACCAGGGATTACCTATGGATATGGTCTCAACAGGTTCTTTGTTGAGTATTTCAGCTAATGTCATCCCTGTTTCACTGCCTAGGGTTTGTCTATAACTTAAAGAAAAGACACATTTCATCAAAGCCTATGAAACAAGTATCATTATAATACTAATTCCTTCCTGTATAGTATCCACACATTTTATTTTCATCTAAGATCTCTAAACTTGTTGATTAAGTGAAAGAACTTGTTATCAATGGACTGGGGAAAATCATCACTGTCCTCTATGCTGGTTTACTGCAAATAAAGAATTATATTCAGTTCATGTGTTTATTTCAGTATCTCTGAAGAGATAGGATTTTAACATTGGAAAAGCTTCATTTAGAAAAATACCAAGATAATCAGTGAGTTTCATAATATAGCCATATATTTTAATAGGTGAAAGATTGAGAGCCTGAGAATTTAGCCAAAACATTTCACAGTTATAACTGTAATTATGGCTAAAAATATTAAGAAAACCTGTCTGATGAAATGCTAATGTTGTTATCAATACTATTTCTGCAATGGGCTGGAGATTGGATAACACTGATTGTCTCTGTAAAATATTTCGCTTTTTAATTATGCGGCAGTTTAAAATGATGATGTAAATCCATATTTATTGACATGGAAAGTTGCCCATAATATATTGCTGAGTGAAAAATAAGTCAGTTTTTTTAAGCAGCATGTTCACTATTATTCCATTTACATAAAATCTTGTATGTCTTTCAGTGTAGCCATCCATAGAGAAATGTTCAATTTAATGATTGTCTCTGGATGGTGGGTAAATCACTATTCTGAATATTCATAACAAACATGAATTTATTGTTTCAAAGGAAAACTTATTTTAGAATATATAGATGACTGTAACTACTTAGTCATATTTCTGGCTTCAGGAAATGGATGTTTACAGATTACTTAATTGCTCAACCATTGACCCTCTGCTGGACTCTGAGGAATAATTCTATATCTTAGACTTCCATAATTGTCCTGTCTAAACTGCTGCATAACAATAACCTAACCACAATTCTTAACTAAGTGAAATATGAAATGACTCAATGGGCCCAAGTATTTCAAAGCATTTAACACATATTAAGGATTTGACAATTTATAAATCTCTTGTTACTTAATAAATGTTTATTGGTTTTTTCAGGTGAATAGTTGTGTCATAGTAAACCTTTCAAAAAGTGCATCTGTTTAGCTCTGTGTAATTAGGTTCTTTGGTATATAACTTCTTGAGTTCTTTGTATATTTTGAATGTTAGTCCTCTATCAGATGTAGGGTTAGTGAAGACCTTTTCCCAATATGTAGATTGCTGTTTTGTCCTATTGACAATGGCCTTCACCTTACAGAAGTGTTTCAATTTTATGAGGTCCCATTTGTTAATTGTTGATCTTAGTGCATAAGACATTCTTGTTCTGTTCAAAAAATTTTCCCTATGCCAATGCATTTGAGATTCTTTCTCACTTTCTCTTCTATTATATTCATGCTATCTGGTTTTATGTAGAGGTCCTCGATATACTTGGAATTGAGTTTTGTACAAAGAGATAAGAATGGGTCAATTTGCATTATTTACATGCTGTCTGCCAGGTGAACCAGCATCATTTGTTGAAAATGCTGTCTTTATTCCACTAGATGGTTTTGGCTCCTTTGTCAAAAATCAAGTGACTAAAGGTATGTGGGTACATTTCTGGGTCTTCAGTTCTATTCCATTGATCTACCTGTCTGTCTCTGTACCAATAGCATATGATTTTATCACTATTGATCTATAGTATAGCTTGAAGTCAATGATGGTGATTCCACCTTATGCCAGTCAGAATGGCTAAGATCAATAACTCAGGTGACAGCAGATGCTGGAGAGAATGTGGAGAAAGATCTCTTCTCTATTGCTGATGGGATTGCAAGCTGGTGCAACCACTCTGGAAATCAGTCTGGTGGTTGCTCAGAAAACTGGAAATAGTTCTACCTGAGGACCCAGCTATGCCGCTTCTGAGAATATATCGAAAAGATGCTCCAACATATAACAAGGATACATGCTCCATTATGTTCATAGCAGCTTTATTTATAATAGCCAGAAGCTGAAAACAACCCAGATGTTCCTCAACAGAAGAAAGGATACAGAAAATGCGGTATACTTACACAATGGACTACAACTTAGCTGTTAAAAACAATGACTTCATGAATGTCATAGACAAATGGATGGAACTTGAAAATATCATCCTGAGTGAGGTAACCTAGTGACAAAAGTGGTATGTACCCACTGATAAGTGGATATTCGGTAAAAAGAAGCTCAGAATATTCATGATACAACTTACAGACCATATGAAATCCAAAAAGAAAGATGATCACACCAAAATGTGGATGCTTCAGTACTAATCTCTGGGAAGTAGAGAGAGAAAGGGATCTTGGAGGGAGAGAGGAAAGAGAGGGAAATGGGGGTGGTACTTCAGATATGGTAAGTTGGGTTAGAAGTACAGAGGATCAGGAATTTTAAAGGAGGTGTGTAATAGTGGGGGAAGGGGAACTGGGGGTAGCAATTAGAAAGTCCCAGAAGCCAGGAACCCAAGAGTTTCCCAGGACCCAATAGGGATGACATTAGCTGAAATACCCGACAAAGGGGAGAGAGAACTAGTAGAGACCATATACAGTGGATAGGCATTGTCCCCAGTTGAGACATGGGGCTACCCACCCATCTCAAAAATATTAATTCAGATTTTCTCCTGTCAAAAGGAAAAGTAGGGACAGAGTAGAGCAGAGACTAAAGGAAAGGCCCTCCAGAGACTGTTCCACCTAGGGATCCATCCCATCTGCATACATCAAACCAGCCACTATTGCTGATGCCAAGAAGTGTTTACTGACAGGAGGCTGGCATAGCTGTCTCCTGAGAAGCTTTACCAGCACCTGACCAATACAGGTGAAGATTATGCAACCTAACACCAGAATGAGCATGGGACCCTAATGGAGAAGTTAGGACAAGGACTGAAGGAGTTTGCAACCCCATAGGAAGAACAACAATATCAACCAACTAGATGCTCCGAAGTTCCCAGACTAAGTCACCAACCAAAGACTATACAAAGGAGGATCCATGACTCCAGCTGCATATGTAGCAGAGGGCCTTATTGGGCATCACTGTGAGTGGAGACCCTTGGTCCTGTGGAATCTAGATGACACAGCGTAGGAGAAAGTTAGGGTGCTGAGGCAGGAGTGGATGGGGGGGAGAGTACCCTTATAGAGGTAGGGGGAGGGAGGAAGGGATAGAGTTCTTGTGAAAGGGAAACTGGGAAGGGGGATAACATTGGAAATGTAAACAAATAAAATAGCCCCCAAAAGGAGTATTTCCTGAATCCCTTGGTGAATTTAGTGAATTCCAAAAATGTTGCAATCCACTTCAGACTTCATAGAATACATTATCCCATAAAGTACTAGGAACCTTCCCTTTTCTGTCCTTGTGAAGATATTACTGGTTCATTACCTTACAGACAAATCCACTCAATATCAATTTTCTACCTTGAGTCTTCAAACTATGTATATTTGGTACTCAATTTCCCAAGTGTAAAATTTTCCTAGGGAGTAGGAAACAAAGGACAGTATTTTGCCCCCTTTTTTTTCCTAAGTGCTCTAGCTAATGTGTCTGTTACGGTGGTCGTGTATCTTGTGGGCATGTATGCACTTGTGTGCTTATATGGTTGCATGTGTTTGCTTGTATCCATGAATTTCTGTATGTGAATATATATATATACGTATATATATATATATATATATATATATATATATATATATATATATATGTATATTTCTATGCACATATCTGTGTAAGTATGGGTATAGGGATGTGTGTGCGTGTGCATGTGTGTGTGTGTTCGGGAGTCTGCATGCACATATGCACATGTGTGTGTATGTGTGTGTGTGTGTGTGTGTGTGTGTGTGTTAGCTGTGAGGATGAGAACCCTAAATGCAAACGCGCACCTGGAACTATAGGGCTTGTCATTTCTTTGCATCTAATCTCAGAGAAGTCTCTTTCTTCCCTAACCTTATAAGTACATTGTTTTTTCATTTAGGTTGACTTTTCAGTTCTCAATAGGTGATTGAGATCATTTATGAGATGCGTATAATTTATCCATAACCTGAAGGAAGCTTCCTTTGTGTCTTCTCATTACAAAGCTTTTACTGCACCATAAATTAGATCAAGAAAAGCCAATATACTTTTCATGCTTCAAATATTTGTAACATAAAGCACATATATATTCAGACATGTGCACATACTCACACACATACACACACACAACAAACAACACACCACCACCACCACCTGCAGCAGCAGCAACAGCAGCAGCTCTATGCATTGTTGCTTCCCATAGAACTTTAACTTTTTTGTGGGTAGTTTCGAAATAGCAAAAATATTTCCTGTCAGATGAAACTCTGAAGAAAACAGCAAAATGCAGTACCCTCAGAGGATGGCCTGGGCACAGGCAGTGAGTTCTCAAAGGAGATAACACCAGGTCACTCATAATGCCACCCTATGGAACAAAATGGAAACCTCCAAATGGATGGAGTATAGACCGGGGTGACAGGATCAAAGTAATTTATTTTGATGTGTTCTGACATTTTCTAAACCTGAGAGAGAACAACATCCCTTTTAAGAAAGTTCCTTGGGTCTCAACTTCCTGCTTTCAAAGAAGCTTAGAAACAAAGACATTCGGCAACATGAAGCTTTTAGTTACTTTTCTTGCCTGTCTTCAAGTTAAAAGAGAATCTACTTCAGTGCAATTCCATGCATATTTGTGTGTATTGTGAATTCCTCTATTTATACACACATATGTCATTTTTCTAGGTCTGGCTCTCTGGCAGTAAAACAAACCTCAGAATAGAGAGACAAGTAAGTCAACTTCCTGCCTTCAGGAAGTTCCTATCCATTTAAAATCTATAATAATTCTATGAGTGAGGAATTACTGCCATTGATTCTGCAGCTGATAATACAGGTAATCATAATGGACATCCATAACAAAAATAAACATAGAAGAAGCACAGAAACATAGAACATTATAATGCTTTAAAGAAGTTTTCATGGTAGGTGAAGGGGCATTACATACACAGAAAATAAGTGTAAAAATAGTAGGTAAAACAGTTGGTTATGAGATAAAACTTGTCAAGAAATAACCTAGTAGAAAACAGCCCAGTCCCCACCATCCAGGTTGGGCAAAAGAAATACACCCAAGCATCTGCTGCAATTGCCACTATAATGGAAAAATATGTGATGAAGAGTTGGAAAAAATGAAGTACACATTGGAGAGATGGAAGAGAAAGCCAAGCCAAGGAGTTTGTACACTGTAGAGAAAGATAGAACTGAAAACTTGATCACAGTGAGGAACAGTCAGATATGAGGTGTACATGGTAAGGTCTGGGCCTGGCCTGCCACCAAGGATGATCTCTGGGTTCATGATCATGCTGCACTGGAGATCTGTATTGATGCCCATGGATAATTACTGCCAAAGGCCAAACAGATCACTATGTTCTGGGATGCGACTGGAGACCATGTGACTATCTCAGGGCTATGCTGTCATTTGCTATACTAATCTGAATGGCCATTTCTGCCATCTCAGGTGATGGGGGACATCTGGGGCCATGTTGTTGCCATAGTAAAATAGCATCTGGGGGTCTGTGTTGGTGTTCCAGGCTAGTATTGCTAGCAAAGTCCATACAGGTGTACCTATTCTGGACTGATAGCTAAAGCACTGTGTCAAGTTAGCCCTGTCTCATTCTAGACACCACACTGTAGCTATGCTTCCATCCATGATGTTGACAGTAAAGTGGAGCTGAATCTGATGGCAGGGGTACTGGTCCCACCTCTAGCCGGAGGTGGAGTGGATTGGGAAAGGGAGAGTTGCACTTTCCTTTCCCTGCCCCTCAAAGCCTGCAGCTGGCAGGAGACCTGATGTTGAGGTTATGAGAGGAGGAGACATTGCCGTAATCCTCAGTGGCTACAGCACAGGTGGGACCTATACCTTCCCTGGGTAGCACAGTAGAGCTGGCCCTGAGAGCAAAAGTGCAGATGAGCCAGCCCAGAGGACATGAGAGCAGGAAATCTGACCCTGATCCTTGCCATCTGCAGCATTGAGTGAGCTAGCAAAGGCATACACACACACATAATGAAGCTATTATGATTAGTGGTTTTAAGATGCAGAACTGGTTTAAATGCAATTTATGGGCAACTGGCATAGATTAATTTCTGATACAATGGGGACAATTGAACTGCAGCTTCCATATTGTTCACCAACAAAGGTGCATTATGATCATTCCCAGACACCATCACTACAATGTTCTTGATCCCCTCATTGCAGTCTAGGCCATGAATTGTTCTGGAATTGTCTTGTTCTAGGACTAGATCAAGGCTATCTATCTATCTATCTATCTATCTATCTATCTATCTATCTATCTATCTATCAATCTATCTATCTCTTATTTTTACTTATTCACTTTACATCCAGAACATTGCCCACCTCTCAGTCACTTCCTCCAACAATACTTCCCCCCAATTCCCCTCTCCTCCTCTGAGTGTGTTGTGGCTCCCTACATATATACTCCTACCCTGAACTATCAAATCTCTGTAGGGCTAGGCACATCATCTCCCACTGAAGCCAGACAAGGCAGCTCAGCTAGAAGAACATATCCCATGTCCAGGCAATGGCTTTTGGGATAGCCTCCTGCTCTAATTGTCCAGGACCCACATAAAGACTAAGCTGTATATCTGCTACATATGTGTGAGGAGACTTAGATCCAGCTAGTCTGTTCTATGTTCTGTGGTTGGTGGATTAGTATGTGAGAGCTCCAAGGGTCCAGGTTAGTTGACACTGTTTGTCTTCCTGTGGAGTTCCTATCCCCTCTGGGGTCTGCAATTCTTCCTCCTATTCTTCCAAAAAAGTCCCCAAACTCCATCCACTCTCTGGCTGTGGGTGCCACAATTATCTACAATTCAGCTTGCTACAGCTAGCTGCATTAAGTAGAAGAGTATATGAAAAGCAACAGTGCCTTATGTGTGTTCTCTTGTTTGGTCAATTTTATTATATTTTTTCAATCTTTGTTAAATTATTTTATTTATTTACATTCCAAATGATGCCCTGCTTTCCAGTAACCCCTCTTATAGTTCTCTATCCTACCTTATTCCCACCTCTGAAAGGGTGTTCCCCCATCTGCCCATCCACCCCAATCTCACTCCCACTAGCATCCTTCTTTCCTGGGGCATCAAGTTTCTACAGAATTAAGTGCATCTTCTGAGTGATCCAGATTACTTAGCACCATTGTTTTTTCAATGGGGTTGCAAACCACTTTAGCTCCTTCAGTTCTTCTCTTAACTCTTCCATATTGGCCCCCAACCTCAATCTAATGGTTGTGTGTGTCTGCATTTGTCTCAGTCAGTTGCTTGTAGAGCCTCTCTGAGGACAGTCGTGTCCAGCTCCTGTCTACACACACAATATGGCCTCAGTAATATTGTCACTATTTGGTGTGCATGCATTGGATAGATCCCAATGTGGGCTGGTCACTGAGTGGCCTTTCTTTTGGTCTTTGTTCCATTTTTGTCCCCACATTTCCTTTAGACAGGAATAATTCTGGGTTAAAAATTTTGAAGACGGGTGGGTGGACCCCTGCCTCAACTGAGAGCTATGTCAACCTACCAAAGATGGTCTCTTCCAGTTTCAATCTTATGCCCAACTATATAATTTTCATCTTGAGTGTAACTGACCTCATTACTTTAACACTGAAATTAATTTTAACATACTTGTATAACATGATTTAGATGTCCTGGTGCTAGTTCAAAAACATTAGACCAAAGAAAGGTAAGCTAGAGAGGTTACCAGTAGCCAAAATGTTTTGTAACACAAACTGAATGGGTCGTTTTGATGTGAGCTTGGCAGACCAGAAACTTGAAAGAAGTGGAGAGAAGTTTGTACAGTGGAGGTCTGGCTATGACATTTCAGGGAAGAATCAGAATTAGGTATGGAACTGAGCTCGAGACCATGGTTTATTACAAGGGCAATGTATCTATCACCATGTTTTCTGTGTTATGAGAACCACATAATTCCTAAGTAATGGATTTAGTCATTTAATGTGGCAAATTTCAAAACAGAAAATCATTCAGGATATGAAATGGCTACTGCATGTTGCTTCTTTCTATGTTTATAGGGAAGCAGAGCAAAAAATAAAACCAAAAGATATCAAAGTTTTTTTTTTTTATTTTGACAAAATTAAAGGTATGAGAATAACTGTAAAGAAAGGTCACATTTGAAAGCAACCATGTTGGCAAAGATCTTTTCCCAATTTATAGGTTACCATTTTATGCTATGGACTGTGTCCTTTGCCTTACAGAAGCTTTTTAGTTTCATCAGATCCCATTTGTCAATTGTTGAACTTAGAGCCTGAACCATTGGCGTTCTGTTCAGGAAAATTTCCCCTGTTCAAGGTTGTTTCCCACTTTCTCTTCTATTAGATTCAGCATATCTGGTTTTATGTGGAGGCCCTTGATACACTTGGATTTTGGATTTCTACAAGAAGATAAAAATACTTATATTTGCATTCTTCTACATGCAGGCCACCAGTTAGACCAGTACAGTTGGTTGAAAATGCTATCTTTTTTTCAAGTAGATGGTTTTGGCTTCTTTGTCAAAGATCAAGTGGGCATGGGTGTGTGGGGTTATTTCTGAGTCTTCAATTATATTCAGTTGTTCTACCTGTATGTCTCTGTAGCAATGCTATGTGTTTTTTAAATCACGATTCCTCTGTAGTACAGCTTGAGGTCATAGATGTTGATTCACTCAGAAATTATTTTATTATTCAGAATTGTTATCTCTATCCTGGGTTTTTTGTTATTCCAGTTGAAGTTGAGAATTGCCCTTTCTATCTTTGTGAAGAACTGAGATAGAATTTTGATGGAGATTGCATGGAATCTGTAGATTACTGTTGGTAAGGTGGCCATTTTTTCTATAATAATGATGCAGATCCATGAGCATGGTAGAGCTTTCTATTTCCTGAGGTCTTCAAGTTCTTCAGAGATTTGAAGCTCTTGTAATAAAGATATTTCACTTGCTTGGTAAGATTTACATCAAGATACTTTATATTATTTATGACTATTGTCAAGGGTGTTGTTTCCTTAATTTCTTTCTTAGCCCATTTATTCTTTGTGTAGAGAAAAGATACTGATTTGTTTGAGTTAATTTTATGCACAGCCACTTTGGTGAAGTCGTTTATTAGGTGTAAGAGTTCTCTGGTAGATTTTTTTTTTGGTTTTCTTATGTATGCTATCATATCATCTGCAAATAGTGAGATGCAAAATATACAAAAAACTCAAGAAGTTAGACTTCACAAACCCAAATAACCCAATTTTAAAAACGGGGTACAGATCTAAACAAAGAATTCTCATCTGAGGAATTTTGAATGGTTGAAAACACCTAAAGAAATGATCAACTTCCTTAGTCATCAGGTAAGTGCAAATCAAAATGACCTTGAGATTGCACCATACACCAGAGATTGCACCGTACACCAATGAGAATGGTTTAGATTGAAAACTCAGGTGATGGCAGATTCTGTCAAGAACATGAAGAAATAGGAACACTCCTCTATTTGTTGGTGGGATTGCAAGCTGGTTCATCCGCTCTGAGAATCAATGTAGCAGTTCTTCAGAAAGTTAGGAATAACTCTAGTCAAAGACCCAGCTATACTCCTCCTGGGCATATACCAAAAAGATGCTCCAACACATAACAAGGACAAATGTTTCACTATGATAATAGCAGCCTTATTTATAAAACCCAGGAGATGAAAACAACTAAGATGTCTCTCAAAGGAATAATGGATACAGATAATGTGGTTCATTTACACAATGGAATACTACTCAGCTATTATAAGTGACAACTTCACAAGACTTGTAGGCAAATGGATAGAGGTAGAAAATATCATCCTGATTGAGATAACTCAGATCCAAAAGGACATGCATGGTATTTACTTACTGATAAGTGGATATTAGCCCAAAGATCAGAATATCCACGATATAATTCAAAGATCATAAGAAGCTTAACAAGAAGGAAGGCCAAATTGTGGATGCTTCAAATCCACTTAGAATGGGGAATAGATAAAAGGAAGGAAGGATATAGGTGGTAGAAGAGAGGGGGGAAAGCAAAAAAAAAAAAAAAACAGGGCAGGACCAGGACTGGGAAGAGATATGAGAGAAGTCCAGTGGGTCAGGAGAAAGAATAGAAATAAGTAGCAGTGAGGCAGGAGAACTTAGGTAACCACTACATAGTCCCAGATGCCAGGGATGTCAGCAGCTCACAGGATGGGATGTTATCCCATTGTGGATAACATTAGGTAAAATACTCAAGAGATGGGAGATAGACCCTGAAGAGACCACCTCCAATAGATAGACATGGCCCCAGTGGAGGAATAGGGCACTCATCCATTTAAAAAGTTTCAACCCAGAATTATTTCTGTCTGAAGGAAATGCAAGGACAAAAATGGAGCAGATGCTAAAGGAAAACTATCCAGAGACAGCCCCACCTTGCGATCCATTCCATCTGCAGACTCCAAACCCTGAAATTATTCCTGAGGCCAACATGTGCTTACAGACAGGAGCCTGATATGGCTGTCCTCTGAGAGGCTCTGCCAGCATCTAAGACAGCTATAGACACTCACAGTCAACCATTGTACTAAGCCTAGGAACCCTAATGGAAGAACTAAGGAAAGGGCTGAAGAAGTTGAAGGGGATTGTAACCCTATTGGAAGAACAATAGTATGGATTAACTAGATCCCTCAGAGTTCCTAGGAATAAACCACAAACCAAAGAGCATACATGGGCCCATCCATGGCTTCTGCTATGTATGTAGTAGAGGACCACCTCATCTGGCATCAGTGGGAGGGCAGGTACTTGGTCCTGTGGAGGACTGATACCCCAGAGAAGGAGGATGCTAGAGGGGTTAGGCAAGAGTGGGTGAGTGAGGGCAACTATCCTCACAGCAACCATTGGACTTATCATGGGTCCTCAATGGAGGAAATACTGAAGGAGCTGAAGGGGTTTGCAACCCCATAGGAAGTACAATGTCAACTAGTCAGACCCTTCCAACTCCCCCCCCATAGAACTCCCAGGAACTAAACCACCAACCAAAGAGTACACTTGGAGGGTCCCATGGCTCTAGCCTCATATGTAGCACAGGATGGCCTTGTTAGGAATCAATTGGAGAAAAGGCCCTTGGTTCTGGGAAGGCTCTATGCCCTGATGTAGGGAATTCTAGGGTGGGGAGCCGGGAAGGGAAGGGTGGGTGGTGGAACACTTTCATAGAAGCAGGGGAGAGGATGGGATAGGGTGCTGGGGGGGGGGAGTCGGGAAAGTAGATAAATTTGAAATGTAAATAAATAAATTGTCCAATAAAGAAAAAAAGAATAAACGATGGAAGATTGAAGGAGTCGTGAAGTCTTGCAGCACAAACTCAAAGAAGTGCTGAGATGTAACAATATGTGCGAGAGCTGCAGTATTTATAATGAACTCTTTAGAGGACACTTCCTGAAGCTGTAAACAAAGCTCAGACATGACTTGCAAAGGAGACCCAGATTTTGGAGATGCTAGAACCATGGGGTATCTGCTGTAAGCCTAAAGGTGTGGAGGGTTGTATGGAGTTATTCAGGAGTATATATGGCCAAGAGAAATACACATATTGTAAGTAACAGAACTGGGTGGTGGGAGAGCGGGTGGTGGTAGGAGTGCTGGATGCTGAACCACTAGAGACAACTCAATCTCAAGTGCCTGATTTCCAGTGTGATCCTACAGGATATGATGTGTGACATTCTGGGACTTACTCTTGCTTTTGACATATTAATTTGTCCTTTTTTGAATGTGAATGCCTATCTTGTGCCATTGTATATTAAAAGTATTTAACTTGTTTATTTTGTGAGAGTTAACCTTTAGGAGATGGGAAACCACTGACTTGGTGTGATAAGGTTATGCCAGTATAAATTTAATTGTAACACATGTCCTACTTTAGGAGAAAGTGTTGATAGTGAGGAAACCATGCATGAGTGGGAATGTAAGAGACATTGGACTTCTTCATACCTTTATAAAAAAAATCTCTGCAAACCTAAAGCTGCTATAAAAATGTACTTCATTACTTCAAAATCATCATACACCTTACACCATTATAAAGTATTCATTGATAGACTATTGTTATTGTCTTTATGGTGAATAATTTATTTCTATTTAAATTTATTCCTACAAACCTCATACTTCTAAAAATAATGTATTTTTATGTATATTAAAAATTCTAAAACTCAGTACCTTTATGCTAAGTTATGCATTCACTAAAGTGAAATGAGTAGAATAATTACTGATGAAATATACACATTTCATTAATTAATTTTCTTTGACATTTGTTTCTGATACTGCATCACTGTGAATGTTTTCCCAGGGGAAAACACTTTTCAATATGACCTTACTTCTTCAAACTTTTATATTATGGTAAAACATATTCTAAAGTTTCTCTCATTATATATAGACCCTACAATATATGTTTATAGTTTCATTTGAGAAATAATATTCTATAGATGTAAGGTAATTTTGTAACAAGAACAAGTTTCCTAAATGAAATGTGTATGTCTGTACACCCATCCCTCACCATACACAGATATGTATATACTGTTTTGCTAGAGACGGAACACAAAGCTTAGCCATGTTAGGCAAGAACTTTGCCTTCCATGCTAATGCCTAACTGTATACTTTGTTTTCTTGACATTAAAATCTATTAGCATTTGTAATCTGAATGATTTTACAGCTACAATTTTATTATTGTACATTCAGCTGTTGAAATATTAACAAGTACTTATATTAATTTAAATTGTTACATGTTTTGTTACAGGTGTGTCCTTGAGACATTTTATCATATCCTGGTTGCTGCAGAATCATGAGCATCTCAGCATATCCTTTTATTCCAGCATGGTGCACATCTTCAGTGTTCTAAATGTTCAGATGCAAAACGTTTTTGGCATCAATATCTTTGAATGCTTTGTTAAATACTTCAATATTGCAGCCAAAATTTAAGAGACTAATTAAAAAATGGCTGCCCTTTTAAAAATGTTCAAAACGATTTACAAAATAAATGCTTCAAAGCATAAATGTTTCACAAACCTGATTTATGATAGGCATGCAATTCTAATGAATACTCTTAAAAGCTTCTTGATTGAGCACAATAAGGGATTATGAGGGCACCAACAGTGATGTTAAGTCTATTTATTTCCTAGATATCTCTAAATGTAAAATAATAACCCACATGGTTTTTAACATGCTCCAATGACACTGATATTAATGCTTACAGGATTATTGCAAAACAATTTTATCACCAGTAGTAAGTTTCTGTCTAAATTTACAGTACCATTTTTAAAATGTGAAATATTTATTTAAGCAAAATATACTTCTCAAAGTTTTAATCAACAACATTCTTGTTGCTTTCATAATGAAGCCATTATTAGAATAGATCGTTAGAACATCTGGTGGTGCTGGTAAAACTTGCTTTGCTTTGCTTATTTGTGAAGCTTTTCTTGTAGTAATGTAGCCAACATGCTTGTTGCTTCCACTTCACTTTCTATACTTTCATGGTGAAAGTATTCTAATAAACAGTATGAGAAAACAGTACTCATCAGAACTCAAGGAAATTTCTTTTACATTGATATAGATATAGCTTCAAGGCCATCTCATAGAATGATTAGCTGTTTAGAGAAAAATCTTCATAGATTAACTGTGAATTTGACAATAATAATGTCTTCATCATATTTGTCATTTTTAAATGTGAAAGATACCTCTCTAATCTTTACATATATTATCTTTCTATTATCTATTTATCATATCATTTTATCAATATCACCTATGATATATAATTTACCATTATTTTATCATCTTTAAATTATCAACATATCAAATATTTATTTTACATCTAGTTATAAGCTGTCATATAGCTATTATCTATCTATCTATCTATCTATCTATCTATCTATCTATCTATCTACCTATCATCTATCTATATCAATCATCTATCTATTTGATGTATCTATCTAATAATATACCTATCATATGTCATAGAAGAATCATAAAGACATTTTTGCTTATCTTCGTTATTGTCTATTTTTACTTATTCCTTAATTTGTTCTGTCCCTAAGGATGATCTGTATAACACTGTGTCATATGACCTTCCATAATTTTTAGGTGCTTAAGTACCAAGCACTCATGTACATACATTTACATATGTCTGTATGCCTTTCTGAATGGAAAATGGGATGGATATTTCACAGATTTTCTTCTTAGGCCAGTCTTCATTTTATACATTATTTTCCTGAATTATTTGTATTACTATGTATTTATGTCGAGTTTTTAGTTTTCAAATCAATAAGACCTTATGGTTTTTCTTTGTGAGGAGGAATTGTTACATCTGTTGTTTTTAATAGCTATAAAGTAATCCCTTGATGTAAATATCTTATACTTTATTTCATAGTTCCCCTCCTCATTTGTTACTTTGTTACTACTTTCTGAAACCATGAATAATACTACAATAAACTTCATTGTATATAAATCTGTAAATATTAAGTATTTGCTTCTGACAGATTGACTTTTAATTGGAAACACTGAGGCAAAAGTAAAGGGTCAACTCACCATGGATCCCATCATTAAATAAAACTGACTCCCACTCTTCCTGCAGCTAACAATTGTCAACAGTTTCTAAGTTAGTGCTGGGATTTCATGCCCACTTTCTCATTTCTGCACTGGGATTTGTGTGCCTAACGTGTGACTACACTCCTGTGTAGGTCTGATTCTTGGTAGTAGATGCTCAACACAAACCTGACTTAATAGGGACATTTGTATTATTTATCTAATTTTTGAGATTATAATTACATCACAACCTTTTCCAATTCTTCTCACCTGACCCACACACACACCTCTACTCACTCTCTTTAAGATTTGTTCACTCTGTATTAATTACTGTTACATACATAAATGCATATGGATATACACATGTATACTTAAACACATAATTACAAGCTGCTCAGTCTGAATAATGCTAGTTGTATATGATTTCCATGCAGATCATTTGGTATTGTATAACCTATTGTGTACTCATTCCATGAGGACTATTTCTGCTGCTCTCAGCATTACTTAATAGTCTCAAGTTCCTTGTGTTGGGATGAAGTGTCCATACTTTACCCTGTCCTCTTTACCATATTTATTGTTGTCATTGTTCAGCTCATGTTTAAGTAGTCAGGTTGATGAGACTTTATGGGTATAGCTTCTGGATTCCAAAAAGACATAATCACATAAAAAGCTCCCTTATCCTCTGGCTCTTATAATTTTCTGCACCTTCTTCTACAATCTTCTCAGAGACTAAGGCGCAGTGTTTTGTAGATGCATTTACTGAGATGGAGCTACACAGCACTGCATTTCGTTTTCTTGTAGTCACCTGTAATGGTCTGTCTATTGTAGAGAAGTTTAACTGACGAGGACTGAGGAATATGCTTATCTGTGAAATATAAGATCAAGTATGCAGAAGAGCCTAGAAATTTAGCTGCTATATTAAAAGGAGTTGAAGGTTCTTCTGCAATATCCATGACTTCACTCGCCCTGGGTAACAGGTTAATGTTCCAGTACCAGGCATGATTTTCTGCTTATTGATTGGATCTTAAGTCCAACTAGAAACCTATTTGTTACCTCCAGGGCATTGCTACCTCCTGGGCATTAGTTTTCAATCATGAAAATTCTTAAGTTGAGTGGGTAAGAAGGGAAAGATGGAAAGGGTGTAGGAGAAGGTAGATGAATATGATCAAAATGCATCGTATAAACATCTTAAACAATAGTAAAAATATTATTTTTAAATAGTAAGGGTATTTTGAATTTTAATGTCTATGACTATATTATTTTAATATGTGTGTAACCATTTTATGTTCATCAGCATTACCAAGATCCACAGACATTTAACGAACCTGAAGTATGGGCTGATTATTACATTAACTTTTACAATTCAGACTCTCAGCAACTTTGTATATCTTTTTCATGAGCTTGTTAGAAATTTGCAATGATTTTATGAGAAAAACCTATCTGAAAGCTACTTCATCCAATGTACTTCTTTTCCTTTTGAGGAAAATATAATTCTGATGAATAAACAGCAGCCATCTGTCATTTTTGCTACATTTTATTAAACTCTATTGTTTGTCTGGAATTCAATTAAGTAACTGATGACTGAATTAGTTAACATTAAGACTTTCATTACTAGAAAAAACAAATTTATGATTTGCATTTATTTAAGAAGTATATCTTTAAATATTACATTTTATTCTCTATCTTGATTTCCTACTTTTTCCATGAATGTGGGGTGTGTGTGTGTGTGTGTGTGTGTGTGTATGTGTTTGTGTATAGCAGTTTCCCCATAAAAATCAGAACATAACTTTCTCAAGTCATTTTTTCCTTTCAACTTTGTAAGTTTCCAGGATCAAATTTAGAGTGTTATGCTTGGCTGCAAGTGCCTTTACACACTGATGTATCTCTCTAGCACATAAAATATTCATTCTAATATAGCTTTTAATTATATAAGGTAAAATTTGACTTTGAATAAGTACTTGGGATTTGGGGGCGTGTCTGGCTTCATATTGACACACAGTTGTGCTGGTGTTTCTCATTAAATTCACTATCATTTATTGATTGTTATTCAGTCTGCATATAATGCTCATCAAATATTTGTGTTCTTATCTGCTGGATCCCAGATCACTGTCGTGAAATCCCAAGTGAGTTTATGAGCACTCACTTCTGTAGTATTTTCTCCTATTAGTTCAGATATTCCAATGAACTCTTCTTTCTTCAGGCAATATATGGCAGCTTGTGACCACTTTTTCTTTTAAATGTTATTTTTAGTTATATTTTAAAATATATTGTATATATAAAAATAATAGACTACATGCACAATATCAAAAATAGTAAGTTATCACCATGTATATCTCACAGTTGAAGAAATAAAATATTATTCATTATTGGTTTTGAAGTTTTCTGTAGGTTCTTCATCAGAATATTTCTCTGTCCCATCGCCAACATAATTAACCTCATTTAATATTTTTTGTAAATTAACCCCTTGCTTGTTCTCTTTGTGCTAATTGTTTATATTTGTGGTGCAACTAACATGTATTTTTCCCCAAATGACGAAACTATTTTTCCACACAGTAGCAGCAATTTATACACCTACTTCTACTGAGTGAGAATTATTTTGTTCTTCATTCTTACTACTATCTGTCATTGCTAGAACTTTTCAATTTTCTTAGTCTTCTGGGTGTGAATAGACAATTCTTCTACTTGTCTCTGATTCCAATGTGGTGAATACTTTCTCAATTGTTGCAAACAAGCTATATTTCCTTTGTAGTAGAAGATGATATCAAATCTTTTGCCAATTTTATCTTTTCAACTTTTTGCTGTTGTTGATTTGTTTTTTTGTTTGTTTGTTTTATCTCTTAGCAGTCTCTGTGCATTCTGTATAGTAAACCATTGGCACTAATGAGTTTTCCGAATCATTCTTTTAATGAGTAAATAATAAATATCACCCTAAATTAGAACTCAATCTATACATTTATTTATATTTTGTTCTTTTGTACTTTGCTTAATAAAGATGTTGTTATACTTGGCCCAAATGTTTTTAAAGTTTTATTAATTAGACACATGTAACAAAAATTCTTTTTTTTTTTTTTTTTCTTTTGGTTTTTCGAGACAGGGTTTCTCTGTATAGCCCGGGCTGTCCTGGAACTCACTCTGTAGACCAGGCTGGCCTCGAACTCAGAAATCCGCCTGCTTCTGCCTCCCGAGTGCTGGGATTAAAGGCGTGCGCCACCACCGCCCGGCGTAACAAAAATTCTTAAAAGCTCAATAGATTGTTTGATTTGAGGTATAGTATGACATTCTTCATGGGTTTCTACATTGTAGGAAACTACTCAAACTAGCTTTGGTTAATAAACACCATCTCAATTTTTTCAAAAGCTAATTATTTGGTACTTTCATTTCTAACAGGCTTCTCCCTTGCATTTCTCTAGTTATTATTTAAAAACTATACTTAATCCACTATACTAGATTGCTTTTTATTGATATAAACAAATCCTCAAGACTAGGGATTTACAAGGAATAGAACATTCTTTACTTCCTGGTTCTGAAGGAACAATAAGCTTTTAATGGTCCACACCGTTATCTGCTTAACATCTGCTATAGATAATATTTCCTGATCTGACCACACAAGTAAGCTTTCATGAGCCTCGATTTCTCTTCCTGAAAAGAAAGTGATATCACTGCAGGGCCAGTATCTGAATGTTATCAGTATATAAAGTTAGGAGAATATCTGATACATACATACATACATACATACATACATACATACATGCACACACACACACACACACACACACACACACACACACTTGTTTGTGTGTGTATCTAACCTCTGAAAATTGAAGAAAAAAATATATATCAGTTATTCTTCTAACTTGTACATAAACATATATGTGTATATACATGTGTCTCACAGTGACAAAATATATGACAGGAGCAACTCCAGGGACAGCAGGTTGTTTAATGAATGCCAATGATGCATTTCATCTTGCCTGGGAAGGTACGGTGGCATGCGAACTCCCTATGTAGCAGGGGGGAGGGAAGCTGCAATATGTCATGTCATGTAACTAAGGAAGTAAGACCCTGGAACAGGGACCAAGGCAAAGCAATATGACTGAATTTTCAAATGACCATTCTTGTGCCCACATCTGTGAGCCATGTTCTGCTTTCAAAGTAAGCTACTGTTTCCCTGACAGAATCATTAACTAAGTAGCAAGTATCCAGTTATTAGGGTCTGTGGGAAACACTTCTGATTAAATCCACTGTAGTATCGGATCTTTGAAATTGGAGAAACCATAAAAGTAGAAGATTTAATTAAGGAATTTTGGTTTTTCATTATTCCGTAAGGGATCTTCATTGTTAGGGATTGCCAAGTTTAGTAATGTTTAACGAATTTTGACAATTAAGTTTAGCAGAGTGTTCTGAGGAAAGTATGCACTCAATGCCGTGATCCGAGTTCTGAGGTATTCAGGGCTGCTCCTTTCAATATGAGAAGGCAATATTCATAGCGAGAGAAGGGAAATCACACAGAAAAACAACTGAACAGCTTGCTATGTTGTAGTGAGACATTTGCCTATCTTAATGTCTGAGGAACATAGCTATATAGTTGTTCTTAAGTCAGATTCTAATCAGTGATTGGTTAAAGCTCTGCTGCTAATAAGGTAAAATTTGATTTTTGGTATAATAATATTCTCTTAATTGTGTGGATATAAAAATGTATCAGTTTGTTGCTTACAGAGCTTTAAGACAAATTTAATTTAACTTTATAATTGAATAAAGCAATTTCATTGACTGAGAAAAAATTATATTAGGTCACATAATATGATTTAATAAACTTATAAATTTTCCAGTATTAATTACTTCAAGAATAAACTCATACTAGTTTGACTTTAAAATAATTAATTGATTGTAGTTCATTAGTATTTTTGTTTAGATGTTTTTGTATGCTCTTGGTGGCCTGGTTTTTTGTTTTTGGATAATATACTTTTCTTTGCATATTCGTTCCACAGTAAGACTATGTTTTCTAAAATCTATTTAATGACAGTGGCTGACCATTTCATCAGTTTGATCTCTGAAAGACATTTTTTTAGAAATTAATCTTAAGATATATATATATATACATATATATATATGTATATATATGTGTATATGTATATATGTATATATATATATAAGATGTATATGTGTGACTATCACACATGTACATATAATTCAATATATTTATCTTGATTTTTAATAAATTCACTTTTATCAGAAATGTAGTAAAATAATACAGAAAATAGTCATTTATTAAAAACTTCCTGAAAATTAATTGTGTGTGAGTATTCTAATAATCAAACTTGATCTTTTTCCTAGCCTTGTCTTCTCTTTCCTCTATCACTTACTGAAAAAATGTGTTGAAATTTTTTACTATAACACACTTTCTTTCTTTCATACCATATTTTTGGATAAAAACATGGTTTGCCTAAATGCTCATAAGTTTACACTTTCACATAATTAAAGTTTCTTTCAATAAGTGATTGTAAGTTTATACTTATAATATTCTTTTAGTATATTGTGTATTTTTTCTATAGTCTAATTGCTTTTTCATTACCGGCCTGTAGATTTTTAAGTCATCTGAAATGTTATCAACTACACAAAGGCTATGGGCTCCTTTCCCATTATACCTTCTCACTTGATACTGTTCAAACTGGGGATATTCTGGTGCTTCATATTTTCTTATCAAAGTTGTGTACAGACTAACAGATATCTTCAAATATATATATGTATATGAAAGTAATTAATATACATTAAGTGTGATTAAATTCTTAAATTTATACCTGTTTTGTTATAAATTTTATTTATTCCAATCAAGTATGCATGAATATTTATACCAATCTGTATTTAATTTTCTTTATATTTTACCTCTTTTATGAGATCAGTGAATTTTTTCTTTTCTAAATTAGAACATAATCTTCCGTTCTTTTAGTATTTATCTAAAAATGATACCATGCATATTTAAGTTAAGGAAGTTTAAGGTTAATATAGTAACTTTTCTGGAAAAACAGCAGTTTCTAAACACCCAGCAAATGTTCCCTCTATTAACAGCCCTTCTGATGTATGCTTTTTGAGGACAGGATTTGGACACCAAAAAAAAAAAATCATATGTTTTTGAAACCATAGTAACTTCAATAGGAGTTTTTCATCTTAGTTTATTGAGTAACACCATTGCCCTTTAGGTTCTGGGGTCAATGCTGATCACCATGTTGAACTCATAGGGCTAAGTCCTGGCTCTCTTTTTTCCTCTGATTCCAAATTTTCTTAACACACTGGGATGAGACTCCTGGAGATTAACAGTGGCTTTCATAGGGAAAGTGAAGTTGCTATAATGCCTGTAACCCTTAAAATCCATAATTTTAATTTAGAAAACCCTTGGAAAGAGCCAGCACACTAACAAAGTTTAATAAAATGGAAAACACATACATAAATAACACTGGGATAAAGTAGCAAACTATCAATATTATTTTTCCAGTTTTGTTGTTGTTGTTGTTCTGTGTCTACAGTTAGGAAGACTTAATAATTGATCACCTGAGGTGTTACTGGGTTTTGTAGACTAATTTGCATCTCAATTCACTAGAACCCAGAACTCTGAGGATTTTCCATTAGAGAAATACACAGGCCTTTGTAATATAAGCAGAAGGAAGCTATAAGAGATTTTCAATCATGAAATAGATAATTAAGTATCTGAGTCCTTGATCTTCTTGTTAGGTTATTTTTGTGACCTTAATCAATCTAAGAGCTGGTAGGCTTCATTACTGTCACCTCACAGGATTCACTGGGTCACCTTTATGCCTTTGGTCCTGATGTGAACACTTTCACATGGGGAATATAATTGTGATTGTTATTGCTTTGATCTCTTTGAATTAGAAACACTTCTGTTTCTCTGAAACCATATGTTATATAAAGAACTGACTTTAGTCACATCTTGGATCTAATCCAATTCTATCATTTCAAGACTTGTGTCCAATGGATATTTGTTCTTAAAATGTGTTTGACTTTGCTCTATCAAAGTCATAAAACCTAGTCATGGGAACCTTGCCTAGGCATCTACAAAGTTAGAAAAGACAAAATTGTTTTAACACCTAAGTTGAGTTTTGTTGAAGACCAAGAGTCTTATGATAGCCCTGCTCCTGCCAACAGAAATCACTGATTCCATGATGTAGGTAAGTATTTCCCTGCTTTCTATACTTGGTAGACAAGCTATATACAAAATTGAGATAATAATCTCTAGCTTCAAATGTATTTGTTGTACATCTTTCTTCCCCAGTTGGTGCAACCATTCCTAGAAATCGAAGGAGGGCAATGTAAAATGTATCTGTTATATTCCAGTAGAATGAAGATACACAATAATGTTCCTTCCCAGGCTTTATGAGAAAAGTGTCTTTATATTTCTTCAGATTGGAAACATTAAGTCTCTGAGCAGCCAACACAGCAGGTCAGGTCTAGTACCCAGTATTGTGAAGGTTTAAGAGATACACAGCTAACCATAATCATTATTGGTCCATCACTCTTCTGATCATGGACGCAGGTTTATACTCTGTGTCTACCCTTCAGTGATAGTGGGTAAGGGGTAGCGGTGCCATGCATAGTCTTATACTACCCTTACTATTTGAACTTGAGATAAAATTCACTCTTTCGACCAAGCTGGCCTTAAAGTCACAGATCTGCCAGCTTCTGTTTTGTCTTCCCTATTTTACAGCTTTCATTAGGATTAAATTCAATGAGACTGTGTACTTTGAAAGGTTTAGATATATGATAGCAAATCTCACGTCTTGAGAAACATGTCTTTGTATTAAAGTTGTACCATAGTGCAGATATTTCAGAAACGTCCCTTAGATTTTAAACACATAGAGTCTTGTCTTTTGCTACTTGTTCTCCATACCCAGAAAAAAATGAAGATAAGAAGCAAGAATGTATGATAGGAGCATAGTGATGCATAAAAGAATGATAACAAGTGAGTGGTTAGAATAGGATTGGCAAGTAAGCAATAATCAGTAAAATTAAGTGTTGAGAGTTCTGCTGTACACCAGTCCACAAGCAGCTTCTAGTACTGATGTGTGTACATTTTTATAAAACACTACTGAGTATTATTTTGAGCACTTGAGTCACTTAAGAACTTTTCATATTCCATGTCAAAATTCAGCAGCTAATAAAACTTTCCTTCAGTCTCCTTTCACCACTGTAACTTCTCCATTAATTTATTGCATCTAACAACATATCAGAATCTGCTACACATCTGCTGTGCACAGGAGGCTCTGATGATTAATATACTGGGAAAGGGATGGGTTGGGGAAATAAAAGGATACCTTCTACTATTAAGTTCTAATGGTCTTTCCTCAAAAGAGGGTTCCTTAACATGAGATAGTAAGCAGAGAATCAGTTTAGTTCTTAGCAGGAGTAAGCCCTAGGGATTCTTAGTAAAATTTCCCTTTTTTTTTTTTTATTGGTGTTGTGCACTGAAGCTGGAAAGTCTTCAAATGAGTTGATGTCATTAGGAAAGCTTCACTACCCACTGGTGAAAAAAATATAACAATTGAAATGAGAAGTCTTAGAGTGGGGTGCTTAAGGAAAGGTGCTGGCAAGAAGTGAACAAGGATGGCTGTTAATACTTAATAACAATTAGAATTAATGGCTCAGATTTGCGGACTAATTAAAAGTTTCTAAAAAGAGATGTTGAATGAGATAGACGAATTCATCTGTAATATTCTGCCTGCTTGGAATCAAGAACCACTAAGTTTGGGCAAGAGATTATAGGAAAAGAATTCTGATATCTCAGCTAAAAAGCTGGCCTTAGGTGACTCAGTTGAACTTCGTAAGCATATTTTGACTTTCTGAGCCTTAATATTTTGTTTGCTTTTCATTTACAAAGTGCTATCTAGCTTTCTGGTTTGTTTGGTTTAGTAGGTCATACTATACAACATAAGCAATTCCTTACTTTTTTTTATATTTTCTGAGAGATGGTGTTTAATCATTTTACATATTACTTCTGCCCCTTTACAACTTCACAACTTTATGTTTCCACTTTTAAAAAATGTGATTTTCCAACTATTATTTAAAATAGGTAAATACAATAACGAAACTAGGAATATAATTGATACTCTTGGTTCTTCCCTCAAATATACACATTGCCAATTTGTAATAAACTTTGATTTTTTTTCCAATTACACACCCCTTGGCTCACTGTGCTCCTTCATGCCTTCATTTTATTTGTTTTGTTTTGTTTTTTGTTTTCTTTTTTTTTTTTTTTGAGACAGGGTTTCTCTGTATAGCCCTGGCTATCCTGAGACTCACTCTGTAGACCAGGCTGGCCTCAAACTCAGAAATCCACCTGCCTCTGCCTCCCAAGTGCTGGGACTAAAAGTGTGCGCCACCACTGCCCGGCTAATGCCTTCATTTTTACCTAATGAAAGTGCTAGTAGATAATAAGTCGTTTTGACCCCTCACTAATAACCATTATCATGTTAAGTGATACATGCTGTCCATAGGAGACATGAATACGCAAGGAAAGGAAATAAGTGATAACCCAGCAATTTATAGCAATTGTTGCAAAAAAAGCCTGATATAAGGAGAGAATTTACAAGTGAATTTTTCTAGATAACTCTATTGGTTGTAAAATATCACTGGCAGAGAAAAACAAGAGAGTACAGAATATTGTTAGGTACTTTCTTCCTAATTGCAACAAGGTACCTGGCATCAAGAAAAACTGAGGCAGGATTTGTTTATTTTGGTGCATTGATTCAGACAGTTTAATACACCATGATGGGGAAGGCATGGTGATGAGTCAATAATATTTCAAAAGGGAAGAAAATAGCAGGTGTATCTTGCTCTTTTTATCTCTTTTGTTCTGTCTCAGGATAGAAGCAGCTCAGGGGATTATACTGCTACAATCTGGTTGTGGTTTCCCCTGCAGATAAATATTCTGGAAATCCAAAACAGCTTCTTCCTGACATATGATTCACCAGTCTTTATAAATAGATCCAGTACTGCCATCTCAAGAAGCTAATAGATGCATGTGGCCTTGAAAGTTTTACCCAGTACCTTACAAAGGGTATTAAAATGCAGCAGAATATATAATCAATCAAAAGTCAAAATGACAATTAAGAGATAGAGTACACACTAACTCCAGAACGGTGTCCTTCTAACATGCTTACCTATCTCCTCTCATGCTTCCCGATCCCCCAAACCACAGATTTATTAAGAAGCACAGCCCTGAGAATAAATACAAAGCGAGCTCATTTACATCACCAGCTTTTCCAATTGTGTTTTTGCAATAGATTCCATTCTTTGTCAAGCCACACTCATTATATTTTCATCTCCTATCTCATTAGAATCTTTTTCCAATGTTCATTCCTGGGAGTCTTTCTCAGGAGAAATTTTGGAGACATGTCAGTACATCCATTTTGTAAGCCAAGACTTTCTTTAACACCTGAGGTCTGATGTCCTTAGAGATGCTGATTCTGTAGGACAGATAAAGATTCTAAAACTGGACCTTTATGCTCATTCTCCCAAATTCATATGAGGATATCAGAATAAGCACAGAATATCCTGAAGAATGCATTCAATTAAATATACTTTCAAGTGCTCTGTCCTGCTTCCATTAGCAACTCAAACTTAATGGATTTCATCAAATTGCTTTTTACTTATTCACTAACCATGGATGGATACCTCTGTCACAGAGAAGCCTACACAATAAAACTCAAGACAAAGACCAATTCCAGTCTGTGTCAGTGACTTATATCGACTGAATTTATAGATAAAAAGGAATAGATACTGGTTATGAACATGCTAAAGACAGCCTATGGAAATTGGATTCCAGTTGGGGTATTTGCTACCATATTCATTTTGTGTAAATTCTGTAACATGTCTCTGCTTAAGTAACCTGGATTATATGATGAGATATCACGCAAACACAGGAAAAGTATGGAACCAAATGAGGATATCACTGTAGTTTTATTATCTAGTCACTGTGAATTATAAATGTCATGTGTATAAAGAGTTTAGAACTCCAAATGGCCTGCTTTTTATTATTGATATATACTAAACAATGGATTTCTGAGGCTAGGAAAGCCTGCTGTCTCTCTGCGGCATAGAGCCCAGTGTTGTGCCAAAGAAATTGTTAACACACTATGTAAAAAGAAAGATGATCAAAAGATAAAAGGAAGACAAAATTCTAAAATCACAGATGTACCATAGAGTCTGAGGAAGCAGCTTACAGTGAGGGTGGCTCGAAACAGTGTTCAAGGGGCTTGAAAGCAAGAAAACCTTTTGCTGTCTAGCCTCCAGATACTCTTACATTCTGAAATTAATGAAGCACATTCCAAGAGGGAATTTAGTACGCATGCTTCTCTTTCAATCATTTACTTTTAAATCATCCAAATATATTTGGATGAAACTCTTTGATGTCTAAAGAGGGATATGCGAAACATCACAACATGATTTCTTACACAGTTCTTTCTGCCAGCAGCGAAGCCACATGTTGGTAAACAAACATGTCAACTGAAATGATGTGACAGATATGCGATTCTTATTTCTTTACACCACCCTAAGCCTTAATGGGTATTTCAATCATTCTTTTTTCTCTATTATCCTTTTTCCATTCTTTAGTCTTTGAAACTGTTTATTTTTCCCTTCCGTTTCAACAACACTTCAAGGTAAGTCATTTTTGCTTTCCAATTGTGCAGCAGGGAGAAAATAGGTTTCACATTTATTCCTACACACACTTGTACAGAAGAAAAAATATAATACCATAGAAGTTCTGGTGTTCATAGGCAGATAATGGCATATCAGAAAGATTTCAATAATAGACCTAATCTTGCTGTTTTCACTAAAAGGGTTTTTAGAAATATAGTACAAAAGGGGAGTACCTTGATTGATGGGCAGATGTATTCGCCTGCACACGTAAACTTTCCTTCTATTTTGAGATGGTGGCTCATTTGATTGGCAAATGCCTTTGTTATACTAGGCAGAAAGTGGTGAGAAAATAGAGAAAGATAAGTATTCTGCAGAAAAGTGGAGGGGGCATGGGTTAGAATAGGAATTGTTTTTTTATGTCTTTCTTTTTCACTGGATGTCATATGCAAAAGGAAGATATGAGAGATTTTATAAAGAAAGAGTAGAAATACTATATAGAGCCTCTGAGGGACCCTATGTGTTGGTAGAACATGCAAAATAATGGCCAAGAAAAATGACCTGAAAATATGTGACAGATAATCTGTTGTTTTGTTGGATAACAACTAAGATTATGGAAAGAATTTTGAAATCAATAAAATTTTAGAGGATTTTACAGTTTCCCAGGAAAAATAGAGTATGTAGGGTAGGTTCTCCCTCCAGTTACATTTGAAAATGTTTCCTCAGAATGCCCAATTTTGCCTGATCAACGATGGTCTTGGTAAATTCAGTATATACTCCAACATTCCATTTCACATCTGGAAAGCTTTGTATATTTCATAGATAAGTTGCTGCTTCATTTGCTGATACATTTTCTTACCCATTGGATTAAACTATACAATAGAATATATAGAAACTATATTCTATTCATACAACAGTAGGGATTTTTAAGAAGCCAAAATTTATTCATGGCCATATCAACTCAACTTCAGTGGATAAATTGTGAACAGGACAATGAGAATTCTTGAACAGATTAAAACAGATTCAATGCCCTCTCAGTGAAGTATTAACCTTATGATTGACATACACAATGACACCAAAATATGGTGAAAAACATTCTAGCACCAAGAGATAAAGTCAAACAGGTATGTCATCCTGATTAATGGAGGAGGAAAGAAAGTTGGTAGCCAAAATCATGCTGCTTATTCAGTTTGTATCCTACTTCTCCAAATCTCCAGACACATACCTAATATACATATGATGATAAACACATGACAATGCTTATGGTTATCTATTTTGATGTTAGGAAGCAGTTATATTTTCACATTTATTTATTTCTCTAGGTAGGTATGTAGGCACTTGGTTAGTTTTGTTTTTCCACAGAGGACTCAGAGTGTATTCCAGGTTGGCCTGGAACTCAAATTTTTCCTACCTCAGAAATTCTTGTATGTTAGAATTACAGTTGGGTCCTATCATGTCCAGCTCTGGAGTTTCTAATCTTCTTACTTTGTATCTGTCCTTTCTGAATGCAATTGATTTCCCCAGGCTAGTAAGGTCACTTGGATTCTGGTTCTGTCCTTTGATCTTTTCAGCATGTCATGTACATATTTGAGGATCTTTGAGTCTTACTGTCCATCCAAAATATTATTAAATCTGTGCAACAGAGCAGGAAAAAAATGGCAGAGAGGCCATCACTAAGCCTTTCTAGGCTCTGACGCTGTCTTGCCATTAATTAATGCTCCTTGGACATCTTTCAAGCAGGTACAAAGATAGTCCTTCACATATGTATCAAAATCAATCCCCCATTTCTCCCTATAAACACACTAGAGAGGATATTGTGAAAGGGCTCACGGTCAGCTGAATAAGCTACACAGTCTTCCTGGATCTACCATCCCCAGATTATAATGCCTTAATGTGAAATGAGGTCTATCTGAACTGATGTACTCTTCAAGAGCTTCTGCCATGACCAAAGTATAAGTGGTACTCCTTCTATATAATTAGAACTTCAGGCCTTGGGTGCTGTGAGGGATTGAAGAGATTATCTGGTGTGGCCTCATCACTCCAAAAGTGAGTCTCAAGCTTGAAATAACTTTGCCCATGGTCACACAGCTAGTCAGAGCTTGAAATGTAGTTATAACATATATTCCTCTTTTCACACTTAGGAGGAGTGGAATTGACTTCAGAAAAGTATTTTTCAGAAAAAATATGTTCCTGGATGGAAGAAGGAAAAAAAGCTCATATTCAAATTGCATTGGAGAAGCCTTTTGTATTGCCAGTGATTCACAACTTTTTCAGGCATTCGAAAAATATTTATTAATTGTCCCACATACATCAATCACACACTAGACACTAGGATGTGATAAATAAGACAACATTTTTTAATAGTCCCTTTTAGATTGTTTCCAGGGAAAAAAGGACATATTAGTAGCTAATTACGTAAATACACATACCATCATGAATTTTGACTTGCTTCCCCCAAGGAATATGTATAGGGTTTTCAAAGAGGTAAGGGAAGTTGAAAACATTTTTGAGAAAATATTTAAGCATGTACATCACATGAGATATCTTGATGTATCCTAAAAAGTGAAAGCAAGAGGAAGAATGTATTGTCGTTAAAGAAGGGGTTTATTGATAGTGTAAGGAAATATGTAAATGTAAAAATTCTTAAATGCACTCTGAGCAGAAGAGTGGACCAAATTTATTAGCATTTTGAAAACACTACACTGAGTGTTGGATAGAAAGAGCATTGTTTGATGAATCAATTGTGAATGAGAAGAACTGCTTCCTATGAGGGAATTTTAGCCAAGGTCTGGAGAAATAGTTAAAACTTTAAATATAACCGTCATAATCTCAGTCAGGAACCTAAATATTAGGCTAAAACAAAAAGTAATCTCAGACAGGAAGTCTAAATTTTAGGCTAGCACAAGGAAGTAGGTTTCAGACATGAAAATGACCTTGGGCTAGGACAGGGAAGTAGGCTCAGATACTTTGGTCATCCTGATAAGCTTTAGAAACAGTGATCACAGGAGTGTTCATGTAATTGGGTTTAACACCTTGCTTGTTCTTTGACTATTTGTGTTTATTGTATTGCTTGTTCCTTGACTATTCGCATCTATTGTATTGCTAGCCCTCAACCTAGAACTGACCTTAATACATGCATGTAATTAAAATGGTATAAAAGCATAAAGGAGGAGGGGTGGAATGGGATAGGTGGTTCTAGGGAGGGGAAATGGGCAAAGGGAATGACATCTGTATTTTAAATAAATAAAATATCCAATAAAAAATTTAAAAAGAAAATTTAACTTTCAGTCAATACACACACAACAAAATCACTAACAACATTATGATCATTTCAAAATAATTTCCAAGTTTACTTGACCATGAAACTATTATTTTTAAGTGCAACTTCTTTAACACTATGAAATTTTAGACAAGTTGTTATAAGTACATTGTGCTGTGGGGTCTCTCAAGCTAAAGTCCTACTCTCACTTTTTCTCAGTGATGGCAGAGGGAGACATTGCTTCTGGTTTACGTAGTTGTATTTGTTTGTTTCTTCTCCTGGTGGGTGACTCATTTAGGTGATTCATTTATTTATAAGGGTCGCACTGGAACAGGTTCATTTACATCCATTCAAGTTACTAGGTATCAGTCTTTAAAAAATAGAATCCCACATCCCAACTCTCATTGTAGGAGCATGTTTACTTGAATACTATTTTATTCTTTACCTCTTTCTAGTTACTCTCAGCTCAATGTCATCTGTTTTCAGAATATAACTCTAATTGCTCATTAATATTTAGGAAAACTACCTCCTACAGAAAAATTACCTTCCAGAATAATTAGCCAGCAATCAATTACAGATTCGGATACATTTCCATAGGCTGATGTAATTATATTTTAAAATAAGGATCAGGGAGTATGAGGATAAGAAGGAGGCACCAAAGTGTCAGTATGAAAATCATGGTAATATTCACAATGGGTAAAGTGTCAGATCTTCTAAACATGACCAAAACAAAGAGCTCTACAATACTGTTTGATAAAGATATTATTGATTCTGTGTGACTATGTGGCTTCTATGACTCTGAAGTTCTATCAAGCTAATAGAAGATGCTTCTAAAACTTGGATTAGAGTTTGAATGATCTGTATGATTTTTGCTTTTGATATTTATTTATTTATTTATTTATCTATTTATTTGGCTCAAATAGCATAAATTTATCTTCTCAGTTTTAGAGGCTAGAAGTCTGAAGACAATGCATTAAAGAGGCTGCTTCCTTCTGGAACCTCTTGAGGAAAATCAGTTCAGTGTCCCTCTCATAGAGCTTCTAGTAGGTGTAGTAATTCTCAACATTAATGGCTTTTAGAGGGGACACTTACACTTCTGCCTGCAACCTCACATGACTTTCTTTTTTTTTAATTATTTATTTTTTCTCAAATCATAATTAATTCACACGGGGGTTATAAACACAGAAAGCCAGGTGGGGGAGGGAATGACACTGGAGTGTGGGTGTTCAGGGGGAATACAGATATCTTTCAGAACAGGGTATTGGCTGGGTGAATGTTCAGGGGACAAGTCACTATGACTCTCCCTATGACTCACTTGTCCTTATCAAAGTTGGTATTATCTGCCAAGGCCACCTATTTACAAGGTTTATGACTACTCAGGCTGGTAAATTTCCACAAAAGCTGCCTGTTTACAATAGCTTATAGTCATCTGTTTCAGTGTTTATCCACAGAGACCCAAGACTTGGTGTTAGTATACATGTATGACAGGCCTATTGCTGATTTTAGGCCTATGGCTGATTTTAGGCCTTCAGTGTGTAACCAGGGCTGCCCCTGACATCTCCTCCCTTCTCTAAGTATAGAGGGGCTGTGGCAATTCTAAACTTGCGAAGGCAGGGATAGAGGCCTGACCTCCAGTACTTGAAGGGGACCTTGTAATTGCTCTGGTCCCCCTGTCGTCGTTGTCCAGCGAGGCATGAGGGCCATACCCATCCCAATGTCTTTTTTCTGGAGAGGAGATAATTTTGACATCAACCCCTATGCAGTCAGGTTTGTCCCTCAGGGAACCCACAGAGATATTTTTAAGTTTTATTTATATTCCCTTGCAGTGCTTAGCCTCACAGCCTTAGCAAGAATTCAGATTGCCTGTCAGAGGGGGTTCTGTGTGGCCCCTCTCTTCTTGGTCTAGGGGCGGGAGTCCCCCCTTTTAGGTTGGGTGGAGATGGGTTTGGGGAACACCCTTCAGGCAGGTGGAAGACATTTCTTGCCCCTCAGCTGGTCAGAGTCTTCCTGCTTGCCTCACAGTTGGTTATTCCTTTTATAATTCTGGGGAATGACTTTCAATAACCTTCCACTTACTCAGACACTTAACTTTTGTTTACCTACTGAATCCTTATGAGCCTCTCTGTCTTTCTCATAAAGATAATGTTTCAATTCAGAAGAAACTGCTATATAACACCTCCAGACAACGTTAATGCATACTAGTTATAAAATCACAGGTTTAGATAACTCAAGAGTATATTTCTGGTTCTGAGAATAGAGACTTCTTTATATCACCTGTTCATAAAGAGAATGCATAAGGAAAATAATGATTTCATTAAGGAGAGTCAGATGTGTAGAGATGGAACAAATATAATGACATCAAGACCAATATTTTTGTTGCTTTATACCATAGAGCATTGAAACACTGGAATCAGAAAAAAACACAGGGTCCCACTTTCTTGGTGTCAACTGTTCTGTAAGCCTTACATGACAGCTCAGTCAGGAAGGAAGGGGTCTTTGAGTACAAGGTTTCCCTTGCTGGAAACCATAGTACGTATCGCTTCAGTAGCAATACATTCCATGATCGTGCATACAGATAAAGCACTCTCACATTTACATTCAGCATGAAATACATGAGAATAACAGGGGAGCAGATGACATTGCAAGATGAAGCTTTTATTAGTGTTAGACTAACTCTGGAGGGGAAATGGTTCATTTTATTGCTTTAATGTCAGTCTTTCTCCTTTCCTCCAGTGGGCACAAAATTGGGGCTGCCTCTCATTTCCAATCTATAAATGAGGAAGCAAGTATCTAGTGCCTGGAATCTGATTATAGAGGCTGTGTGTACAAATGTTATATCCTGGAAGATTATAGATTTGGATTTTCCCCAGGGCTTCTGACTTTTTTGGGAAAGAATCCATAAACTGAGGATTCCGAGTTAACATTTGTTGAATACTTGAAATGCTCCAGAACCCATATTGAGTGATTTAATACATATTATTTTGTTTAAAAATATTCATGGAAATGAAGCAAAATGAGGGCATGATAAAGCAGAGAAAACCCAGGGCTAAGTTATGTCTAATAGGGAGCCCAAGAGAAAACCATCAAGAATTGTGGTTCTCTAATTATACTGTAGTGTAGAGAGGAGTGTACATCTCAGCTCTAGGGCTCATGCTTAGTATGATCAAGGCTCTAGGATTCAGCCTCAGAAATGCAAAATAACCACAGCTGCCACCACCACCACCACCACCACCACCACCACCACCACCACCATCATCGTCACCACCATCATCATCATCATGTCATCTTGTCAACTTAATTTCTTCTTCTGATTTTCTTCTCTAAGTTGTAAAATGAAGCCTTTGAATGAGATAAGCACATTCCTTAAAATTACAAAGTTATGATCTGTGGAGAAAGTCTTTTTGTTATGTCACGAGATACAGAAAGTTAAAATATAAGCAAAGCAATGGGTAGATGAAGACTAGTGTCAACATTTTAGAAGTATAGTACCCATCAAAACCAAGCAGATTCCTCTCTGATGAATTTGGGAGGTGATTCTCTAATTACTAATTCTGTAAGTGAAAAATCTCATTTGTAACATTTTGTAAAATACTATTACTCTAAATGGTACATGGTCATGGCACTGAGTGGCATCCCTTCCAGTCACATCTCAGCAACAAAAAGAAAGATCCTGGAAAATACCACATGTTTCTTAGACAGACAGCTTAGGCCATTTTAATAGAGAGCTGCAAAATGAGCCTCAAGTTTAGTCTGGTGATCAGAAGGGCCAACATCACACAGAGTATGTCTGCAAAATATTTTTCTTACATTTATGCGGCAGTTTCACATGACATTTGCAAAGGCACTGACTAATTTAAACCTTCTCAGAAGTTCATGTTTAACATTACATCTTAGACTTTCTTTTTAAACAAAGTACCTGGAGCTTACAATGTCACCTCTCTGTCCTCACCCCTTAGTCTTTTCATTTCATGATGAGTTCATTTGCTTATGAAGATTTCTGTGGAATTGAATTTTTTTCTCAGCACCTTACAGCTATGTTATCTGGAACCCCGGTGTGGTTTTGGAGTACCCTATAAATTTACTATGCACTGGGAATAAAAGATATCTCATGCTCAGTAAGAAGATTCATCTAAGAAACTATTTTTCATAACATGGTACCTAAGTCTGGCTATGGTAATGACCCTGGACAGTCATCAACCCTCTGTCTGCTGTCCAAAGTTAAACATTTCCAAGATGGACTGGGCTCACTAACTGTGTGTTTATAAGTCTTTGAGAACTCATTTCTGCCCTGGGGGAAGATGGTCCAAAGATACCTATCTAAAGAAGGAAGCAGGAAGGTAAACCTGGAAAGTACCAGGCTGGAATCAGTCCCACACTTTGTACCCTTCTTTCAGGTCATATCAGGGAAGTTACACATCTTCTTTCAGCTTCTTTGTCTCATTGTTTTAGACAAAAATAAAAGAGGACCTTTCTATGCCTCTGCCCAGCTTTCATGTACATTTATGTTTTAATGTGAATTGGCCAAGTCAAACTCAGCAATCAATGAGGTGATAAATGTCACATTGGATAGCCCTCATGGCCATTATTTGAATCAGGGCACTTGAAACCTCCCTCCGCTCTTCTCCTGCCAGAGAAGACGAAAGTGCCCTTCCTGACCTTAGCACTGACCCATGCAGTGAACTTTGCTGTGTCTTCCCATTACCATTTCCAGCTAGGTCTTTGCTCCCCGCCAGGCAAGACCAGACTTTCCTGAAAGAGCACAAACTTCTCTGAATGATATTTGAAAATAAAATATAATTGATTTCACAGTTCTTTGAACCTTTCTTATCAGAGATTGATTTTTTTTCATGTTTCTGTTTTACAACTTAAAAATGATTCAAGCAATGAGAGTTAGAAATTCCAATGCATAGGTACTCTTAATTTTCTCTTTTTGTTCAAATGTTTCCTGAGAAAATCCTGTGTGTTACATGTGTGAATGGAAATATGTGCTCACAAGAAAGGTCTATGTTGGTGGAATCTATATGTACTTATATCTGTATTTACCTGCTACTATACAATTATGAAACTGTCTATATTCCATGCCTGATTTGGTATATAAATATTTGTGTGTACCTTTATATGCAGTAGATGCTTTATTATGCATATACATGTTCAGTATGGTTGTATCCAAATCATAAGTTTGAAAATGCTTACCTAGGGCTGGAGAGATGGCTCAGTGGTTAAGAGCACTGACTGCACTTCCAGAGGTCCTGAGTTCAAATCCCAGCAACCACATGGTGGCTTACAACCATCTGTAATGAGATCTGATGCCCTCTTCTGGTGTGTCTGAAGACAGCTACAGTGTATCCATAATAAATAAATAAATCTTTAAAAAAAAAAAAAAAAGAAAATGCTTACCTATAATCATGCCTATCAGTATAGATGATTTGCAAATAAATATGCCCACAGACAAATAGAAAGGAACTTTTGTATCTTGTTCCTTGTGCAAGTATATGTTTATGTATGTAGTCATGTATGCAGCAGTAACTAAGTATTTATGTGCTTACATTTGTATTATAGTCTTATTATTCTCTTTTCTATCCAAAGAAAAAATAAATAAAATTCAACACTTTTGGATATATTGGACAGCTCCTGCTGATATGGGTAGTGACTATAAACCATGGTGTACTCTTCTCTGCCTACCAGGTATTAGCTGTCATTTCTTCAGGCAGGATAAAGTCACCCAAATAGATGACATCCTAATTATCTGGCAAGGGAAGCAGGTGTTACAGATTTCACAGATGGACCCAAGAATTCAACCCTTTTCTAGCAGCACAGGGACACAGTGGTGCTCTGAGACACCACCCAAGGAAACTTTATTGATTGACACCTGGCTGCCTTAACACAGTGTTGATTGAAATGTTGGTCTGGCAGAAGCTGTCTGTGTTGGACAGGTCCTGCATTCCTATTTTCCATCCCTTGCCCACCTAGATTTGTATGAGCAGGAGATCTGTGCTTCCTGTCATTCAACCTGTCTTCTCTTTACCTGCAGCACTGCTGGAGTGGTCAGTTATGACAGTGATGGTTGGTAGGGAAGAATTTAGTCTTATGTTCAAATAGACCTTGGGTTTTTTTCCTGCATGGAGGATCCTGCATGGAGACTTGTTCTATTAGAGACAGATGTAATTGTTCCACTCCTATAATCTGTGGGAAAAGTAAGACTTCAGATTCCACAGACTAGAGAGCACAAGTGCTTTTAAATTTTGAATAGGGAGTTGGAATAAATGCAAATACCTACTTTGTTGTTTTATTGACCTATACACTATTACTCTTTAAAAAACTTATAATTCTACTCTTTCTGTAAGTCACTTTAGAAGGTTCTAAGAATAAGGCTAGATTTGCACTCAAAGACAAGGTAAGGTATTTCCTCACACTACTATAAGAAAAATTCAAAGTTCAGTGTCTGCACGAAATCTAATCCAGTGGACATCCTGTGTCGAGGAATTGCTATATCATATCACAGAAATTACTCTTAAAAATCAACAAAAACCTGTTTTCAAAGATCAAGGATCAAGACTCAGCCATTTATGGAAGTACAGAAGCCTGCCATATTATTCTTTTGCTTGGATGTTTCATGTTACAGAAGAGTCAAGATTTCTAAAATATCTTCGTCTATCTTTTCATCCAACTACTGTACAGTTACATAGTAATCCTTACCCACTTCATCTCATCGGCTGTCAAGTGTTTCTAGTCTAACCCATGAGCACTTCCTCTGGATCACTTTAGTCTTCTGGTTTTTTTTTTAACTTTTTTAATGAGAATTATTTTATTGGATATTTTATTTATTTGCATTTCATATGTCATCCCTTTCCCCATTTCCCCTCTCTAGAACCCCCATCTCATCCCCCTCTTCTCTTTTTTGCTTTTATATCATTTTAATTACATGCAAGTATTCAGGTCAGTTCTAGGTAGAGGGACTAGTAATACAATAGATGCAAATAGTCAAGGAACAAGCAAAACAATAAACACAAATAGTCAAAGAACAAGCAAGGCAATAAACAAAATTATGTGAATACTCCTATGATCACTGTTTCTAAGGGCTTATCAGGATGACCAAAGTATCTGAGCCAACTTCCCTATCCTAGCCCAAAAGTCATTTTCATGTCTGAAGCCTACTTCCTTGTTCTAGTCTAATATTTAGATTCCTTCCTGAAATTACTAGTCTTCTTATTTTTTAAAACTATTGTATTGTTTCATCAGTGTCCAGATTGACAACTTCCCTGTAATCTGGACTTTTCATTAGACTTATAGTTGCCATCATTAACTTCTTTTCTTCCCCATTCATTTGTAATTTCTATGCTAACTCACAATAACTTTGACTACACTCATCTTTCCTTAAAATCTTTTGTCATCTCTCCATTCAACTCATAATAAAGAGCAAATGAAGGAGTTTGACCTGTGAGGACTTCTGTGAATGTATCCATGTGTACAGCTGCATTTCTTCAGATCCTGTTTCCTAATTATCTGTTTTAGTGACTAGCTTTTGCCCATATTCATGAAAATATCCTGTACTTCTTACCTCAGGCTTTCTAATGTGTTCTAAAAAGATTTTCTCTTTTGGGAATCTGATGAAATTCCAAAGATCAATTTGGTTTCCATTCGTTTCTCTGAGATTTATGTCAATCATTGCAAATCAAACTAACTGATAAGAAAAAGGGAGTATATTCATATTTAATAATGTCATAGAACTATAAATTAAATAATTATTATCTGATATATATATATATATATATATATATATATATATATATGAAGAAACTACCTTTCTTTTACCTTTCCATGGTAATATTCTTAACCTCAAGGAACAATAAGTATGTACTCATTGAATATCTAGTTATATATAAACTGGCAAGATTTACTCTAAATGATAAATCTTCCTCAATTATGGAATTATATTAAAAATACGTACAAGTTCTCTTTTTCTCACACAGAGTGGTGCTAAAATTTTTATTATGTATAGAAGATTTGTTTGAAGAATATATATTGCATTTAGCATTTAGTTTTAGATTTTCTATCACATTACCACATATGGTCAATGAAAATAACATTTAATACAAATATATCACTCCTGATTAAAATTTTGAAAGAATCAAGTTAACATTCCTGTAGGAAAACTGAATACACATGTGTACTCTCTAGTTTTATGTCAGCATGACACAAGCTAGAGTCATCAAAGAGGAGGGAACCTCAGATGAGAAAAAATATTCACTAGATCTGGCTGTAAGCAAATCTGTAGGACATTTTCTAAAATAGTGACTTATAAGGAGGGCCTAACCCATTGTAGTTGGTCCTATTCCTGGGCAGGTGGGCATGGTTTTGTATAAACAAACAAACAAACAAAACAGACTTACCAGGCCACAAGGAGCAAGCCAGTAAGCTACACTCTTTCTGCATCAGGCCTCTGTGTCAGTTCCTGGCTCTAGGTTCTACTACTATGAGTTTCTATGGTGACTGTCATTCATGATGAACTGCCATGTGAAATCCTAAGCTGAAAAACCTTTTCTCTCTAAGTTACTTTGGTCCTGATGTTTCATTACACCAACAGGGACACTAAGACAGCATATATATGGAAACACCATTGTTGGTATCTAAATACTTTACATAGCCAGGATGCCAATCAGCAGATGAATTCATTAACATTGTGTTGTATTTGTGAACCATGGACATTTATCATGACTTAAGAGAAATTAAATGTTTTCAGGAAAGTAGAGAAAACTGAAGATCATCGTGTTAAAAATAAAATAAGCCAGATAGAAAAGGTTGTATGATTTGACTCTCATCCAAGTATTTTAGAGGAAACAGTACAGAAGAAGCTATTAGAACTATTTCAGGGATAAGGTAGAAATAGGAAAAGGATAAAAAAGGTATTGAGTTATAAACATTATAAAAATGGTACAATGGAACCCATTACAATGTACAGTTGATCTATACTCATAAACGTGGTAAAACTACATGTCTGATCCCAAAACAATATGCAAATTCTTCACTCAGAATTGATAACATGACAGGGGCTAACTCAGAAGCTATCCATTTCCATAACTAGGAGCTGGAATTACTCATCTGTCAAATGTTAAAAGTACAACCAGGGATGTACTTGTTTGGGTTTCCTTCTGAGGTCATTCACAAAGGAGATTCTCATATACTAGAACAGGGATTAACTCATACAGAAATAGTCACGCAGCTATTTCTGCCTCTCTCTTGTTCTTCTTGCAAGTTCAGTCATGTTGCTATCCAGTTGCTCCTTTCTCCAGTAGCTTCCCCTCCACCCTTGTTTTAGCTGCCAGATGTAATTGCACATACTGACTCATGCCCTCACATTCTCTCATGCACAGAGCATAAGGCTTTTGAGTCCTCTTGCATTATTCCTTTATCCTCATATACCCTCACTGTTGAATACCATCTGCAAATTTAATTAGGCAGCAATTCGTCACATTTGCCTAATCATTAGTGAAGCTGAATAATTTGATGAAAATAGAAATGAAGAAACTTTCTCATATGCATTCAGAAAAACATTTTCAACCCTTTTTAAAATTTGTTTTTACTTTTCTTTTTTTTTTTTCTCTTTCTAGGTAACAATGAAAGACAACATCTCACAGAGTCCAAGCCAATTAGCAGTTGGCGGCATGCAATGTAGTAAAGTGGGAACAGAAAACAGTTTTAAGAAAACAAAATCCAGGAATGGAAGAATCACTCAGTGGGTAAGAGCACTTACTCTCAAAAGATAAAGAATCTCTAGAATTCTTTTGCATTTATTCTTCTCTTATACTCATATCTGAATCACAGTGTCCCCTCAGTTTACTCCTCCCTGTTCCCCCATTCTGGATTTCCCTTACACTTTTTGCCACATTCACTCTTCCTCTATTTCTTTTCAGAGTATATCAACCAAAAAAAAAATAGAATTCTTATAGAAAACCTGGCTCAGTTATCCCACAAACTCAGAGGATGTGGGAACAAGAGGATTATTTGTACTTGCTGGCTACCAACCTCAGTTAGAAACTGGTCAGAAAGGAACAAGGTGGAAACTGAAAGAGCAGGACACTGAAGGCTCAGCACATAAAACACACACACACAGAGACACTTATACTACCCTCTGAACATACATACTTACAGAGAGAGAGAGAGAGAGAGAGAGAGAGAGAGAGAGAGAGCAGAGACTGACAGACAGACAGACACACACAAACACACACACAGAGGCAGAGAAATACAAAGGGATAAAGTCAGCAACATAGACATGGAGAATGACAGGAACAGAGGTAAGAAGCAGACAGGATAGTAAAATATAAAATGATAATAAAAACAACAAATGAAGTCAAGGATCTTCAGAGCAATATACTTATAACCACTTTGGTGTTTGTTTTCTCTTTTCCCTTTTAAATACACAGTAGACAATCCTCAAAACTATTCAGCTATTTTTGTGGTAATTGCTTAGGGAGTGTTATTATTAGAAAATTGAGTCCTTCCTAAAGAATCTGGGTTTCTTGTGTTGGCCTCAAATATTCACTGATTTCTGATTTTTTTTCTCTCTAAATCAGCCAATAAGGCATTATTCATCTGGTGTTCTGGGAAATTCCTTCTGACCTTTGTGGAACATCCACACTTTTCTTTTTTTATACAGGAATCCAGATGTTTAAAATGTAAAAATTACTCTCAACAAACCTATTAACTGATGTAAGATGCTTCCCCAATCCTCTTGAGCTTCAATCACAAAGAGAATAGTGTCCACTGAAGGATAACTCATATGGGTGTGGAGGTCTTTTATGTATATGTATGAGTATGTGATAATGTTTGAGTGCAAACAGAAGAGGACATTCAATCACATGAAACAGGAGTTATTCTCAGTAGAGAGCCAGTTAACATGGGTGCTGGGAATTGCTCTGCAGTCGTCTATAAGAATACACAAGAACTGTTAGTTGGTACTACATCTCTCTAGCCATAATTCAGTGGACTTCTGCATTCACCTTTGCATCCCTTTGCATAATTAATTTAACTCTAATGTATTATTCCAAAAATAACTTGATGTCTGTTGGCAGATTTGAAATGGAAAAAAAAAAGTCGTTGGTATTGGAACAAATGACTTCCCATATTTAATTAAACCTGTAGCATTTCCCCTGTCCATCCTCTTTTTAAGTTTTATTTTTTTCTTATTTGATTGTTTATTAGTACTATGATTACTTTATTGTTTTTTATGAAGTGTATGATGTATATATGTACAGGCACAGTAATAGCATAAAGTATATGTTACAATCATGGAAAAACTGTAGGGAGTCAGTTCTTGTCTTTCATTGATCTTGGGAATTGAATTTGATTCTTCTCCTTTGTGAGAAGCACATTTGCTGGCTAAGTCATATGGTAGACTTTGTTCCTTTTCTTAGATAAATAGTATGACCTATATATTTGAAACAACTGAACGCTGAAGGAAGTAAGAATAAAAAAACAGAATTCCACTGAATTTTATATGCGAAGAACCTTCTATGGTTAACACAGCTGAATATAAGTTAGTGTTTATTGAACAGATTCTATCTAGTCATTGTAATGCTGTCTTGAGAAAAATGCCTACAAAGCATTACAGGAGAGCAAATTAAACATAATCATCACCATTATTATTAATTGCTCCAATTTACTATAAACTAAGAGGATTCTGGAATTCCTACAAAATGTAAATTCAGTAAATGCCTCTGAAATATGTGTCTTTCTTATATTGAGACTTTTTCCAGTTGTTTATTTATGAGCTTATTGATTTTCTTGTGGTCGATTCAAAGTAAATCACTGCTCCTGATAAAGTAAGATATAATCCAAGATTATTGTTAAAAAACAGCAATCATAAGGAAGATCAGGGGGTGGATGTTTCAGTCCTGCACTGAGGGGAACAGGACAATTTTGGGAGATAGGAGAGAGGGACAAGGGAGGGAAAAAGGAAGAGGAGGAGGAAATAAGAGTGACAGTATCAGAATTGGAGGACACTTGAGAGAGGTACAGAGGGTCAGGAAATTTAATCTAATAAAAACTAGGTAGCAGGGGTGGGGAGAGGAACTGGGGATAGCCACTGGTGGGTCCCAGACACCAGAAAAATGTGAAGTTCCCAGGACCCAATGGGATTGACTTTAACTGTAATGTACAGAGAAGGGGAAGGTAGAACATGTGGAGACCACCTCCAGCTGATAAGCATTGCCCCTGGTCAGGGGATGTAGCCACCAACCCATCTCAAAGATTTTTTTTTAACCCAGAAATATTTCTGTCCAAAGGAAGATCAGGGACAAAAAATGGAACAGAGACTGAAGGAAGGGCCAACTGGGGAATGGATACATCATGTCTGCAGACACTAAACCCATCACTGTTGCCATTGTCAAGAGGCACTCGGGGACAGGAACCAAGTGTGGCAGTTCCTGGGAAAGTCCAGCCAGCAACTGACCAATGCAGAAGCAGATCCTTGGAGCCAACCATCAGGCTGAACCTTTTGGGGAAGCTGAAAGAAGGGCTGGAGAAGCAGAGGGGAACTGTATCCCCATTGGAAGAACAACATAGGCTGGCCTGACTATCCAGTTCTCCCAGAGACTAGACAACCAACCAAGGAGTGTACCGAAAGAGATCTTTGTCTCCAGACACAAATGTGGTAGAGAATTGTATTGCCTGACAGTAATGGAAGGGGAGGTCCTTGGTCCCAGGGAGGTTTGAGGCCCCAGAGTAAGGGGATGCTGGAGAGTTGGGGCAGGAGAGTGTGGGCAGGTGGGGGAGCACTCTCATTGAGATGTTAAGTGAATGGGATGATCAACAAAAAATTTAAAAACTTCAATCATTTGTTGTTTCAGATATGCTAATAGTTCGGTCATGGTTCTATATAGATATCATAAAAAAACAAAAGCAACTCTGGGTAGAGTATCCACGGAAACAATATTTAATATTGGAAAACAATATTAAAATAGAAGTGAGAAAAGAATATATGTAATCCTGTCCTGCCAATTGTAGTGGGGAGAATTCTAAAGAGGTTCTCAACAAGATAACAATTTCTGAAAATAATTTCACTAAGTCACTGATGACTGAAAAAAGACATTAGTTTTAATAGGTTGGTACAGACTTGGATAATGTAGTGTAGAATGAATCACACCCTCTCCTAGACTTTCAGTGGTGGGTGAATCAACTGAATATAGAGATGCACGTGTGATATGGAATCATTAGTAGATAATGAATGATAGAGACCTTGGCCTACAATGACTGTCTCTGCTAACAACCAGAAACCAGAGAAAACCCAGAACTTCAGTTCAGATTATAGACATTATTTAATTATAGACATATGGATCCTAAACAGAGAAACAGATTGACTGTCAGTACCTATGGCGAAATAAATATCTATATCATAAGCCACTTGTAATTTGCTATATAGGAACTCAAAACACATATACTGGACAGTATTCTTTACTATGATGTGTGTCAAAAATAAAATCTCTTCTAAAGTTTTAATTACGTCTTTGCTAGTCAAATGCAAAATATACTTCATCATTTCTATTCTTGATGATATATTTTAAATTTAATTATTCACAAATAACTCATTGCCATACAAAATTTCCATTTAGCTCCAGAGTATTGGTCCAAGGGACCACATAAACTTCATCTCTCTAATGATAGTATCACTAGATTCCTGACACTTTTTCAAGTTTGAAAGCTTAGGGTCGTTCTATATTTCATCTTTATGAATTGAAAACACTGAATCAATTATCATCACACCTGAGAAATTTCCCAAAGCTCTGGCCTCTCTTCATCTGAAAAGTTGCCATGGACTCCACTTACAACTGCCACTTCCATATAGCTTATTAGTTTCATTGCAAAATAGATTACTGTAATGGAAAGCTGTTCCATTTGCCCTCCCATTGAAACACATCTAAGAGTAACTTCACTTGGAATTGTGTGTGTGTTCTTCACAATCTGGTTTCAGTCACTTTCTTTCCAAATGTGCCCTGGCTCACATTCTGTCATATACATTTCTCAGGAATGACATGGAATAAGGTCCATGTCCTACATCCAAAGGAATGATATGTTTAAATCCTAAATGGGAATTGGAAATGAGATGATATGAAATACAACCAGTTACATTGAAGTCATAACCTTGTGTTCTAATTTGATAGGAATGGAATTTTTACAAAATGGAAAGTTAAAAGGGAAGAAAGGCAGAGAGAGGAAGAAGGAAGAAGAAGAAAAAGAATTAGATGAGGAGGAAGAGGAAGAAAAAATAAGAAGGAGAGGAAAAGAAGGAGGAGAAAATGTTAGTAGTAGTAGTAGTTATTCTGTGAGAGCAAAAGTACACAGGGAAAAGATGATCATATGAATTATGTAACCATGTTGCCTTGCGAAAAAGAAAAATAGTGATTACAAAATGTTAACAGAGGCAAGGAAAGATTCCCCCTTTGAACATTTTGGAGGGGAAAGACTTACTCATAAGCTGAAAAAATAAATTACTCTTAGAGAAGCCATCGGCTTGTGGTGGTTGGATATGGTAACCCCAATGAGTTCATACTAATGCATTAGTTCAATAGACATTCAATCATTTTTTATAACTCGTGACTTCGATCAGTAATTTTATTTGCTCAAAATAGAAGTTCCATTGTATCAACAAGTTACATTTTCATGTCAGTCTCCTAACATTCACATGAGGTTTTTTTCCTCACTTTTTAATTACTCCCTGGTTTCATGGTCTCTCTGTTGCCGGACTTCACACAATGAGTTAGTTTCAGAGAAGAATTCTCAAGGATGCAAATCATGTCACATAGTTTAGATGTAATTCATAAGATATATGTGTTGGAAGCCTGGTAACACTGAATAACACTGAATAATATAGTAGAACTTTTGATATATGATGCTGAGTCAAAGGTGATTAGGTTATGAGATAGTGCCTTCAGAAAGGATTCATTCTTAACTACTTGGCTCATTTTTTTATTTTTCTATTTGAAGGTTGAGATAGAAAGGGTTTTCTTTAACTCATAATTCTTTCTTGTAGTCACTTATTGCAGAGGAGTCTCAGCAACCAGATCTTGAGACCATTGCTTGCATCACATCCTAAGGAAAACCAGATGAATGGGTGTAGGTACACACATATTAGTTTTTAGATCATTTCCCCCTTCTCTATTTTCCAGAACTACAAACCTAGAGACATTATGCTGGCTATGGTAGTCTGGATCTTTCTACATTAATTGGTAAAGTCAAGACAATCCCCTACAGAAATGTTCAATTGTTGACCTGATACCAACCATTCTTTATTTCTTCTTTGGTGATTCTAGACTGTGTAACATTGATAATTAAAACTAATATTCAAATCATGGAACTAGATTAGGCCTTGAGAGATTGGAATGGTTTCTTTGAGACCTGATAAATAAAGCAAGTCCATTCCATGCATTTGCTCTCTTCTATCCATGCAGCTTGCAATGTTGCTACTGTTTCTTTGTGATACAATTTGTACTCATCATTATAAAGGGTTATACAATATTAGGAATTTAGCATCTGAAATCATTACTTAAATATACTTCATCTTCATAAAATTGTTGGGACTTTTATACCATGAAAAAATGGAGTATGAAATTACTTTCATGTACCAGAAGCAAATTTTTAATAAAATCTTTGTCAAGTTCATGTATGTAATGATATCTAATCTATAAATAAAGTATACTTTACATTTAATATATACTTTATAAATCTATAAATCAAGATCACTGTTGTCAATCCATAGATGAGACTCAACAAGTCTTGGCCAATGTATCATTTTTATTCAAACAAAACCAGTCAGGGAGTACAAAGACTATGTTTTAAAAGTCTCCCAGATTTCAAGCTACCATATCTCTACTGAAAGTAGGATAATTTTTGTATGATAATATGGCCAATCAGCTAAAAGATATTATAATAAGAATTTTAAAATATAAAATTCATTTTAAATGAATTGAGATGAAATATGTGAAATGATCCTTCTGAGTAATTCCTGGATTTATCACCATTTCATTGACATGGTGGATGATTTATATATATATTATATATATATAAATATATATATATATATATCTATATCTATAGAGAGAGAGAGAGAGAGAGAGATGGAGATAGCTATAGCTATAGATATAGATAGATATATAGAGATATAGAGACATAGAGATATAGAGATATAGATATAGGAGATATATAGATATAGATAGATAGGTAGATACAGATATGGATATAGATACACTGCTATAATTATGTAACATCTCACAGTCCTTGGTAGATGCTGAATTGAATGTCTAGCTGCGTGTAGTTTGTGGAAAGAAAAAAATTCAACAAAGATGAATTCAAAATCATTTGGCATGGATAAAAAATCATACAGCTGGTGTTTCTACCAGTCACAGCTCTCTTGTATTACTGAAATTTTTTAAATTCAATGTAACCTAAGGACCATACATTCAGTTTGATAGTGGGGAAATGTGTGTGTGTGTGTGTGTGTGTGTGTGGTGTGTGTGTTTGTGTGTGTGTGTATAGATAGATAGATAGATAGATAGATAGATAGATAGATAGATAGATAAATATGTAGATTTATGGTATAGATATATTTTTTCAATATTGCTCCCCAATCTTTTGGCCTATTACTTTGTTTATTTTCTCTTTGTGTTTTTTCATCTCTTTCTTTCTTCTCAATATTTAAAAATTACATAATATGATTTGTTCCTCCAATTCCAGCTCCAATATTGGTAATTGAGGCTCATATGTTAATGTGTATATGCATATAAGTAGGTGAGTGTGTGGTACACCTGTGTGGTAGATTCACATACGTGCTAGGAGTGGGTATGCATTTCTTTGTACATCCTTTATCATACTACATCTTATTCCTGCATTATAGGATTTTTCACTTAACCTGGAACTAGGCTAGTGGCCACTAAGCCTCAGAAATCATACTGGCTCCACAACCTGCTCTGGAGTGACAGGCATTGGGGTCCAGCTTTTTACAAGTCTTTAGGGATTTGAACACAGTATTCATATTAATATATTAAATGCTCTTACCCATTGAGTTATCTCTTCACCATGATACCCTAAAGTTCATTTTATCTTTGTGTTATCATTTTAATTGACTATATATCTCTATCGCTTCATCCCGTCTCTCACAGCAGCCTGAATTAACTAGCCTGAATTCTACTAGAATGCTACAGTGTCATTCTCAGTCTGTGCTTGCAAAGATCAAGACTCTGAAATCTCATGCAATCTGTATGATGATCACTCTGGCTGTATGTTTACTAATGTCTGACTTCCACTCAAGCACAATAGATCTCACTGCTCACTCTTGTGATTTGTATTGGAACTAAAGTTTGAAATCATTGTCTTCTTCTTATTATGTTGTTTTGGCATATGTGCATACCTATCCATTTTACAGTAATTTTTTCAGAGGCATGTTTCCTTATAATTATAGCTAATTAAAACAAGATTCAATATTTTAAGGACAGAGTAGGATGAATATATTTTTAAAACACTGCTTTATACATCTCCAAAGGAAATGGACAATTTATGAATGTGCTTATCAAAAGTAAGTAATGTAAACTATTAACTATCTTAATGCCACATTTGATGACTACACAGTGTAAGCATAAGCCAAAATATTGCATTGTACTCGAAAAATAAAAGTATATGTAATTTTAGTTTCAGAAAATTATTTAAATTTTATTAAAAACCTGAATATTTTGTGTCTTGAAGTTCCTTAATTTTGTTCTTAGAATGCATTACCTTTAACAGATATAATTATTTATATTTTCTTTCTTTCCTACTAGAATGCAATGCTTCATTAACCTGATTTTTATATCTTTAGAACTTGAAAAATGGAAAAAGTCATATTTATGGGTTTCATGAACAAGGAATAAATGAACTTCTTTAAATGAGCATGATCTACTACCATCAACAAGTTTGGATAAAGGATTCTTTTGATCGTGTGCCAATATGCCATCAATAATGTTATAATGCTAAAAACTACTAATATCTCTCTCACTAGTCAAAATCATATATGCAATTAAGCAGCAATTGCTACATTGAAGGAAAGTAACTCCATGATATGGGCACTCTAATAAAGGTAGGTTAACTCTATTCTTGGAAACAATCTAGTGACCAAAAGAAGAATAATTTCAAGTGTAATTTTGTGAAAGCATCTATATCCCTTTGAAGAGACTATTTTGAGTATTGTAACCCAGATTATAAGGGATATTTCTGTCATATTTGTTCATGAAAATCCATAAATGTAGGATTCTGAGGGAGGTTTTGTCAAATATCACTATGTTCTATGTTTTCCCTAGAAGAGGCACTGGTATTTAGCTTTGTAATTAGATCTTGTTTTCTTTGATGGGGAGACAGATTAGATGAGATGAACAAGGCATTCCAATTAGGAAGACAGAGTGATCTATCAGTTCTGTCCTAAAATAACCTGTTTGTGTTTTAAAGAGGAGATAAGTAGTGCCACAATGTGCAAGAGAAAAAAGTTTTCTTTCTGGCAATCATGCTCACTTGCACATACTGTGGCTTTCAGAGGAAAGATCTGGACTTGCTCAATGAAACTGATGTTGCAAATTGAATGGGTTGGAGTTTTCAGAGATTCTCTAATGATGCCCCAGTGTGTGGCCATTGTCAGAAACATATCAAAATGTCAGTGTGCTAAGAGACAAAGTGGTATTAGAATAAGTAACTTCATCTGCAGCCACAGCTGTACCATAGCCTCAGGGAGACAGAAGATCTAATTCATCACCCATTCCCTTCTAAGTATAGGACAGAAATGAGTGAAGGTCATTCTAAGAGAGAATTCCAAAGACATCCAGAGGTATAACATTGAATTCCTTTTCTCACCCTATCAATTAGGGAACTTCCCTATCTTTTGATGAGAGAGAAATGGGGTCAGAAAATCAAAACCATTTCCAATTTTTTTCCTTTTAAAAAAGACTGATTTTTCTCTCTTCTATGAATGTACAGATTGGGGAAATTATGTTCTGTTCTGACAAAGAGAATTAAAATCAGTCCTAATTAGAAGGTTCTCCACTTTGCCTATAGTAGAAATATTAAAATAGGAGAGAAACCACACCTGATAACTAGAGTTCTAAGTGTAGTTGTATACTTAGTATTTGACCGTATCATACTTTGAAACTATATATATAGATGATGGGAATTATTTTAGTATTAGTGAATTTTTATAAAAAATAGAACATTTCCAGAATCATTGAATCACATAGAGCTTGTGTTTTATAAAGAATCTGTGAAGAGCTTATAATAGTAAATTATTTTTCCAATTGGTTTCTGTCATCTGTTTGGGGACTAGCAATGTTCTTATCATACACCTGAAAAATAATCAAAATTCAGTCCAATACATGTAGAGAGTTTCAAATTAATTTGGCTATACACACAGATATATGTATCATAAATAAATCTGAATATTATTCAAATTACCACATCAGGTGTCTAATGCTCAAACATATTGACAGACTCAAAGGGCTAACAGCATATCTAATCATCAAATCTTTACATTCTTCCTATTTTCTCTGCACTGTTTTTTTTCTTACATAGTTTTCTGAGCAAAACTTTCCACTTATTGTATAAATATAGATTAACACAGATGGATGCAATGGCATATAAGTTTCTCTTCTAGGACAATAAGAAAAAGATAGAATTTCAATTTTCCTACATCTATGAATGTAAAGGAATTTAATTTTATTCTACTGAGTCACCAGGATAGTAACTATATGAAAAGCAGATGAATCAACTCTACAGTATTTCACACAGCACTACTTGATAATAGGCTCTTAATAAGCACTACTGTAATCAGTGAATTAAAGATTGATTTTAGATAGAATTATGCTTCATGATGGAAGGAGACTGACTATTATGGGACATTTGATTGGATGGTATTTAACAACCTTCACATCTAGTTCATCTCATATAAGAATGTCTTGTTTTACTCATCTACCAAGCTTTGAAACCTGGATATTACTGCTTTTTGTTCTGAGAGTGACAATTGAAATTTGTTTTCTGTCCTTAAGTTCAATATTTGTGCTTATTTTAGAAGAATCAACTAACTAGAGAGGTACCCAACTGATAGAACAATTGTAGTTAGAAAAAAGGTCTGAGATATAACTTATATGGTCAAGGATCAGTGAGTCAATATGCTTCAACCTCTAATGATATCAGCTTCTGAAAGACTGATGCAGAGATACAAGGAGCAGGAATACAAAGACATCCACAGTGGAAGCATCATCAAGTTTCCCAATGTTGTATTTTTTGTAGTAAATGTGGGTCCTCAGAATTCCTCCATTGTTTGTTGATGTCAGTTTTAAATATATACTGTTGATAAAATCATTTCCTGGTCTAGCTCCACCTAGTTCCTCCATGATTTCAAAACCAAATAAGCTAGTTTCATAATAATTTTTTAACCAATATAATATCTGTCTAATAATTTGTCTCAACAAATTATCCATTTTCTTTCTGTTGCTTGCAACAAAAATGCATGGATAATCACAGTAGTGGATACCAGGGACTGAGTTTTCAGAAATGGTTATGAAGAAAAGGGGATTTGTGATACATTTTCTGACCTAGTTGGGGTAGAAGTCAGTATTCATTTTTTTTAAATTCTGAAAAATTATTTTGGCTCCATATGACATGCAAGAATGCAAGAGCTTATTAAAGAATTACCTGTCTGTGCCTAGAATACATTACCTATTGCAGTCAATGTGCTGGGAACTTCATTGCCAGGATGAAAAATATTGTGAAGCAGTGGAACAGTGTGGTGGGGTGTCTACTATGTACAAGATTTTAAACTATAGTGGAAAGAAACGTAAGTCTATGCCTATAGATCAAAACATGAACTCATACCCAATGACTTGCCTTGAAAAACATGTTTTAAAGAAATTTTAAACAATAAAATGTTATTGATATATGACAAGTCTGAAACAGATAACAAATAAGTATATCCTTAGATATGACATAAAATTAAGATTTCAAAAGAATTAGCATCTTTACAGATTTTAATGTGAAAAGTGATGAATATGAATATTGTATTACATATGAATATTACATATAATTCTGTGTATATATGTATGTAGATGCATATATATATATGTATATAATAACTCAAATACATAATCATTTTCTATCTTGTGTAGCTCAGGTAGGCAGGTATAATAATGGAATACTGGATTTGGAGAAAGACTATTGTGTTTATATCTCAGCTATAAAACTTGATTATAATGTGATCCAGAACACACACACCAATAAACTGATATTGAGTTGGTGATCTGATGACACCGCTACTTCACTTTTGAAGAAGGAATAACTATAATATGTCTCTTACAGGCCTTTGAAATTTAATTAATTATATATGTAAGTAATTCACAACAATGTCTGGACCATAATAAATACTCAATAGATACTAATTAGAGATAGAATTTTTACTGCTGTTGTTTCTACATATTGATGACAGGATGGTGTTTAACTCTGCATAGTACCAAGTCATATATCCTATCTTCCATGTTCTGAACTGTACATGCATCTGGAGATTGATATACTTTCTGTGGTCCTCAATGTGTTTTCTTTGAAGTTCTAGTTGCATAACACTTTCAGAAAGAAATCTCTGGCTAAGATTGTTCATACTTGCAACTTTAGAAAGAAGTATGAATACTTCACAAATCAATCTGAGAATTTAGACTATTAAGTATAGTGTACATAACATTATGTGACTCATGTGCTACATAAAGTAGACTCATATTGTGTGGTCTATAGAAGAAAAGGAAGGTAATTAAGACCATGATTAGAAGATCGTTGTGATTGATATTCATGAGTTAGAAGACTAGTATCACCTAAGTATGTCACAACCATCCAGGCAGAATGATTTCCTGTTAGTGTACCAAATAATTGTCCTCCTTACTTAAGGTTAAAACCATATTGCAGACAAACTTTAGTATTTAATGTTATTGCAGTGTATTGCCTTAGTATACAGGAAATGTTCTTGTTTAATCATTTAAAACAAGAATCTATTAAAAATAGCTAAAGCAATCTAATGAAACAGGGAAGTGGATTTGATAAAATTTACTTTTATTTTTTTAATTTTGACAACATTTTCTCTAATTTCCAAGAAATATAACAACTCAAAGCTCTGCCAGTTGCATTTAACATTTGTAGAAAATAGATTCAAAATTGTTTATGAGTGTAAGGTATAATAATAGAGTATATTTAATAAGGAAAAAGTACTCACTGACTTGAAAAAAAGAAAAAGAAATAGATGAATATCATAATTGATGTGTTTACTCCTAACTCTCAGGGCTCAGAGGCTGAGATTGATGTGTGCTCTAGTGAAATCTAAGATACTTTGCAAATACTTGTCTCCAAACATCATTGATAGCAACAAGAAGAGAAGAGTGCAGGTATGAGAAATGTGTTTGGCTATGAGAAAAGAAAGAATTCCAATTTTGAATGATTTTCTTAACACTTATTAATTATACATAATAATGGGTTTCATTATGATGTTATCATACATGTATATAATATAAATTTGATAACTTCATACACTATCTCACTGCCTTTTAAAAGAATAGAATTTTTTGGTACTTAAAGTTTTATTATTGTTTTTAATTGTTGTCTATTTTACTATCTCAGGGTAAATTACAAGAGTGGAAGGAGCTTCCAAATATAGAAATTTGAAGTCCCTCCTGGGAGAACTACAACAATACAAGCTAATTTCATACATTGATTATTTTTAAATGTTTATGGTACGGTACAATTTATCATTTATTTTTTCCAACTTCATATGTAAGCATTGCATCTGTATCACTTAACCCACTTCTCACTTTCACTTTCTCTCACATCCCATGGCTTTCTCTCAAGTACATGTTTTCTTTAAAATTACTATGCTACATGTATATACATTTGTGTGTGAATTTATTTACATATATGAACATGAAGCCTACTGAATCTATTTAACTTCACTCCTATGTGCCTGTGTCCAAGAATGACAACTTGAGGTTTAAGAGCTCATTTCTGATAATGCCCCTTGCAGCAGACATTGAACATCTGAAGCCAATGAACAGCAACAATGATTGGGCCAACAAGATGTTTGCAATGATGTAAAAGTGGAACTTTTATCTTGGCATTATCCAAATGTCTTCACATGAAATTAAGGCCCACTCAACAGGCAGAAACTCCAGCCTGGTACTGTAAATCCATCCAACTATCCATGGCTGGAGCAGTCATAGAACCCAGAGGAGAATCACCTACTGCCACTTTCAAAAGTGGTACACTTTCTAAATGATGTGAGAGGATGATATTTCTGCTGAGCAACAAACAGATGATGCACTTAGTACCATGAATGTTTCTGAGTCTTGCTATATTAGTCACTGTGCCAGCACCTTGGATCTGTAAGCAACTTAGTTTAATATAGGTGTTATCATTTCCATTTTCTCACCTAACAACTTACATGCCCTCCCCTAGAAGGGTGAGTGTATCTTGCTTATCTCAGACTTAAGATGTCTCCATATCTCTGATCTAAGTAAAACATGAATAATTATGAGAATATGAAGAAAATGAATAGAGACTGACAGAAAAATACAATGTTATTAGAAGTATCTTTAAAAATCCCCTTTCTTTCATCATCTATTTCCCCCTAGGATAAGAAGAGACTTGAAATATATAAACTTGAACTCTTCCATACTAAGTTCCCAGGACTGTGAAGGAAGTCCAGGAAGGCCATTATAACGTAGCTGTCCTTTACCACTCCAAAATGTGTCTAGACTCGTCAAAATGGCTTTTGACTCTCAGGGACAAAATATCTTCATTTAGATGAGACAGGAAGGCCGTCTTGCAAATGATCCCATTTCTCCAACTTCCATTATGCTCTGAGCATTCTGTCAGTGCAGCTACAACCACACAGTCAATTGGAGCAGAAAAGACAATAACCTTAATGGGAAGGAATTGGAAGCTCGGAGACACTACAGATTGTATTAGGAGAAATGAAATAATATTTAATTTCCCTAGTCATAAATAATCTATCTGTACATATTATGAGAGTATCAGAGTTGACAGGGAAAATATTCACCAACATGGGAAGAAAGGTCATTATTTTTTCATTATTAGTGGGTAATAGGGGTGGGGTGCATATAAAATGGATTTTTTTTCACTCTGACAGATGGAATTTCAGTAGCAGAGGAAATTAGAATAAGTTGTGATCCTCACTGTTTGTCAGCAGGGGCAATAGTGATGATTCTGGTGATTCCTCTATCTCATTATAAGGATCTTTACAGTCATTAAGGAGCTCTTCCATTGGTTTCCTCCAAAGCACCTCAGTAGGTGAGAATGTGCAGGAGTTTTGAGAGACAAAGCAATAAGCCTAAGCCTCAATAATTGATTTGACATTTTGCAAAGGTCGCTGTGGCTTTCTTTATGCAGTGACAGAGTACCTGAGGAAAGGAGTTTAAGAAAGGTAGAGTTTATTTTGGCTCACAGGTCAAGGACACTGAGCAGATTGGAGGGGAAATAACGGGTCAGACAAAGGAGCAGCGGCTCACGTTGTGCCTGGTCTCCAGAATCAGCGAAAGAAAGGCTGATGCTTAGGTTTCCTTTTAATTTTTACTTGCTCCGAGATGTGATCTCATCTATACTTTGGGTATATCTTCTTACTGCAACTAGCCTAATTTAGAAACTCCCTGTGAGACATGGATGAAGGAATGTTGCATGGGGTATTCTAGATCATCCATTGTTGAAAATATTTGCTATTACAAGTGATCCAGAAAACTTTTAGTAGAAAAATAAATCCACATTTTTACTTTTACTGATTTAAACTTTCGGCTATAAAAGAAACTTGATTTTCAAACTCAGCTTTCTTACTTAAATTAACTTAGGTTCAGATCACTTCCTAAAAGTGGAAGTATGGTTGCTCCCTGTTTGTGGGAGTTGTATCCTAAAGTCTTCTCAAACTCAGCCTAGGGAATATTGACACATTACAACATCACAAAATGGATGGTTAGATTAGGTTCCTACAACACCGTACTCAGTCACTGTCCTAAACTAATCAGTATGTAACTGTATTGCAGATATAATTCTGTACAAACCTCTCATTAAATATACACTTTGGATATTTGGGCACAGAACTCATATCAACAGCACTGTCTTTCCTGCTTACACAAAGTAATGAAATAAGTGAATTTCCCATGTTAGGTACAGCATCCCATTAAAGGTCTGAAAAATACTGGACAGCTACTCAGAAAACACTAACACAAAACATAAAGCTTTGAAAGAAGATGACCCTTTCCAAGTAGCCTGTGGAAAGAACATGTGTTTATAATATAATATCTTCAAAAAAGTAGACAAATATTTTAAGATCCTTTTTAACTTTAAGAATTTTTTTAATCAAATCAGTGCAAGTATTATATACAAGCATTTGAAGAATGAGAAAAGTTCCTGGAAACACTCAACGAGATATATGAAAATTAACTGGGACTTTGGACCCTTAGCTTTGCTCTGAGCATTCTTGTGGAGGAAAACAGTATTTCTCTGGATCCAAGTTATGAGGAGGCAGCTCACTCTTCTGTGGATAGAGCTTCTTAGACTACTGTGCTTTGCTTCTACTCTTCTTTGGTTTCTGAGAAACTCCTCACTCTTAGACAGAAGAAGGAAGTAGATCATGGGAGCTTGAATGGCTGGTACTGTCTTCCTGATATGTCTAAGAATTATTCAGTGCTTCTATTTTTTAAATCCCAAGGGAAAAAAATGCACCTCTTTCAAGCTGTGCTTTGGAATTATTTCCCTTTTTCTAATTTCAAGAGCTGAATCTGTACTCAGAAGGAAAAACATCATCCTTGCGAAATAATTTACTTTCCTGTTGTTAAGAACAGATGTTAATGGAAACTTTCTGGAATCTATGATGTTGATCACCAGTGAGGATTTCCAGTGATAGGGAACATGTAGTCTAAACTGCCCATCTGCCCATCTCTTGTAGCTAATCAAGGCTCCCAGTTGCAGGACTGGATTGGATTTGGTTGAGTTGTTTCCCAAGTGTGAGTCATGGAGATTCCCAAACAATTCAGACCAATGCTAAGAAAGGGAGTTGCAACCCCAAAATTGATATTAGGTCCACATTATTGAGGACAACATCAATACGCCTTATTGAACATGGAGCAGTCAATCTGGTGCATTAATGAAGCCTTCACCAGTACATTATAGCCTCTTTGGTACAGGTAAGTATTCTGCATGCTATGGAAAGGGAAACACAGATATCAACACACCCACAAAACTTTGACCTATCTGTCCTGTCTGCAAGATATGCTAGGGCAATGGTGGCACAGAACTTGTGAGAGTGGTCTACTAATATCTGATGTAACTTGAGACCCACTCCATGAGAGGGAGCCCATGTCTGACACTGTTTTTATGTCCAGAAACTGAAGATTGGATAGCTCAGAGACCTAGGGTAGAACCAAAAATAATAATAAATGAAATGTTTCCTAATGATATTCTTCTATACTCATAGCTCAGTGCCTATTCCAGTCACCATCAGAGTTGCTTCCACTGGCAGCAAATGGGCATGGGTGCATAAACCCATAGTCAGACATTTAAATGGAGAGAGAATCTAAACTGGTGGTCTCTATTATGATCCTCTCCTCAAACTAAGGGGTTCTTCAGAAAGAGAGAAAAGAAAGATTGTAGGAATTAAAGGGAGATCACAGCCCACTGAATCAACAAAGCAGGGCACAAATAGACCCACAAATCCTGAACTGGCAACCAAATGGCCTGCAGAAGTCTGCAAACAGGTCCTCTGTGTATGTTTTGGTGTATGTTTAGCTTGATAGTTTTGTGGGCTGCCTCACTGTGGAGATAGGGTGTCTTTGACTCTTTTGTCTGCTCTTGGGTCTTTTTTGCTCCTATTGATTTGCCTTATTCAGCCTTGTTGTGAGGTCTTATAAGTGGTCTTATTGTATTTTGTTTTATTGTGTTTGATTATAGTCTCTTGGATGCCTGTTATTCTTTAAAGGAGAAGAAAAAAGTGTGGATTCAGAGAAGATGAGGGGGACGGGAGTGGGAGGGGAGAGGGAGGGAGAGAGGAAGGACTAAAGTTGGGAGGAGTGGAGGTAATGGAAAATATGGTCATGATGTATTGTATGACAGAAGAATCTATTTCAAATAACATAATCTATATAACCCCTTACAGACATGACCAGAGACAAGTCTCCTATCTGAGTCAAGACCCTATCAAGTGGACAGTCAACCATCACACCATTACAAATAGAGCTACACAAGCTAATTGGCATTGAAATATCAATCAGAATGTGAGTGTGAAAAATAAAAAAGAGAAACTGATTAAGTATTGCAAATAGAATTGAGTTTGTATTTTAGAAGTTTTTTGAAGTTATTCTGTTTCCGTTTTTTTTGTTTTTTTGATTTTTTTTTGCACCACCAGCTACTATATGAATAACCAACTGAAACATATTGATCCGCATAACATCTCAGTTTGTTATTGATAAACAGGAATGTTGTTAACTGTGTAAGAAGCTGCACTGATGATTAGTACATGAGATCCTTTTTTGTGTGTATGTGTGTGTGTGCACGTGTGCAAGCATGTGCGTGCATGCACATGTGCCCCTTGATGCATGTGGGTGTGATTGTCTATGTGTCTGTGTGTCTGTGTGTAATTTATGATGAAAATGAAAAGCCAAGATTATTTACGTAATTCCTATTCCATGAGATTTATTTGAATATAAACCTCAAATTCCTCATGAAAATGGGAAAATTTGGCAGTGCAATGATAAGAAAAACATAGAATGGTAAGGAATAACTTAGCATTAGGTCATCTTGAATTCCATGTCTTTTTATGTTGTTTTCTAACCTGGTGAAATTAAAGAAACTAATCTCTGACTGTCCCAGATGCTTGTATCAATTTGCTTCCTGGGAACGTGCTATGATTGTTAAAATGTGCAAAGTACTCAGTGAGGGAACAATATGAAAAACAACCTCAATTAATCATCACCTGATATGTGTCTTTGGGTAGTCTTAGGAGTACAACTGTTAAAGCCAAAAGACAACAGTCAAAGTCCAGTGTGCTCACAGTTACACCATGGAAACACACTTGTGAAACTTATAATAAAAATACTTGAGGATTGTGTGGTAGAAATTTTACTGTACCACCATATATTATGCATGAATAAACATAAAGGTTTCCCATGTAAATGAATGTCTTCTTGTTTCAGTGCCTCCAGTACACATGGAGAATGGCAGCTTTGCAAGACAGCCCATCCAACTGTCATTAAGCTTCCTTGGTTACAAAGCTGTAAGTAGCACTTGGGGTGTAGCTTAGTGGGAGATTGCTTACCTGCATACAAATGTTTTGGAGTTCTAGCCATAGCACACATTGCCATGTGAGTTAAATTCTGATTCTTTGTCTTGTACATCCAATGTGCTGTGATATAAATGTAAAATTCCTAAGAACACTAAGAACACTGTAGAAGATTACGTTATTTGTAGAAGTTATAGGTGAGGGGACATTAAATGGTGATGAATTTCATTACATCTGTTTTATTGGATTTATTTTAGGATTATATTAATCTGCTTTCTCAGATACTGGAATTACTCCTCTTAAACAAAGTTATGAGAATTAATTTTAATTTATTTTGATTTTTATTAGAATGACATCACTTTGCCCTTTCACATTCCTCCTTCCAGTATCTCCTGGGTGGACTGATGCTTAAAGACATTTAAGGGACTTTGGGTACACTAGAGGAAGAAAGTAGCAAGACAGAAATGAAATGAAATGATAAAGAAATGAGCTAGGAGAGGGCTCCAACTGAGGAGAAGGGAAGGAGCTCAAATCAGATGGCAAAGGAGGAGTAACAGGCAAATAATACTAAGGTTTTTGATATAGCCTCAAGGAATCATATTATATTTAGCCAATTGTATATAATATGCATGCATGCTATGGATATAATAAAGACAGATAAGAACACTTAGACTAACTGTACTTCCTACAATAAACATATAATATCAGAGACCCAGTACTAGGCACAAGAAACCTACTTTGAGAATTTGCTTAGGATGATTAGTCCTTGTAGCTTCTCACAAATGATTATAGACTTTTGATATAGCCCTTCATTGTCTTTTAGGTGTTGTGAATGGTCTCACTACACACATAAGACATTCATGATTCAAGTTTGGCCTTGTCTAAATGTCCCTTTCCTCTAGGTCTAGCCTTTATTATATTTGAAAATATTATGCAAGCTGCCAATGGATGGAAACAATGAATAGTGACCACCATAAATTTTTACAATGTTCTAAACCTTATTCTTATATCCACAGATAAGTGTAGACATTACTTCTTATCAAAAAAGCCATTTTTTGTCACCCAATGTCGACCATCACAGAAAACCCCGACTGGTCACAATGCCAAAATCAACAGACTGTGGGGAGCCAGGAAACAATAGAAACATTTATATCACAGATATGTTTATATCACAGCTCTAATCTAATTCTCAGGGAATATTTCAGAATAGATGTCCGAAAGATTAGAACAGCCAGAATTCCAGAAAGTTTGTAGTGAAACAATCTTCTTTAAAAACAAAACAGAAAACAAATTTAATAAGTGTTAACAATGTATTCATAGATATGGGACCATATATTGCAACAGCAAATTGTCCCCCAAAGACTAATTCTTCCTTATACAATAGATATCAAAGGTGAGTTCTCTGGCTTCTCAGTTAGAGGAGAGCCTTCATAAGTTCCTTTCCCATTCATACTAGGACTTTGGCTAATTTGATCTTATACAGTTCTTATAAAAAATAGTCACAACTGCTGTGAGTTTAGTACAGCAGTTATGCCTATCCAGCCATTAATATTTCACAATTGTTGCAACAAAATAAATCTCATATTTCCTTTATTCCTGATTACAATTTTCCTAATTCTGAGTTTTCTCTTTACTTGCCAATTATTCTGCCCTGAAAATGCCCTCTAAAAGTATGATTGAGAATAAGCTTTTGTATCTCAGACATCCCAACTCCTTCAGCACAAAAGAGAAAAGACACCTCCCTCCTTAGGCAGTCTCACATCACCTTATTTTCATTAGCCTTACATCATGTCACAAATCAATACTGAGTTTCAGCAAAATAATAATTGCTCAGCAGCCTTTTCTTTTTTTACTCAACATATGAGGCTAAAACATATGTCTTCTGATCCAACAGGAAGAAACCAAGGCCAAGAGAGATTTCACTACTTGTTCAAGGTTATTCCAAGGTTTGCTGAGGTTTCTGGACTCAAACGTAAGTCTGCCAACTCCCAGACGAAGGCTGCTTTCTCCCAGTATGCTGCTTCTCACATTCTGCTTTCTCAGGGGCTGCTTTTAACATCTGTTAAGTTTGCCTGCTTTCAGCCTACCTCTGGGAGTCATGGCCATTCTCAGTGTGAGAAGACAGGTGCCATGACTGTTGCCCAGGCAAAATAGACACATTTTCATCACAGTTGGAATCTAATGCTCAGAAAACATCTCAGAAGAGGGGTCAGAAAGATTAGAAGACTTAGAATTCCAGAAAATTTGCAGGGAGTCAAATTTTTAAAAATATCATAAATCCAATTAGTGCTAACTAGCTATGTGTTCATAGGAATGGGGCCATACGTATAGATAAAACTGCTGCACTAAGCTCACTGTAGCTGCAGCTACCTTCACAAGAATTGTATAAAACCAGATTAGAAAATTCCTAATATAATGTGAAAAGAAGTCATGAAAGCTGAACTCTGAGAACCCAGAGACCTCACATTTCATAACTATCATGAGGAAGAATCAGTCTTTTGGGAGCATGTTGCCAATGTGTTGAATGACCTCTTACTCAGACAGACCATTTCTCATGTTCCCTCATGCTTCCTTCCTACTGATGTTTCTCTTAGTGTTCTTAATCTAAAGTTTTGATGCATGTAATTCTTCTTCCTTCCACTCTGAGCACCCCTTCTCCAGGCAAAGCATCATTGGCTTTCTAACCAATGGTTTACCAGCTGCTTCTGTTAAGTACCCAAGTGGCAGAGCTTCCCCAGGAAATAAAACATGGGCAGCTTACATGTGGTGACTAGGAAAAGATAGAGGGGCATTCAAAGTTCTGTGATAGATACACAGAGGCAAACTTTTAGAGTTCAGGAGGGATTGGGAAGATGATGAGACATTAAAAAAAAAAAGCAAGTCAGTTATAAAGTATAGAATATCAGAGACCAGATACCAAATTCAAAATGTAGTGTTTATTATTTTTTTAAATATGTACCTGTGGCTTATATTTCTGGTAATCAATTCTAGGTATGCTTATGTGGGTCATTTGTGAAATGATACCTTTTCATGGCTCATAGAAAACTGTCATCATCAGTCTAAATCAGTTCTTATCATAACACAAAATACTTTTGCTTTATCTTTTCCCTTAGGTTCCTTTTCCTCACTCAGATCCTTGTGCATGGTATACACTGAACAAATGGTATCAGTATACTGCACTTGTTACATATTTTATAGATGGTAAATGTAAAGTTGTATATTTTAGTTCTGATATCTAAAACATGAATTTACAACATGTAACCTCAAAACGCAAAGAAGGTTAGCAATTAAAGAATAAACTTTGTTTTCATTAGAGAAGTGAGGTTACACAGAAGACTGACCATTTCTTAAAACATCTTTGTGTTTGTGTATGAGCATGAGATCTGTATATAAACATATATGCATGTTAATTTGTGTGAGCACCAGCTATGTATGTCATTCTGTACTATACAAGTAAAGAGGTTTAAGAATAGTTTTGAGTGTGAGACTTTATCTTCACCTTTTTGGGACAGGATCTCCTATGGTTGGCTAATGTGTACATCAAGTTCCCTGGCTTACAATATTCCAAGGATTCTCTTGTCTTAATTCTCTATCTTGTTAGAGTCACGGGGTTACAGACACTAGACTAGAACATTCATCTTAAGTAGGTTCTCAGCATTCCAGTCCTTGCATTTGCACAACAGATACTCTGTCCACTCAGCCATCTCTTCCTACTAAAAATTCTCTTAATCTGGAGATACAAGTAAATATAAAATGATGTTTTACATTAGGAGAAAGGTATCAGAATTGTAAACATGAAATTTCTTTGATTAATTTTTAGAGACTAAAAACTGATTGGTGCTAGAATGATCAATTTCATAGGTTACAGTTTTGTCGGACTTTTTTCCTTGTCCCACTCAAGAAATCCTATTAGATTCTCATAGAGAGGGAAGCAAAAGATGTACTACTAGTGGAAAGAGGGGCACATCCGCAGAGAAGCAGGAGGAGGGGCAATGGGATAGAGGGTTCCTGGGTGGGGGTGGGGAGAATGGGGCAAGGGGATAACATCTGAAATGTAGATAAAATGTCCAAAAGAAAGCAGAGAGATAATTCTTAATATGTAAATTCACACTGCCAAGGGACAGTCTTTCCCAGACAACTCCAATGGAACGAAAAATACTTATCATTTATTTCAACATCTATTAAGTTACCAAAACTCACATAAAAGGGTGGGAGTTAACTATAATCTATCTGAAAGCCATGGTCCAGAAATAAAGACCCTCTAAAGTAGATTTTGCCTTAAATGTTTCCCAGCACATCAACAGGACTCCATGCAATAATGTGAACTAGCAGCAAGACACAGACTACTCTAAATGAGAGGACTGGGAGAAGCCCAGAGCCCACAGGAGAGATCATAAAATACTAGGAATACAAAATATCTGTCACAGAAGACAAGCATTAAAACTAATCCAACTCAGCCAGATTAGTATTAAACCTGATATTAACTATGATTTACTCCAGTCTTTATTACCCAACTTACCATACCTGACATTCAACAAAAAGGTATAGCATTTACAAAATCAAGAAACCACATATAAAGAGATAGAGCAAACAATAGAACAGAATTCAAATATGACACCAGTTTTGGAATGACCACAACAAGTAATTTAAAATAATTACCATGCAGAAAATTCTAATAGAAAATCAACTCGCATAATGACAGAAGGGACTCGGTATGGTATCAGTGTGCGCTTAAAATTTCAAAAGATGAGCATTTAATGCTCAAGGCAATAGTACTGAGAAGCTTCGCTTTTTGGGAGGCTTTGGATCTCCAGCATCTATTCCCATAAACAAATAGCACCACTAACAAAAGGGTCTGTGAGCTAACGTTCCTTCTAATTTGCTATGTTGTGAACAATGCCATTTTCTTACAGAAGACAAAAGAGCCCATGTGCCATCTTAGAATCAGAGATTGGTTTGTTTACCAAACACCATATCCCAGCACTGTGCACTAACTTACTAGTCTCCAGCCCTATAAGAAAGACTAAATTTTTGTATAAAACAAACAAACAAACAAGAAAACACCAACAACAACAAATTCCAAAGAAACAAAAAAGAGGACAGAGATAAAGAGCAAACATCACATAACAATTGGTACACAGGTACACAGATAAGTGTGGCATAAATCAATATTGATTTTCATGAGAACAGTTCAATTATATCAATTAATTAACTTTAAGAGTTGATTTAAAAAGAAAAAATCATAATGTTATCTACAGAAATACAATGAAAATACAAGATGCATATATAGACTGAAAGAGTAGAGAAAATTCACTACAATCTATGAAATATGGGGGACTTTTACAAATTCCAGAAACAGAAAACTTATCCTGGATAAAGAAGGGTGTTTTTGGCACTTCCCATCTGCCTCTACCTGTTCCTTATGGCTGGGGCAGACACATAGTTGTTCTGTTCTTGTGGAGATACTGAATCCTGACCATTCTAGAGAAGCCACTGCACTCAGAGCAGCAGAGGAGCCACTGCACTCTGAGCAGCAGACACCAAGCTGGTTTGCACTTGTGGAGACATCTTATCCTGAGCCATCCTAGAGGAACCACTGCACCAAGAGCAGAAGGATTTCCAGATCCCATAGGTGGCCTGAGTTCCAGGAGTTCTTCCACTCAGGAGATTAGGAGCATAAGACCACAGAGACATCTGGACTATGAAGAGCTCTGCCACAAGCAAGATAACTGGAAATACAGACTCCAGTCTTACACAGTGAGGGCAGGTAACACTAGAGTTAACCAGATGGTGAAAGGCAAGCACAAGAACATAAGCAACAGAAACCGAAGTTACTTGGCATCATCCTTACCCAGTTGTCCCAATATAGCAAGCCCTGGACACCCTATCACACTGGAAAAGCAGGATTCAGAATTAAAATCACTTCTCATGATGATGATAGAGGATTTTAAGAAGGACATAAGTAACTCCTTTAAAGAAATACAGGAGAGTACAAGTAAACAGGTAGAAGCCCTTAAAGAGGAATCACAGAAAACCCTTAAAGAGCTGCAAGAAAATACAAAGAAGGAATTAAACAAAAACATTTAGGATCTGAAACTGGAAATAGAGACAATAAAGAAATCTCAAAGGGAGACAACCATGGTGATAGAAAACCTAGGAAAGAGATCAGGAGTCATAGAAGCAAGCATCACCAACTGATTACAAGAGATAGATGAGAGAATCTCATGTGCAGAAGATACCATGGAAAACATTGACACAACTATCAAAGAAAATGCAAAATGCGAAAAACTCCTAACCCAAAACATCCAGGAAATCCAGGACACAATGAGAAGACCAAACCAAAGGATAATAGGTACAGATGAGAGTGAATATTCCGAACTTATAAGGCCAGTAAATATCTTCAACAAGATTATTGATGAAAACTTCCCTAACATAAAGAACAAGATGCCCATAAACATACAAGAAGCCTACAGAACACCAAATAGACTAGACCAGAAAAGAAATGCCTCTCGTCACATAATAATCAAAACATCAAATGAACAAAGCTAAGAAAAAATACTAAAAGCAGTAAGGGAAAAAGGTCAAGTATCATATAAAGGCAGACCTATAAGAATTACACCAGATTTCTCACCAGAGACTATAAAAGCCAGAAGAGCCTGGACTGACATCATACAGACTCTAAGAGAACACAATTGCCAGCCCAGACTACAATACCCAGCAAAACCCTCAATCATTATAGATGATGAAACCAAGATATTCCATGACAAAACCAAATTTGCACAATATCTTCCCACAAACCCAGCACTTCAAAGAATAATTGATGGAAAATGCCAACACAAGGAGGGAAACTACAATCTAGAAAAAGCAAGGAAGTAATGTTGCAAAAACCCCAAAAGAAGATAGCTATACAAACACAATTCTACCTCTAATAACAAAAATAACAGGAAGCCACAATCATTTTTCCTTAATATCTCTTAACATCAATGGATTCAATTCCCCAATAAAAAGATGCAGCCTATCAGACTGGATACAGGAACAGGACCCAGAATATTGCTGCATACAAGAAATGCACCTCAGTGACAAAGACAGACACTACTTCAGAATAAATGGATTGAAAACAATTTTCCAAGCCAATGGTCCCAAGAAACAAGCTGGAGGAGTTGCCATTCTAATATCAAATAAAGTCGACTTTCATCCAAAAGTAATCAAAAAAGATAAGGAAAGACACTTCATACTCATCAAAGGAAAAAATCTACCAAGGAGAATTCTCAATTCTGAACATCTATGCTCCAAATGCAAGGGCACCTACATACATAAAAGAAACTTTACTAAAGCTCAAAACACACATTACACCTCACACAATAATAGAGGGGGGTTTCAACATCCCTCTCTTAGCAATGGACAGATCATGGAAACAGAAACTAAACCGAAACACTTTGAAATTAACAAAGTTATGAACCAAATGGACTTAACAGATATCTATAGAACATTTCATCCTAAAACAAAAGAATATACCATTTTCTCAGCATCTCATGATACATTCTCCAAAATAGACCATGTAATTGGTCACAAAACATGCCTCTACACATACAAAAAGATTGAAATAATCCCTCACATCTTATCAAATCACAAGGACTAAGGCTGGTCTTTAATAATGACAAAACAATTGGAAAACCCACATGCACATGGAAACTGAACAACTCTCTACTCAATGATGACTTGGTCAAGGAAGAAATAAAGAAAGAAATAAAAGACTTTTTAGAATTTAATAAAAATGAGGACACATCATACCAAAACTTGTGGGACTCCATGAAGGCAGTGCTAAGAGGAAAATTCATAGCTCTGAGTGCCTACAAAAAGAAACTGGAGAGAGCACACACTAACAACTTGACTGCACAACTAAAAGCTCTAGAACAAAAAGAAGCAAATACACCCAGGAGGGGTAGAAGGCAGGAAATAATCAAACTCAGGGCTGAAATCAACCAAATAGAAACAGAAAGAACAATACAAAATATCAACAAAACCAAGAGCTGGTTTTTTGAGAAAATCAACAAGATAGATAAACCCCTAGCCAGATTAACCAGAGGGCACAGAGACAGTATCCAAATTAATAAAATCAGAACTGAAAAAGGGAGACATAACAACAAAACTGAAGAAATTCAAAAAATCATCAGATCCTACTACAAATGCCTATACTCAACAAAACTGGAAAACCTGGATGAAATGGACAACTTCCTATACAGATACCAGGTACCAAAGTTAAATCAGCAGATAAACCATCTAATGAGTCTCATAACCCCTAAGGAAATAGCAGCAGTCATTAAAAGTCTACCAACCAAAAAAAGCCCAGGACCAGAAGGTTTTAGTGCTGAATTCTATCAGACCTTTAAGGAAGACCTAATACCAATTCTCTTCAAACTATTCTACAAAATAGAAACAGAAGGAACACTACCTAATTCGTTCTATGAAGCTACAATTACACTCATACCCAAACTGCACAAAAACCCAACAAAGGAAGAGAACTTCAGACCAATCTCCATTATGAACATCAATGCAAAAATACTCAATAAAATTTTAGCAAACCGAATTCAAGAACACATCAAAACAATCATCCATCATGATCAAGTAGGTTTTATCCCAGGAATGCAGGGATGGTTCAATATTCAGAAATCCATCATTTTAATCCACTATATAAAAAAACTCAAAGAAAAAACCCACATGATCATCTCACTAGATGCTGAGAAAGCATTTGACAAATTTCAACATCCCTTCATGATAAAAGTCTTGGAAAGATCAGGAATTCAAGGCCCTTACCTAACAATAGTACAAGCAATATACAGCAAACCAGTAGCCAACATCAAACTAAATGGAAAGAAACTTGAAGCAATACCACTCAGATCCGGGACTAGACAAGGCTGCCTACTCTCTCGCTACCTATTCAATATAATGCTGGAAATCCTAGCCAGAGGAATTAGACAACAAAAAGAAGTCAAAGGGATACAAGTTGGAAAAGAAGAAGTCAAAATATCACTATTTACAGATGATATGATAGTATTCATAAGAGACCCAAAAACTTCCACCAGAGAAATCTTAAACCTGATAAACAATTTCAGCAAAGTGACTGGTTATAAAATCAACTCAAACAAATCAGTAGTCTTCCTCTACATGAAAGATAAACAGACTGAAAAAGAAATTAGGGAAATGACACCCTTCACAATAGTTGCAAATAATATAAAATACCTTGGTGTGAATCTAACCAAGCAAGTGAAAGACCTGTATGACAAGAACTTCAAGTCCCTGAAGAAAGAAATCGAAGAAGACCTCAGAAGATGGAAAGATCTCCAATGCTCATGGATTGGCAGGATTAATATAATAAAAATGGCCATCTTGCCAAAAGCAATCTACAGATTCAATGCAATCCCCCTTAAAATCCCAACTCAATTCTTCACAGAGTTAGAAAAGGAAATCCTCAAATTCATATGGAATAACAAAAAAACCAGGATAGCAAAAACTATTCTCAACAATAAAAGAACTTCTGGAGGAATCACCATTCCTGACCTCAAGCTGTACTACAAAGCAATAGTGATAAAAACTACTTGGTATTGGTACAGAGACATGCAGGAAGATCAATGGAATAGAATTGAAGACCCAGAAATGAACCCACACACCTATGGTCACTTGATCTTTGACAAAGGAGCTAAAACTGTCCAATGGAAAAAGGACAACATTTTCAACAAATGGTGCTGGTTCAACTGGATGACAACATGTAAAAGAATGCAAATTGATCCATTCTTATCCCCTTGTACAAAGCTCAAGTCTAAATGAATAAAGGACCTCCACATAAAACCAGATACACTGAAACTAATAGAAGAGAAGGTGGGGAAGAACCTCGATTACTTGGGCATAGGGGAAAAGTTCCTGAACAGAACACCAATGACATATTCTTTAAGATCAAGAATTGACAAATGGGACTTCATAAAATTGCGAAGTTTCTGTAAGGCAAAGGACACAGTCAATAGGACAAAACGACAACCAACAAATTGGGAAAAGATCTTTACCAATCCTTCATCTGATAGAGGGCTAATATCCAATATATACAAAGAACTCAAGAAATTAGACTCCAGACAACCAAATAAGCCTATTAAAAAATGGGGTGTAGAGCTTAACAAAGAATTTTCAAAGGCGGAAACTCGAATGACTGAGAAGAACCTAAAGAAATGTTCAGTATCTTTAGTCATCAGGGAAATGCAAATCGAAACAACCCTGAGATTCCAACGCACACCAATCAGAATGGCTAAGATTAAAAACTCAGGTGATAGTAGATGCTGGCAAGTGTGTGGAGAATGAGGAACACTCTTCCATTCTTGGTGGGACTGCAAGATGATGCAACCACTTTGGAAATCAGTGTGGCGGTTCCTCAGAAAATTGGACATAGCATTACCTGCGGATCCAGCTATGCCACTCCTGAGCATATACCCAGAAGATGCTCTAACATACAACAAGGCATATGCTCAACTATGTTCATAACAGCCTTATTTATAATAGCTAGAAGCTGGAACGAACCCAGATGTTCTTCAACAGAGAAATGGATACAGAAAATGTGATACAGTTACACAATGGAGTAATACTTAGCTGTTAAAAACAATAAATACGAGAAATTCCTAAGTAAATGAATGGAACTAGAAAATATCATCCTGAGTGAAGTAAGCCAATCACAAAAGATCACACATGGTATTCACGCACTGATTGTTGGATATTAGCCCAGAACCTTGAAATACCCAAGATGCAACTCACAGGCCACACAAAGAAGGAAGACCAAGTTGGGGTGCTTCGGTCCTTCTTAGCAGGAGCAACAAAATACTCAAGGGAGCAAGTATGGAGACAAAGTGAGGGACAAAACTGAAGGTGGGGCAATCTGAAGACCATTCCACCTGAGCATCCATCCCATGTGCAGTCACCAAATGTAGATGCTGATGTGGAAGTCAGGAAGTGCATGCTGATAAGAGCCTGATATAGATGTCTCCTCATAGGTCTTCAAGAGTCTGACATATTCAGATGCAGATGCTTACAGCTAGCTATTGAACTGATCATGGGGTTCCCAATGGAGGAGTTAGAGTGAAGGCCATTGGAGCTGAAAGGGTTTGTGGCCCCATGAGGAGAGCAACAATACCAACCAACCAGAGGTCCCAAGGTCTAAACCACCAGCCTGGGAGCACTTAGGGAGAGATCCAGGGCTTCAGCTGTATATGTAAGGGTCGAGGGCCCTGCTGGTCATAGGTGGGAGAAGAGATCCTTGGTCTCATGAATGCTGGATGCCCCAGGGGGTAGAAATTTGAGGGTGGGGAGGTGGGAGTGGGGGCATAGCTAGGGGTACATCCACAGAGAAGCAGGAGGAGGGGTGAAGGGATAGGGGTTTCCTAGGTGGGTGAAGGATGGTGTAAGGTGATAGCATATGAAATGTAAATAAAACATCCAATAAAATAAAAGAAGAGTGGTTTTGGTATTCTCTGAGTATATTCTATATTCATCCATTCTTATTTGATTTTTATACTCATTGTATCTTTAGGGTATGTTTCTTGATACGTGGTGATATTTATATCTTTTTATAGTACTTTTCTATATCTACTTTCAGAAATATTTCTGGAAAGATGGTTCAACAAGTAAAAACATTTGCTACTCTTGCAGAAGAGCTAGATTCAGTTTCAAATGCCTACATGGTGGATCCCAAATCTCTCTATCTCCACTTACAGGGATTCATCAGGGCTGTTCTTGGGGTCTTCCTACTCTGTACAAACACACACACACGCACACACCCATAGAGACACACACACACACACATACACACACACCACATCCACTATCACCACTAACAAAAACAACAAAAATAGGAACAACAGCTATTATGAAAATACAATAAGCCATTGATTTAAGAAGCAGTGGGAAAAATTGGAGTGAAGAAGGTAGAGGGGCATGTTGTAAATACTCTATCCTTTTATAAAATTCTCAAAAACGGAAATACGGTAAAATAATAATGCATGTTTTCAGGTAATGTGATAAACTGGTTTGTCTTTTTAACGCTATTGTTCAATGTATTTATTATTTTTGAATGTTAGATTGCATTTTGAGACACAGTTTACTGATTTTCTTCATACTCCACAGTTTGCTTTTCATTTTATTTCCTTTGTTGAGCAGATAATGTTCACTTGGATGTATCCCCAGATATTTATTTTCATATTGTTTCCATTTTGTTTCTAAGTCAAATTCTTCCAATCACTGCTAGTTTTAAAGTCAAAGATCTTTGTTTTTTTTTACTTTGTATGCTAATTAAAATACACATTTTCTCCTTTTATCGAAAATAGATTTTTTTCTTCGTATAATATGTCTTGATTGCAGTTTCCTCTTTCTGTACTCTGTCTACTTTCTCCCAAGCTACCCTTTACTTCAGATCTACCCCTTTCTGACTCTTATTAGAAAACTAAGTGTCTCTAAGAAATAATTATATAATTAATATAGTATGATATGATTAATATAATAATATAACATGATTAAAACAATAACAAACAAATAAGAATAGGAAAAACAGCAGATGGAAAGGAGTCCAACGAGGCTAAAGTAAAAGTGACCTACTCACATAATTTTTCTCATTGAGGACTCCCATAAAAACACTACACTGGAAGTCATCATATATAAGAAAATGTCCTGGTGTGTACAAAGAAAGAAAGAGTACATAAATAAAATAAAATTAAAATGAGATCAAATTTAGAAAATAAAAAGAAAACCCTGACATGCACCTCCAAAGATGACATTGATTGTTTCCAGTTCACTGTCTACTCCTGTTCAGGCAGTGTGGTTTGTTTCTGTTATTGTCTGTGGCTATTGTGAAGGATGTTATCCCCACAATTTCTTTCTCAGTCTGTTTATCATTAGTAAGCAGGAGGACTACTGATTTATTTTATTTATTTTATTTTTATTTAATTTTTTATCCAGCCACTTTGATGAAAATGTTTATCAGCTATGAGTGTTCTGTGGAAGAATTTTGGGGGACACTTATGTGTACTACTCTATCTTCTATGAATAGCAGTATTTTGAGTTCTTTATTTCAAAATTATATCCTTTTAATCTTCTTTTTCTTATTGCTCTAGCTAAAACTTCAAGTACTATATTGAATAGGGGTAGAGTAGACAACCTTGTCCAACTTTAAGATGCTCAATGGTAAAAGATGGTGCAGAATTTATGGGGAGGGCCATCCAATAATGGGTGGAATTTGAGACCCATACCTTGAAAAGCAGCACACCCCTTGACACTTTTAGTGATATTCTGCTAAGCTTGCAGATAGGATCCTAGCATAAATGTCATCAGAGAGACTTGACACAGCAACTGATGGTAGAGATACAGAGATACAGAGCTACTCATTAAGTGGAGCTTGGAGGATCCTGTGGAATAGGAGAGGAAAGATTGAAAGAGGCAGAGGAGTCAATTCCATCACAAAAACCTGCAGACTCAACTACCCTACAGGCTCATGGAGACTGAATGCCAACCAGAGATCATACACGGGACAAACCTAGGTTCTCTGTATATATGTAATAGCTGTACAGCTGGGTCTTCATGTAGGACACTTTCAGCAGGAGCAGGCGCTGTCCTTGACTGCAATTGCCTATCTATGGATACTTCCCTCTTAATTAGGATATCTTGTTTATCCTCAGTAGAAGACATGCCTAGTTTTCCTGCAACATGATTTGCCAAGGCTTGTTGATATCTATGGAGGACTACTATTTTTTGAAGAGAAGGAAAGGAAGAGTAGAAGGGGGAGAGGTGATAGGAAACAAGGGGACTGGGAGGAGGGAGAGGGAGCTGGGATCTGAATGTAAATACATAATTTTAATAATAATAATAATGATAATAATAAAGTATTTTGTTTCTCCATTGAGACTTCCATGTAAAAAATTAAGATTTCAACTGGAAGTATTTATCAACTACAAATTGCTTGTGTGTTAGGGTTAGGAGAAGGTGACCAATTATTTCAGTTGTAAGATCATATCTGGTGCAAATGAATTCAAGACTCTTCCTCAGTTTCTCCTCAGTAAGGTTCACTGTATCCAGTTTTATGTTAAAGTCCTTGATCCATTTGGTGTTAGTTTTGTGAAAGGAGAAAAGTATGTATCTATTTGAATGATTCCACATGTAGCTGTCCAGTTTGAATAACATGTTTTGAAAGTGTTGTCTTTTTTCAGGTTTTTTTTTGCTACTTTATCAAAAATTAGATTCATATAAGGGTCTTCTGTTAAATTCCATTCATCAACATATCTGTTTTGTGCCAATACCATACTATTTTACAGTAGTTCTAATACAACTTGAAAATCAGTGGTACCTTCATCAGTTCTTTTATTAGTCAGGATTGTTTCTATCCCGAGAATTTTATATGTGGATTTCTATATGAAGGTGAAAATTATTCTACCAAGATCCATGAAGGATATGTTGGAAATCTGATGAGGATTTCATTGAACCTGTAAATTGATTTTGGAACAATGGCCATATTTACTATATTAATCATGCATATCAGTGAGCATGGGAGATCTTTCCATCTCCTGATCTCTTTCCATTTCATTCTTTAGTGACTTATAGCTTTTATTATACAAGTCTTTCACTTACATGGCTAAACTTATCACATGATATTTTATATCTGATGCTATTATTCAACGTGTTGTTTTTGTTTCCAAATTTCTTTCTCCATGTTTTTTGTATATAGGAATGCTACATATTTTATGAGTTAATTTTGTATTGTACTACTTTCCTGAGTTTATTAGCTCTAGGTGGAATTTTAGTCTCTCTCTCTCTCACACACACACACACACACACACACACGAATATATATTTATTTATTATATAAATAATATATTTAAATATATAATTATACTATATATAAATATATATTTAACATATAATTATATATTTATTTTGGAAATATGTATATAACCAAATCATATTAAAATATAGTTTGATTTACTCCTTTTCTATTTGAATTTCCTTTATCTTTGTTTGTGTCTTAGTGCTGTACTAGGACTTCAAGTCTGAAGTATATTTATATTGAATAGATTTATAGAGAGTGAGCAATCTTATCCGTCTTGTTCCTGATTTTTGTGTAATTTCTTTGAAGTTTCTCCTTATTTAAAGTAATGTTGGCTATGGGCTTACTGTAAACTGCCTTTATGATGTTGAGTTATATCCCTGTAATCCTAAGCCTCCCAAGACTTTTATCTTGAAAGAATGTTGAGTATTTCAAAGGCTGTTTGTTATCTAATGAGTTAATCATGTACATTTTTTTTATCTTTCAGTTTGTTTAGATGGTGGAATAATTGATCTATGTATGTGGAACTATACCTGAATCTTAGTGATGAAGCCTGATTGATCGTAGTGGATGACCTTGTTGATTTGCTCTTCGAATAAGTTTGCAAGCATTTTTGAAATTTTTTGCATTTGTATTCATAAGAGAAATTGATCTATAAATCTTTTTGTTTGTTGAATTTAAAGTTGTTTGACTAGCAGGATAACTTTGGCCCCGTGAAAAGATTTGAGAAATTTTTTATCTGTGTCTACTTTGTGGACTAACGAGGTATATTAACATTAACTCTTCTATGAATATCTGGTAGAATTCTGTGCTAGAAGAGTCTAGTCAGGTGTTTCTCTCTCTCTCTCTCTCTCTCTCTCTCTCTCTCTCTCTCTCTCTCT
>NW_021604782.1:15266226-15320228 GCF_004785775.1 Grammomys surdaster | reverse complement strand
TCTCTCTCTCTCTCTCTCTCTCTCTCTCTCTCTCTCTCTCTCTCTCTCCCCTGCATCTCTCCCTGTCTCTCTCTTTTCTCTCTGTCTCTCTGTCTTTCTCTCATTTTGTTTTTGGATGAATTTTAATTACTGCTTCTATTTCACTAGAATTGGTGTGTTAGTTTAAATTGTTCATCTAATCTAGATTTACTTTATTATGTTACAAGTATTGCATAGAAAACTTTTCATTTCTTTTAGATTTTTCAATATGATGGAATACAGGTCTATAAAGTGTGTCCATATGATTCTCTAGATTTTGTTTCTGTCTGCTGTTATGTTTTATGTTATGTTTTTATTACACTAATTTGGTTATTCTCTTTCTTTTCGTTAATTTGGACAAGAATTGTTTTAAACTTATTGATTTTTCTCAAAGAAGCAACTCTTTGTTTCATTGATTCTTTGTATTTGTTTTTGTTTGTTAATATTTCCTTGAATATTTTTATCTGAATTTGATTATTTATTGACATCTCTTCTTTTTGGCTGTGATTTCTTATTTTTTACCTAGAGGTTTCAGGTATGCTCTTAAGCATGAGCTATCTTTATGCTTTTGAATTTCTTTCTTAATTTCTCTATTAACCCATTCTTCTCCATTTTTCATTTGTTAGTGAGTTGTTCTGCTTCCATGGGTTTATAATGTTTTTGTTGTTTATGTTTTTGGTGATAACCAGCTTAATTTTCAGTGGTCAGGTAACAGGCATAATATTATTTCAATGTTGCTGTATCTGTTGAGACTTGCTTTGAATCTGAGCATGTGGTTAATTTTAGAAAGAGTATTATGAGGTGCTTAGAAGAAGGTGTATTATTTTATGTTTGGGTAAAATGTATAAATATCTGTTAAGCCTGGTTTACAGTGTCAGTTACCTTCTACAATCTTTGTTTACTTTTTTACTTGGTTTCTTGTCTGTAGGTTAGAGTTGGGTATTGAAGTCTTCCACTAGCAATGTGTGATAGCAAATATGTGATTTAAACTATGGTAGCATTTTGTATAGTTTTGTGTGTATTTTTTTTTCTGAACTCAGGTGCCCTTCTATTAATACATAGACCTTAAAAATTATAATGTCTTCTTGCTAGATTTTTCCTTTGATAAATATGCAGCATTTGTCTCTATATCTTCTGATTAGTTTTCGATGGAAGAGTATTTTGTCAGAAATTAAAATGACTATACCAGCTTGACTTTTAAATCCTATTTCTTGGAATATCTGTCTTCACCCTTTTATTCTGGGGTAATGTTTATCCTTGAGACTATGGTTTGAGTTTTCGATATAGCAAAAGAATCAATTGTGTTTTCACTTCCATTTTATTCATCTTTGTCTTTTAATTTTCAAATAGAATCTCATATCAATAGATATTAGTGAGCATTTGTAGATTACTTTGTTGCTGGTGGTGGTTGTGTGGGCATGTGTGTGTTGCCCTCTTTTGAATAGCTGGTCTTATATTATTTATGCCCGGTGTTTTCTTGAATATAGTTAACCTCTTTGAGTTTTTATCCTAGCATTTTCTGTAGGGCTAGATTGAGGTAAGATATTCCTTACATTTGGGTTTTTTTTCATGGAATTTCTTATTTTTCCATCATTTGTGATTGGAAGTTTTCAAGGGTATAGGAGTTTTCCTTGGTATCTGTTGTCTCAGAGTCTGGAGACAACCTACCTAGGCTCTCTGGCTTTAAAAGTCTTTATTGAAAAGTCAGGTGTTATTTTAATAGGCCTACTTTCATATATTACTTGGTCTTTCTCCCTTGGAGCTTTTAATAATCTTTCTTTGTTCTCTATATTTAGTGTTTACATTATTATGTGCTGAGGGAATATCTTTTCTGGTCCATTCTTGTTAGTGTTCTGTTTATTTTCAGTATCTTGACAGGCATTGTCTTCTTCTAATAAACCAACCTGCCTCCATCTTGGTCTTGAAATACATCTCATATTAAAAACAGTCTAGATTCATTCCTGTTAGAGATTTTTTTTCAGTTCCAGATTTTTCTCAGTTTGAGTTTTCTGTATTAATTATATTTGCACTGTCATGTCTTGAACTATTTTAATAATTTTCTTCTAATGTTTGTTTCTGTTGTCATAGAATTCCTGAAAGGATTTATTCATTTCCTCTTTAAAGATTTCAATCATATTCATGAAAGATGTTTTATTGTGTTTGTTTTGCAGTTCAACTATTTTGTAATACTCAGGCCTACTGCAGGAGGGTTGCTGGGATCTAGTAGAGACATATTGTCCTGGATACTATTGATTGTGAATTTAAGATGTCATCTAGTCATCTGGGTTTAAAAAAACAATGTAATTCTCAGTACTGATATCAGATTTTGCCTTTGTTGACTGGCTATTTTGCTCTTCGTTTCTGTTGCTCACTTAGGAAGGTGTAGTTTCTGTGCATTGCCTGCTAGAAAATTCTTCTGAGATCCCAATAATTGTGGTCAGGAGTTGCAGATAAAATGTGCTTCTTGGTATTGGAAGCTGACATTTAGATATGGGGATGGGCTGGTGAAGGAAAGAAAGCAGGGTGTTCCACCTGATCTGTCATGGGAAGTAGTTTTCTATAGAGCATGGGACAACACTGGGGGATTTGATACTAGGAAAAAAGATGGAGAATGACAATCCAAAGCTTGGTTACTTGCTTTACTGGCTTGTTTGTTTTATTAATTCACTGTAAAGGTCCTTTTCTTCCTATGTTTACTATCAAATTTGAGTATTTTATTTATTTTTAAAGTATTGTGAGTGTGATTCTATCAAGCATACTTTTTATTTTTCTGAATGGCATAATTTTAGTGTACGTATACGAAGTAAGTTATTGTTATTTTCTATTTTGTATCTTTAAAAAATGTTATTTCCGCCTTTGGGCAGGGGCAGACACAGAGTTGGTCTGCTCCTGTGGAGATACTGAATCCTGAGTCATCCTAGAGGACCCACTGCACTCAGAGCATGTGGCCCACGTGTAATTGTCTCACCAACAAGAACACACGCGGGCACCAGGATCTTTCCACAGCAAACGTTTATTCCAATGTAAAGAGGAAGACCCCGGGCCCAGAAAAGGCACTGTTTATATACCCTTGGAGCAGCGTGTTCACTTCTGATTGGCTGCTTACTCGTTACCCGCCAAAACGTCCCGGGATGGGCTATGACTTGGCGCTTTTTTACCATAGCACATGCGCGGTTTACTTGTTTACTTGGAGGAGCACCGGATGCCAGCGCCATCTTGTAATGGCGAATGCTGTCACCACAAGCCGCGGCTTTCCACATCAGCAGCCAGTAAGAACTCCATCTCACTCCCTAAGCCCCAGAGATACATCTGAGAGCCACGGACATTCAGGACACAGCAGCTACCCAAACCCCACCCCTCCAGAAATCCACTTCCTTTCTGCCCCTGCCTGGTCCTTTGGGCTGGGGCAGAAACTGAGTTGGTCTCCTCCTGTCCTGCAGAGATACTGAATCCTGAGTCATCCTAGAGGAGACATTGCACTCAGAGCAGCCAACACAGAGTTGGTCTCCTCATGTGGAGATACTGAATCCTGAGCCATCATAGAGGAGCCACTGCACTCAGAGCAGCAGAGGAGCCACTACACTCTGAGCAGCAGACACCAAGGTGGTTTGCACTTGGGAGACATCGTATCCTGAGCCATCCTAGAGGAACCACTGCACCCAGAGCAGAAGGATTTCCAGATCCAAGAGGTGGCCTGAGTCCCAGGAGTTCTTCCACCCAGGAGATTAGGATCATAAGACCAAAGAGACATCTGGACTCTGAGGAGCTCTGCAACAAGCAAGATAACTGGAAATGCAGACTCCAGCCTTACACAGTGAGGGCAGGTAACACTAGAGTTAACTAAATGGCAAAAGGCAAGCGCAAGAACATAAGCAACAGAAACCAAAGTTTCTTGAAATCATCAGTACCCAGTTCTCCAAATATAGAAAGCCCTGGACACACCATCAAACCTGAAAAGCAGGATTCAGAATTAAAATCACTTCTCATGATGATGATAGAGGATTATAAGAAGGAATTAAGTAACTCCCTTAAAGAAATACAGGAGAGTACAAGTAAACAGGTAGAAGCACTTAAAGAGGAATCACAGAAATCCCTTAAAGAAATGCAAGAAAACACAAAGAAGGAATTGAACAAAAACATTCAGGATCTGAAACTGGAAATAGAAACAATAAAGAAAGCTCAACGGGAGACAACCATTGAGATAGAAAACCTAAGAAAGAGATCAGGAGTCATAGATGCAAGCATCACCAACCGAATACAAGAGATAGAAGAGAGAATCTCAAATACAGAAGATACGGTGGAAAAAATTGACACAGTTATCAAAGAAAATGCAAAATGCAAAAAACTCCTAACTCAAAACATCCAGGAAATCCAGGACACAATGAGAAGACCAAACCTAACGATAATAGGTGTAGATGAAAATGAAGATTCCCAAATTAAAGGGCCAGTAAATATCGTCAACAAAATTATTGAGGAAAACTTCCCTAACCTAAAGAACAAGATGCCCATAAACATACAAGAAGCCTACAGAACACCAAATAGACTAGACCAGAAAAGAAATACCTCCCATCACATAATAATCAAAACATCAGATGCACAAAACAAAGAAAAAATATTAAAAGCAGTAAGAGAAAAAGGTCAAGTAACATATAAAGGCAGACCTATAAGAACTACACCAGACTTCTCACCAGAGTCTATAAAAGCCAAAAGAGCCTGGACTGACATCATACAGACCCTAAGAGAACACAATTGCCAGCCCAGATTACTAGACCCAGCAAAACTCTCAATCACTATAGATGGTGAAACCAAGATATTCCATAACAAAACCAAATTTGTACAGTATCTTCTCACAAACCCTGCACTTCAAAGGATAATTGATGGAAAACGCCAACAAAGGAGGGAAACTACAACCTAGAAAAAGCAAGGGAGTAATCTTCCAACAACCCCCAAAGAAGATAACTATATAAACATAATTCTACCCCTTATAACAAAAATAGCAGGAAGTCACAATCATTTTTCCTTAATATCTCTTAACATCAATGGTCTCAATTACCCAATAAAAAGACGCAGACTATCAGACTGGATACACAAACAAGACCAAGAATTTTGCTGCATACAAGAAACTCACCTCAGTGACAAAGACAGACACTACCTCAGAATAAAAAGGTGGAAAATAATTTTCCAAGCCAATGGTCCCAAGAAACAAGCTGGAATAGCCATTCTAATATCAATTAAAATCGACTTTCAACCAAAATTAATCAAAAAAGATAAGGAAAGACACTTCATACTCATCAAAGGAAAAACCTACCAAGGTGAACTCTCAATTCTGAACATGTATGCTCCAAATGCAAGGGCACCTACATACATAAAAGAAACTTTACTAAAGCTGAAAACACACATTACACCTCACACAATAATAGTGGGTGATTTCAACAACCACTATCAGCAATGAACAGATCATGGAAACAGAAACTAAACCGAGTCACTTTGACATTAACAGAAGTTTTGAACCAAATGGATTTAACAGACATCTATAGAACATTTTATCCTAAAAAAAAGAATATACATTTTTCTTAGCACCTCATGGTACCTTCTCCAAAATAGACCATATAATTGGTCACAAAACAGGCCTCTAAAGGTAAAAGAAGATTAAAATAATCCCTTACATCTTATCAGATATCCACGGAATAAACTGGTCTTTAATAATGACAAAACCATTGGAAAACCCACATGCACATGGAAACTGAACAACTCTCTCCTCAGTGATGACTTGGTCAAGGAAGAAATAAAGAAAGAAATTAAAAACTTTTTAGAATTTAATGAAAATGAGGACACATCATACCAAAACTTGTGGGACTCCATGAAGGCAGTGCTAAGAGGAAAACTCATAGATCTAAGTGCCTACAAAAAGAAACTGGAGAGAGCACACACTAACAACTTGACAGCACAACTAAAAGCTCTAGAACAAAAGAAGCAAATACACCTCGGAGGAGTAGAAGGCAGGAAATAATCAAACTCAGGGCTGAAATCAACCAAATAGAAACAGAAAGAACAATACAAAATATCAACAAAACCAAGAGCTGGTTATTTGAGATAATCAACAAGATAGATAAACCCTTAGCCAGATTAACCAGAGGGCACAGAGACAGTATCCAAATTAATAAAATCAGAATTGAAAAGGGAGACATAACAACAAAGCTGAAGAAAATGAAAAAATCCTCAGATCCTACTACAAAGGCCTATACTCAACAAAAGTGGAAAACTTGGATGAAATGGACAATTTCCTAGACAGATACCATGTACCAAAGTTAAACCAGGAACAGATAAACCATCTAAATAGTCCCATAACCCCTAAGGAAATAGCAGCAGTCATTAAAAGTCTCCCCACTAAAAAAAGCCCAGGACCAGATGGTTTTAGTGCAGAATTCTATCAGACCTTCAAGGAAGACCTAATACCAATTCTCTTCAAACTCTTCCCCAACATAGAAACAGAAGGAACACTACCCAATTCTTTCTATGAAGCTACAATTACACTCATACCCAAACCCCACGAAGACCCTACAAAGAAAGAGAACTTCAGACCAATCTCCCTTATGAACATCGATACAAAAATACTCAATAAAATTCTAGCAAACCGAATCCAAAAACATATCAAAACAATCATCCATCATGATCAAGTAGGTTTTATCCCAGGAATGCAGGGATTGTTCAATATTCAGAAATCCATCAATTAAATCCACTATATAAACAAACTCAAAGGAAAAAAAAACCACATGATCATCTCACTAGATGCTGAGAAAGCATTTGGCACAATTCAACATCACTTCAAGATAAAAGTCTTGGAACCATCAGGAATTCAAGGCCCTTACCTAAACATAGTAAAAAGCAATTTACAGCAAACCAGTAGCCAACATCAAACTAAATGGAGAGAAACTTGAAGCAATCCCACTCAGATCAGGGACTAGACAAGACTGCACACTCTCCCCCTACCTATTCAACATAATACTGAAAGTCCTAGCCAGAGCAATAAGACAACAAAAAGAAGTCAAAGGGATACAAATAGGAAAGGAAGAAGTCAAAATATCGCTATTTGCAGATGATGTGATAGCATACTTAAGTGACCCCTAAACTTCCACCAGAGAACTCCTAAACCTGATAAACAACTTCAGAAAAGTGGCTGGTTATAAAATCAACTCAAAGAAATCAGTAGCCTTCCTCTACATGAAAGATAAACAGACTGAAAAAGAAATTTGGGAAATGACACCCTTCACAATAGTTGCAAATAATATAAAATGCCTTGGTGTGAATCTAACCAAGCAAGTGAAAGACCTGTATGACAAGAACTTCAAGTCCTGAAGAAAGAAATCGAAGGAGATCTCAGACGATGGAAAGATCTCCAATGATCATGGATTGGCAGGATTAATATAATAAACCTGGCCATCTTGCCAAAAGCAATCTACAGATTCAATGCAATCCCCCTTAAAATCCCAACTCAATTCTTCACAGAGTTAGAAAAGGAAATCCTCAAATTCATATGGAATAACAAAAAACCCAGGATAGCAAAAACTATTCTCAACAATAAAAGAACTTCTGGAGGAATCACCATCCCTGACCTCAAGCTGTACTCTAGAGCAATCGTGATAAAAACTACCTGGTATTGGTACAGAGACAGGAAGGGAGATCAATGGAATAGAATTGAAGACCCAGAAATGAACCCACACTCCTATGGTCACCTGATCTTTGACAAAGGAGCTAAAACTGTCCAGGGGAAAAAGGACTGCATTTTCAACAAATGGTGCTGGTTCAACTGGAGGTCAACATGTAGAAGAATGAAAATTGATCCATTCTTACCTCCTTGTACAAAGCTTAAGTCTAAGTGGATAAAGAACCTCCACGTAAAACCAGATACACTGAAACTAATAGAAGAGAAGGTGGGGAAAAGCCTCGAATACATGGGCACAGGGGAAAAGTTCCTGAACAGAACACCAATGGCATATGCTCTAAGATCAAGAATTGACAAATGGGACTTCATAAAATTGTAAAGTTTCTGTAAGGCAAAGGACACTGTCAATAGTACAAAATGACAACTAACAAATTTTGAAAAGATCTTTAACAATCCTTCATCTGATAGAGGGCTAATATCCAATATATACAAAGAACTCAAGAAATTAGTCTCCAGACAACCAAATTACCCTATTAAAAAATGGGGTATAGAGCTTAACAAAGAATTTTCAACGGAAGAGAATCGAATGGCCGAGAAACACTTAAAGAAATGTTCAGCATCCTTAGTCATCAGGGAAATGCAAATCAAAACAGCCCTGAGATTCCATCTCACACCAGTCAGAATGGCTAAGATTAAATACTCAGGTGATGGTAGATGCTGGTGAGGGTGTGGAGAAAGAGGAACACTCTTCCACTGTTAGTGGGACTGCAAGATGGTGCAACCACTTTGGAAATCAGTGTGGTGGTACCTCAGAAAATTGGACATAGCATTACATGAGGATCCAGCCATACCACTCCTAGGCATATTCCCAGAAGATGCTCGAACATATAACAAGGACATATGCTCAACTATGTTCATAGCAGCCTTATTTATAATATCCAGGAGCTGGAAAGAACCTAGATGTCTGTCAACTGAGGAATGGATTCAAAAAATGTGGTATATTTACATAATGGAGTATTCCTCAACTATTAAAAACAATGAATTCGAGAGTTTCCTAGGTAAATGGATGGAACTAGAAATTATCATCCTGAATGAAGTATCCAATCACAAAAGAACACACATGGTATTCACTCACTGATTATTGGATATTAGCCTAGAACCTTTAAATGCCCATGATGTAACTCACAGGCCACATGAAGCTCATGAAGAAGGAAGACCAAGTGGGGGTGATTCGGTCCTTCTTAGAAGGAGCAACAAAATACTCAAGGGATCAAATATGAAGACAAAGTGAGGGACAGAAACTGAAGGAGGGGCCATCTGAAGACCATTCCACCTGAGTATCCATCCCATGTGCAGTCACCAAAGTTAGATGCTGGTGTGGAAGTCAGGAAGTGGGTGCTGATAAGAGCCTGATATGGATGTCTCCTCAGAGGTCTTCAAGAGTCTGACATATTCAGAGTCAGATGGTCATAACTAGCCATTGAACTGATAATGGGGTTCCCAATGGAGCAGTTAGAGTGGAGGCCATTGGAGCTGAAAGGGTTTGTGGCCCCATGAGGAGAGCAACAATACCAACCAACCATACCTCCCAGGGTCTAAACCACCAGCCTAGGAGCACTTAGGGAGGGATCCAGGGCTTCAGCTAAGTATGTAAGAGTGGAGGGCCCTGCTGGGCATAGGTGGAAGAAGAGATCCTTGACCTCATGAAGGCTGGACACCCCAGGGGGTGGGAATTTTGAGGGTGGGGAGGTGGGAGTGGGGGTTAGGTAGGGGTTACATCCACAGAGAAGAAGGAGGAGGGGTGAGGGGATAGGGGTTGCTGGGTGGGAGGGATGGGATAAGGGGACAACTTAGGAAATGTAAATAAAACATCCAATAAAAAAATTAAAAAAAAAACTAAGAAAAACTTTCAAAATTAAAAAAAACTTAGAAAGAAAAAAAATAATAAAAAAATGTTATTTCCAATGTGTTTTTTTTTTTTTACTTTCTCCATATAGGACCATAGAACATAGAAAGTTTGAATTCTTATATTCATGAGTTGGATGCCATTTGTCATCGTTTCTTACCTAAAAGCTCTGGTTACATCATTCAGTATCAAGCAGAATAAAATTGCTCAGAGTTTTCACCTTATTCTGATTTCAGAAAAGCTTGCAGGTTTTACCCCAAGGTATATGAAGATAACTCTGAATTTATCCTCAATAGCCTTTAACATACTGGCACATCTTTTTTTTTTTTTCTGTATCTAATATATTCAACATTTCATTATGAAATATTTACATTTTGCCAAGTGGCCTTTCTGTGTCTTTTGAAATAATCATATTAATTTTGTTTTTGTTCTTTCAATGTGTTTTGTTTGTTTGTCTTGTCATTGATCTGCATAAGTGTAAGTGTGAGTTACATTTCCGGGGTTACATCCCATGTAGTCATGGTGTATGCTCCAGTAATAGTGCTATTATAGTGACATTAATGTCACTTTAAGAATTTTTACATTTATTGAAGATTTAGATTGTATGTTCAGTTCTTGCTTAAAATATTTTTGCTTAATTTTGGTTTCCAGGTTCTGTTGGACTAAAAAAAATGAATTTAGAAAGAAATCTTTAATCTTTAATTTTAGGAATATTATTTTTGACAAAGTAGAACCTTAATTCACTGAGTAAAACAAATAAGAACTCTGTGACTCTGTCAATGTTAGTTTTAAGGACTGAACCTTAAACTCTGAAACAGGAGGTCATTCTAGGATAGGGATAGAGCCTCTCTTTAGCCTTACAGGTTTTCCTATATCTGTAAAGTGTAAGTCATGTGTCTTCACACCCACAAAGTATCCTTGACTCAACCAAAATTCTGAAACCTTTGATGCAAGATTATATCCTGACTTCCTTGATGCAGAAATATGTAGTAGGACATTGTCTGCCCATTTCCCACCAACAAAGCATGCCCCCAAAAGCTTCAGATGGATCACAATGTGATTTTGTCACAAGACCCTGCTCAGAATAGTTGTCATTGCTTTGAGGGAGGGGTTGTAATTCTAGCACATATATTGTAATAGATCAGAGTATTTTTATTCATTTTTCATTAAGTTTTTATAGAGTCAATTCCCAATATCCCTTTTTTTGCTGGGATTTATTATTGGAAATTTGTTTTTAGTCCAATTCTGTCTTATTAGTTACTGGATCATTAGGATATGTTAGATCATGTTATATTCTTTGCAGGCCTTGTTTCTTGGTTTGTCGATTTCTTCTGGGTTATCCAATTTTCTGGTACATCATTCCTCTAAGAAGTCTCATATGAGCTTTTACATTTTCATGGAATCAGATCAAGGCATCTTTTCTTTCTTATTTTATTTATTTAAGCCTTCTCTAGTGATGTTGCTCAACATAAGAGCTTGCCAATGTTTATTTTTTCAAAAATAATCATCCCTTTGTTGCTCGTTCCTATTGCTTTTTTCGTTTTGGTTTCAGTTGTCTGTTGCCTTATTGTGGCTCCTTCCTTCATTTTTCTAACTCTTGGGTTAGCTCATCCTTTTCCTAACACCTAACATTATGAAAATAGGGTGTTAATTTCTGATCTGTGAGCCTTCTTTATTTAGGTATTTGTTATTAAAGTTCCCTTCTTAGAAATGCTTTGTTGTATCTAACAAGTTTTAGTTAATAAGTTACGTTTCTAAATTTATTTGTCCTAGATACATATATTTGTAAATTTTGCATACTTTTTGTACCTGTTGGTTGAGCAGGAATGTGTTAATCACTTCTCACCTATTTCCATAATTTACATATTATTTTTGCTTAACTTTGTCCACTTATTCTTTATAAATTTTGCCTCTTCTATTACTTTTTGCTATCTCTGACTGAAGAAATTCAAAGTATACATCTTTATAGTTACATTTTTAGTTGACTATATTTACCATTATTGCTTGACTACAGCACTTTAAAAGTTTGATAATTATATTCCTTAAGAAGAGGATTATTATTTATCTATTCATTTTTACTTCTTTTTTCAGAATTTTTTATGTATCCATCCATTGTCTTACTGTGGCTGACTCACCTATGCCTTCCTTTGGATCTTGCTGATTGTTTGCACTCCTTTTCAGATGATCTGTGCATATATAATTTTGGGAAAATTGATTAAATCTTGTACTTCTTTCATATGACAATTTTGTTGCTTCTCACCTTGCTATTATGTCTAATTTTTTACACAAACTGCCTCCAAGGTGAATATATCTTTACCTGTTTAAATGCAAAAGGCTCCGGTTGGGTGAGGTTTGGTGTGTGTTCTGGGAATTCATATAGTTTAACCTCCATAAAAACTCACCTTTGTTCTCTGAGAAATCAAGACTGTGTATGTCTATGGCATTGTTAGTAGCAGAGAGTGCTGCAGATTTCTGCTCCAGACACAATCCTTAATTGACAGAATTTTGCCTGACCTCAGAAGATCTTCAGGAAGCAGTATAATTGCCAACAGGTACCAAGACACTAGCTTCCTAGTGGCTGTGAAGTTTGAAAAATGAGATCAGGCTTTAGAAACATTGTATTAGTTGAATCATGAAATATTAGCACATTTAGTGACTTATGAGAATGCATTTACTGTTCTGAAGTGGTTCTTATAATATTGGGACATATTCTAGCAGTGAAGCCCTAGGAGAATTTTCTTGAGTCTTGAGGGAAGAGGAAAATTCCTGTCTCTGTGAATGTGAAGTATCATAGCAGATTGGGTTCTGAGAACTGGCTTGTCCCACAAACTCAGATTGTAAAATAGAGGTACAATTTCTCAGGATCTTGCCATGGAAATTCTACCTATCAAAATAGCTTTGGGGAATATGGATTAGTAGCAAGTTGTGCCTACAATTAATACCCTGTATTTTCCTAGAACAAAAGAAGAGCATAGCAATAGTGTGGCCCCTGGAATGATCCAGACAGCAGCTATTGAGGTCAGGCCACATCAAAGAAGAACCACCTGGTTCCTGGTATGAAAAAGCTGTGTAACAACTTGTGAGGAGCAGGGACATAGTATTGCCTGCTCAGCTTTGATAAGTACAAGTATAAACTTGGACAGGCATATCAGATGGGCTCAGCATTGACAACCAGTATAGAGATCCCCAGTGTTATAGTTATTGAAAATTGGAATAAGCAATCACAGTTATGTCTTCATCATCTTTTATCCTTGAGAAGTCATCAGTGTGAGAATAATCCTTCTGCTTCTGAGCTACTTTCAAATGAGGAATGAGCTGCCTCAGCCAGTGTTCTTGGTCTTTTCTTCTGGCTTAGGTCAACTACTCTGAATCATACATTTTCTGATACTGTTTCCCTGTACCTTAGAGGCCAACCACATTTACATTAATTGGTATTGAGTCGTCTCTTTACTCTGTTGCTTTTAGGGGGTAGGGGATGAATGCTGGGACTTTCTTGTCTCCTGCTTTGCTGACATCACTCATTTAGAATTGAAATGTTTGATAATCATGTTTTGTCATTGAAAATGGCACCTACAAAATATGAGTCATTTGATGGGTTTTTCTATGATGTCATTATGAACAGAAAGAAATGATTTTGATATCTGAAAAAAATTGTACCTTTTCTAAAACCTTATAGTTTATAAAGTGTATCTGTTTAACACAAGGTTATAATTCTCTGATTTGGAAAGCTATCATTTTATAGTTGATTTTTGCTTTGTTTTTTTTTTGTATTTTTTTATTTCCTATGTAAGATCTGATGCAGAGTTTAGAGTTATTTCCCCACAGAGACACATTCCATCTTTCCAGTACCACCTACTAAATGTGTTCTTTCCTCTTTGATTTGTATTTCCACCTCAACTCATGTCAATATACCTCTTAAAAATACTTCAAGTTCTTAAATTTTTATCCTCTTTTTAAGAGTCTTTAAATCCCCTCCCACTCACTAGTCTGTGTGTCCACTGGTGCTTGTACGCCATCACTTTTTATTACTGTAATTTTGTCTTCATGACTGATAGGAACAGTCGTACTTCTTTACTTATCTTAAGAAAAATTGACTTCAGTCTTTGGAAAGTTTTATATTTCTATGTACATTTTAAGAATATTTGTCAAAATCTTCAAAATTTGCCAAAGTAAACGTTACATTCTCAGATGTTTCAAGAATTGAGATAATTTTGTAAATGTCATCCAGTATGTATTTAGATCTCAAACTTGGATAAACTTGGATGTTGGGGGCTTTTGTCATGGAACAAACTTTGTGCAAAATAATTTGTAGGGGCTGGGGAAATCACCTAGCATACAAGAGCATTTACTGTACAGCCATGAGGACCTGATTTCAGATTTTCAGCACCTATATTACAAACTGGACATGGACATAAATATCAGAGGCTGAGGGATTGCTGGTCACCAACTTAGCTTTGTGTTCTGTGAGAGAAACTGTTGTATGGAACAGGAGGGAGAATGATAAGGCATGATATTTATTATCCTCTGATGCAAACATGGGTGTGAGCACCTGAACATATAAGTACACACATATAACTTTCTCTCTCTCTCTCTCTCTCTCTCTCTCTCACACACACACACACACACACATACACACAGACACACACACACAAATACACACATACACACACAGAGAAACACATGCATATACATACACATATGCATACACATGCACATATATACACAGAGCACAAAAAAAGTTCAAACATACAAACAGAATAGATGAGTTGCATATTTTCTAACATGCTTTTCTCACAGCATTCCCATGAAAACTCACATTGTTTGAATCACTTTAAAAGATATGCAGAACTCAGCAAATTGAGTAAAATTGTGACTCTAGAATAAGTTCTTAGTCATATGCTCAAATAACTGAGCATTATATGTACTGAGAAGCCTTATATAGTAAGTTTAAAAGGACTCAGCAGCATACGTTAACAATCCTAATAATGCATTTTTCATTATTTGTGTCACTAATGGATGTCACAATTTTCATCTTGAAATTTTCTTCCTCCTATATGTGCTGTGGTAGGAAAATGGTGGAACATTTCTTAAGGGTCATGTGATCACAGTACAGCTTTTGAGTATTTACTTGCATAATAACTTTAGTGTAAATAGGATAGCTATCATAAAACACCTAGAGTTGAGTTTTCTCTGCTTGAGTTTGATATCCTATCCTATGAGAAAAATATTAATATCTAAATAAAGAATTTTTGCTGCAAGCAGAACAATATATTCATCCTTGGGAATTTGAACATTGCTAGTTGTAGATTGGTTTTCCTTTATCTTAGTCTTGGCTGCATAGAGGATATACTCTATGACTTCTCATAAATCCCATGAGTGCCTACATATTTGATATCAAGGGGTCACCATTGTATATAAGTGAGCATATTTCTGTATTTTTCCATTTCTTCCCACTATTCTCAGCAGAATCACATTACAAACCTTGATTTCAGGAAAATAACTATTGACAGCTTCATTAAGTTTGAATTTGTCTTTTGTTTCTGTAACATTAAATGTCAAAAGTAAATATTTTCAGTAGACTCTCAAAGGACAAAATTTAAAGTCAATTACGTGGCTGAGGTTAGGATATAGTCTTTGCTGGCCACACAGCAGCTCACCAGAGTCATCTTGAGTTTATGTACTAGAACACAAGTTTTCTTTGTGCCAAAGTTTATCCTCTCTGGAGACTGGAAGTCACATCTGAGTATATTGAAGTTTGTCTCAACTTTGTACATGATCAGCCCCCTTTAATTCAGCATTGCAAGCATTTCAAGAGTAATATAAATGAAATGAGAAAAAAAGGTTACAAAAATAACCTAGTGAACTGAACAGGAAACAAACCTACCATTACTGTAGGAATTTTATAACTATGACTAAATTTGGAAAGACAAATTTACATAGAAATAAATGAGTGACTGTCTCTAAATGATGGGGTTAGAGGTGATTTCAACTTTCAATATTTTTCTCACATTTTATACTTTTGTTGTTGAAGTAGATGTGTCTAGCTGTTTGCCACAATACATGGTTCTTCTTTTTTAATTTAGAATTGGGCTAAGTAAAGCCTACACAGCAGGGGCTGTGTTTAGGTCTTCTTTACTTCTATGTCTGACCATGTAATTCCAGTGTTGTCAATGCAATGTGGCAAGATAAATATAAGGAGATAAGAAATAAAGATCCCTGAGAGGGCAGTCTGTGGTCCTAAAACTAGTCAATCACACAGTAGGCAAAGCTTGAATTACTGTATGAAGAACTTGTAACAAATAGAAACATGTATTCCCAAATTATCTAAGCAAAAAATAAGTTTTTACAGCAAACTGAATGGCTTTATCTGAACTCTCATAAGAGTCTAGAAAATAGATTTTTATGCAGGTAGAATTTTAAGAAGTGATACAGAGAGTAAAAGTGAGTCATCATTATGGTGAGTCAGAAATAAAGAAAAAATGGAGCAATAGATTGATGAGTTGACCCTTACTGTAAACAGCTCATTCTCAGTCCTAACAAGGTTTCTGAAGCAGTTTACAAGTTCAATTTTGCCTATTATGGAGAAAGAAGAACCATTCAAATAAATCTCCCAGTTACAAGAACCCCAAAATTAAACTTTGTGCACTGATTCTCTGCTTTGCCTTTGCCTATTTACATGTATTATAGTTGGTCCTTGCTGGTATCATTAAGCTAACCATATTGACTTTGAATTGCTCTTGTTTAGGCAGACCTACAACTCATAATTTTTCTGCCTTAACCTCTAGAGAATATGTCATTAACCTGTGGGTCACAACCCCTCTAGGTGTGTGTGGCTGGTCATATACCAGACATCCTGCATATAAAATGTACCACCAAAACAATTATATGGTTGGCAGCCACCAACTCTACTAATGGGTCACCATATTAGGAAAGTTGAGAGTATTGCTCTAGAGTATCTGGGATTATAGGCCAGCATTACAAGGTCCAGTTTGATTTCTACATTGCTTTATTTGATTATTCCACAGCTAAATCAAGTCAAACATATTTCTTAGCTGAACATGATTCCCATGCTTCTATGTTGGTTGCTTCTGCTTTAGTTGTGTCAGATACTGAAATTGTTTGAGGAGCTTTGGATCCCTCTCTTAGTTTTTATAATACTGTTGTACAAGTCCTCCCCTTGCTTCCTAAGGATGTAAACAAATACCTACTTATTAGACAGAGAACCAATAGAAGCCCCAAGTAACAATTCAGTTAAAGTCCAAGATCATAAACTAATAAGTTTCTTATGTTTACTTGCAGAGATATAGATGGGGAGTTACATATAGCAGCCTGGACTGCTCATAGGAAGCTCCATCATGGGAAATCTATTTCACTTTGGAAAATGGCTTACCGACAAGGCCTCTGAAAACCTCTGAATGACTTGGAAGTAGGCAGTTAGGTTAAGGTGTCTGTTAACTTAGTCTTTATAGCTTCTGCAATATCGGGGAGAAGCCTTGATAATCATGTGTTTTTGGAGAATTTTGTGAGACTTGTGAATTGTTTGCATCTTGGATGTCCTATCTCCCTTCTCCCTACATGAAGGAATGTTTCAATTTGGAAAAAAAAAAATCTAAAAAACAAATGCCTAATTTGAAATTATCTGTGGTAAAATCTCTTTAGAAGTTTCCTCAAAGTTGTCATAAAAATCTCTTTATGATTCATAATCCAGTCCCTAGACACATCTCTAATCTCATTCCTCTACTTGACCTCTTCTATCCCTAACGCTTTAGGCAGGCAACACACATTCTCAGGGAAAATCAGTTTCTTTCATGTTACTTGGAATTTTAGCCTGCTTCTTTCTGTGAAGAACACTTTTGCTCATTTTTTATCTGTAATTAGCCAACTACAGCTCTTAGACTAAATAAACCCCAGTACATATTGAACTTTTTAAAAAGTGTATTTTGCTTCATGTTTCTTTTCCTGCTTCTTTATTTGTGTGTGTGTGTGTGTGTGTGTGTGTGTGTGTGTTTAGTTATTATTGGTTCTTTTACAGCTCCCAGACCCCATTCCTATTAGTCTTATTTTTCTTCTATAGTACTCCTCAACACCTTATTTTCAAATCTTCATGCATGTGTTACACTGATTTTTGGGTTTCTTGCTTGAAATATTTGGGTGGTTATATCTATTGAGCTAAGGATAACTTATCTGTAGATATTCACTTGAAGAAGAGGACAATCTTTCCTGTCCCAAACAACTACAATTGTCAATACATATCCAAGATGAGTGGACATCATGACACTCTCTTTCATCTATGATGAAATGTTGAGGGGCCAGTTTTATACTGTTCTTATCCAGATAACCATAGAGGCTCTGAGCAGGTGATTTAAGAAAGTACTATGCCCATAAAATATTTGTTTGGTACAACAAATAGTGAAAAAATATCTAAAGATAAGAATATTTTGTCAAGTGTGAACAGTCAAAAAAGATTCCAATCCCTTTGCCCCTTATTCAATATTTGTTATGACACATCTATTCTTGATTATGTAGTGCCATTGGTTTAGATGTTAGCAGACAAAATTTAGTAAATGTGCTAGAGCCACAATATCCCTACAGCACAAACTATATATTATTTACTTTTGGTAGACATTATTTATAAAGGACATGAATCCCTTATTCAAACACTAGGTAATGAGCTAGTCTAATGTATCATTCCTACTCAGTATTAACCATATTTAAATTCAAGCTTTCAGGAAAAAAAGAAAGTAAGCTACACCTGTGTTAAAGAGTATACAAGGTAGGATAAGTGAACTTTGTCATTATGGAGAATTAAAAAGTTGTAGACCAAAGCCAAATCAGGTTTAGCTATTTTTTTAGTCTCTTTGAATGCTGCCTAACAGCTTTCATTATCAAAATGTTTACAATATATTCCTAACAACTAGCTGCCTTGCATGAATGCCAAGTCTAAGAACGTCATCAGGCATACCTGAAACCTTTAACTGTTTTCTTCTTAGCTGTAACTCACTTATGTGGAATCCCATTGATTTAAGTTCAAAGTGTAGGATTTGGTACTTTGTACTGTAACTAATAAAACGTCATATAACCACTTTTACAATAATGCATGTCTTTCAAGAAAACCTAAACCCATGCTATTTGGCCATACTCATGGTGCTAGAGTAGTGTATTTCCTATTTTTTATTTTCCTATTTCCTTTTTTAAATTGTTTCCTATTTTCCTATTTCCTTTTTTTAATTGTTTAAAAACACTTTGACTTATTTTTCTGTTTATTTATTTATTTATTTATTTATTTTTGTTGTTGTTGTTCCCAATTCCCAATTTTCTTTCTTCACCCACACTTTCACTCTGTTTTCTCTCTCCATGCCTCTCTGGTTACTATTTTGGTTCCCATTCTGAGTGAGATTCATGTATCCTCCATTGGGCACTCCTTATTACCCAGTTTTTCTTGGATCTGTGGATTTAATTGCCTATTTCTCTGTACCAACATGTATATTTTTTAATCTTATCCCTAAACCTTTACAGCACCATCCTCTCGGAAGCCAGGATTCTGTTTCATTTACTTCTATTATTTCCTGACCATGAAATGCACAGTACTATATGCACAATCATCGTCAGCCAGTTTATGTTTTCCACTTAGGAGCTCATTTCCCAGGCCATATGCTTACTTTGTAGAAATTGGTAGACCTCTCAGGAGACAGCTATATCAGGCTCCTGTCAGCACACACTTCCTGGCATCCACATCAGAGTCTGCCTTTGGTGACTGCACATGGGATGTATACCCAGGTGGAGCAGTCTCCAGATGGTCCCTTCACTAACCATTGACATGATCATGCGGTTCCCAATGAAGTTAGAGAGAAGACTGAAGGAGCTGAAGGAGTTTGCAGCCCCATGGGGAGAGCAACAATACCAACCAACCAAAGCTCCCAGGGTCTAAACCACAAGCTTGGGAGCACATAGGGAGTGACCCATGGCTCCACCTGTATACGTAGGGGAAGATGGCCTTGTGGGGCATAGGTGGAAGAGGAAGTCCTTGGTCCCATGAATTCTGGATGCCCCAGTGTGGGGGAATTTGATGGCAAGGAGGTGAAAGTGGATGGGTGGGTGAGTGGGGGCACAACCCCATAGAAGCAGGAGGGTGGGGGAGATGGGATAGAGGGTTTCTGGGGAGGTGGAAATGGGGAAAGAGGATAATATCTGAAATGTAAATAAAATATCTAATAAAAAAGTTAAAAAAAGAAATTGGTATTAAAAGCATGGACGTATGATGTTAAATTTGCTTTAAGTTTGATACAGGGTTTAAAATCAGAAACATTGCAAGCCTAGGCATTTCTTTTCTTTTCTATCTTATCCTGTCTAACCTCCTAAATCCTTGTCTACCAGGCGAATGTATTAATAGTAACTCCATCATGACTTTACTGGTGAGAATCCCAATATGCGCAGTGTGCTAAGCACAGTGTGAACACCTAGTCCATTTTCAGTTCCTATTTGCTGCTGTGATGATGTTTGCATAGTTCTGAAAGCTTAGATGAAAACTTGGAGCCTCCTGAGAGACCTCAGCGACCAAACAATATCCCCAGAATTTACAGACCTATGGCCTTTCTTATTTTTTCAGCAATTTTAATGCACTCATTTGTTGTTAAATGAAACAGTATGTTTGTAGAGTTAAGATGGGAAAAAATGGGTTTGAAAAAATGTAACTTGTTCATTTTGACTAAGAATTCTTTTCAATCTTGTTTGGCTTGTATCTATCTTCTTCCTGCTGGGTCGCTGGTTTAGTTTCTCTCTCTCTCTCTCTCTCTCTCTCTCTCTCTCTCTCTCTCTCTCTCTCCCTCCCTCCCTCCCTCCCTCCCTCCCTCTCTCTCCCTCCCTCCCTCCCTCCCTCCCTCCCTTCCTCCCTCTCCCTCTCTTTCTCCCACCCTCCCTCTTTCCCTCCCTCCCTGTGCCTGTCCTTCTCCCTCTTTCTCATCTCTCCTGTATCTGCTCTCTGTCTCTTACTGCTTTTTCAACTGGTCTGTTTGCCTAGTGTCATTTTTCAACCCACCTAACCTCACTACATTTCTGCCCTCCCCCATTCCTTTCATTTAGTGTGTTTCCTGTTTGCTCAGGTTTGTCTTCTCCCTTGCATCTCATCTCCTTTCTTTCACCTTTGAAAATTCTCATCTCTCCTCCTCTATTAATTTATCACTCACGTTCTTTCTCAACTTGTATTTTCTGTTAATAGCTGATAAGTCTTTAATTTTACTTTCTGATTGCTTCTTCCTGTCATCTTCTGACTACATTGTCTTTTCTTCCTTTTTTTTTTTGTATGTTTCTCATGTCATCTATAATGATTGCTCCCCCACAGCAAAGTTTGCCCTGGCCCCTAGATGGCCAACAGATCAAAAGAAAGCAATTAGTGACCCAGTAAAGAAAAAAGACTGTAATGTCTGAGAAGTCTGCCACTTGGGGAGCATCCTGAGCACAGGCAAAAAACAATGGCGTGGTCAGGAGGGAAGAGGAGGCAGTGTTTAATGGAATGGAAATAAAATAGGTGTGAGAAAATGAGATAGAAAAACAGAGATGTATAACACCAGAGAATTTACTTGGAATGAGATTGTCAGCAGATCAGCTGGGGGGAAAGAATAGAAAACAAGCTTGTTAAAGTGAATTCGTTGTCATAACTATGAGGGCCTTATTCTCTGCTTCCCCGCTTGGCTTCTCAACATTGTCTTGTTATTTCCTGACCATTTTTCTGTGAGTATTTTTTGTCTCTCAGTCCTTTGCTGTGTGCCCAGCCCTCACTGATTCCTATTTGCTCTGCTTTGAGTTTCTAAACAAAGGATTTGGAAAGAGATTGTATGTTAGTGTAGCTGCAAACATCTCAGAGACAAATAGGATTTGGAATTTAACTCTGAAAAATCAGTCTTTCTATTGATGAGTTCTCTTTTATAGTCTGTCTCTATCATGAAACATAAGCCTTGGAAGTGGATTGACCTGGGTTACTCTGTTTCTTCCCATCTTAGAATATAAATTTTGGCAGTCTTGTGCATTTTTGTGACAGAAATAATAACAATGCTTAACTTCACAGATGACGTTGATAAAACAATTCAATGAAATGATTGGTTTTCAGAGCCAAACTCAGCAGTAGAGGAAGATATCAAGTTACACTAGATGCCTTGTTGCTCCGAGTGCTGTTGCTGATCTGGAGTGTGACTATCAGTTGGCCTCTATGATGTACTTTATCTCAGTCTCCTCAAAAGTACCACTACAAAGAGAATGCCCACAATTGCTTCTGCAATTCATCTTTGTGATGTTGAACTTCAGGAGTTGGTATTTAGCAGGTAAGCAGACTCTGTCAGTGTCTCCCAGACTGTCATCAGTATATCAACTTCTAGGCTATAATACCTTTCCTTCATTATATTAAGAACAGCTTTTTGAAATCACACACATTACATCACTGTTTCAATCCAGATATAATATGTTGGGAAACAAGCAGCTCCTTTCCATGTATAAGTCTGCTTGCCAAATGCTATGATTTCCTCAGCAGAACGTCAATATCATAGAAGAACTCATGTTGTATTATCCATTCCTTCCCTTTTCCCATGCCCTTCTTTTCTTTTGATGCTTGCTGAAGGAAGGATTAAAAACAAAAGTTAAACTATCCCCTAGAAGAAACAGAGCACCTCAAGTCCTACTATTCCCAAAGCAAATGGCTATGTTGTAGTGGCTGGAATAAGAATACTCCCCATAGGCTCATAATTTTGATTGCTTGCTATCCAATTGATGAAACTGTTGGAAAAGATTAGGACATCTGGCATTGTCGAAAGAGGTGTCTCACTGGGGATAGGCTTTGTGGTTTCAAAAACCTATATTATATTCAGTTAGCTCTCTCAGAATCGTGCTTACCTTGCAAGATGCAAGTCCATAGCTACTACTCCAGCACCATGCCGGGCTCCCTGTCTCACTGTCTGCCAACTTCCATGTTCTGTACAGCATGAGGGTCATGTATTATAACTCTCTAAAACTGTAAACAAGCTCCAAACAAATTCTTCTGTAAGTTGCTTTTGTCATAATGTCATTTCACAACCATAGAATAGTAACTAAGACATATGCACAATTAAATCTGTTTTTGTTTGGTTTGGTTTCATTTTTTAAAAGGAGAATAAAAGCAACTCTTCTACAGTATATTTGATTTGAGTTTCTGGTAAGACTATTGTCAAAATTGTCCTTTCTTTTTATTTCCTCTATACACTCAGCTCTAACAGCCTTGCAGTCTGCCCTTCACAGTGCTCTTTATATTCACCTTACAGTTTTAACCTTGGTATTATAAGAGTGCACCACAACTGGGAATTTCCAAAGATAATTTCACTGACTTTATTTAATGCTTCATTTCAGTACAAATGGGCATTGGTTTGTGAACTACAGGATAGATGCAAGGTTTACTGGATGCCCTACTGACCTAGGTACAGAAGCTTCTCAGTTTCTCCAATGGTAAAATACTGCAGTGTCTCTGAAATTGCTTCTATGGTCAGCCTTGAAATTTTTATTTCCAAATTAGATGCCTGTCATTGTTAATCTTGGTTGGCCAATTAACTACATTTGGAATGAGCTAAAATCCAGGAATAGAAAGCCTACCTGTGACAATTTATTTTTCTTGGTTTGAAGTAGGTGAATCCACTTCTAGTTTGTAACTTTGATGTAGGAAGGCACACATCTTTGTTCCAGAACTTGATCTATATCTTGAGGGAGGAAGACGTAACTTTAATCTGGATGATACCTTCTAGTGGAAACATATATATGTATATGGAAAAATAAAGTTATTGCTCTTTGCCTGATTGTTTTCATCATGTTAGAAAGCCACTTTCTTCATTGGCAGTAGAGCCTACTACTTTCCAACATCTCCTGAAGGTCACTTAAGACATCCTGCCTTGTGGACTGAGCAACTTCTGAATACCTGGACTTTCTGATCATTGCCTGCCATTGTTGTATTACTTGGTCCAGATCCTGTAAGTGAACATAATAAATCACACAGACACACAGACACACACACACACACACACACACACACACATGTATCATCTACCAACTCTCATCTGATTATAACCCAGAAACCATATATTATTTGGACTTTTGACTTAGGGTTTCTGTTACTGTGATGAAAAACCATAATGATAACAACTCTTGCAAAAGATTGCATTTCATTAGGACTGGCTTAGAGTTCAGAAGTTTAGTTTATTGTAAGCATGGTGACACACAGGCAGCCATGGTACTGTTTATATAGATGAGAGTTCTGTATCTGGAATGGCAGGCAGGATGAAGAGTGGCATTAGGCCTGGCTTGAGCATTGAAATCCAAATTCCACTACCATTGACTTACTTCTCTCAACAAGGACACAATTATTCTAACAAAAGCACACATTGTAAGCCATTCAAACAATGTTACTAATACCTGTGAACCTATAGAAACTATTCAAACTATGGCATCACAACAATTAATACCATACTCTTTTCCTGTGTCCTCAGATTTTAATGCAAAAATTTCCTTTTTATTTTTGATATTTTATTTATTTACATTTCAAATGTTATCCTCTTTGCTTTTTTTCCTCCAAAAAGCCCCTATTCCATCCTCCCTCCCCCTACTTCTATGATGTTGCTCCTCCACCTACCTACCCACTCTCATTTCTGCACCCATACAAGAGCTATGTTGAATGCTAGCTTAACAATTTTTTTAAATAGTCAGAAAACATGAGAGAAATTACAACTGGTCAAAATTTAGTGAACAACTGATTGTGGTGTGACTAGTATCTTCAAGTAAGCTCAAAAACTATTGATAATACTGCAATAATAGGGAAAGAATGATTGTAAAGACCAACATACTAAGATATATGCTATGAGGAAGTGTTTTCTATGCATGGCATGTAGCTGCCATCTATGAAGACTCAACAATATGTTTATATAAAAAAGGCTTGAAAAATAGCAACATATAGCAGCAATTTATATGTCAATATGGATGAGGGAAATCACACAAAGATCTATGCTAGGTGATGAGTTATAGACAATGTCTGATGTCAAGGGAAAAATAAATTAGTCTTCTGTACAAACAAGTGTCGTAGGGTAGTTATCCAACACCAAGCTGTTAACCCTAAGTGTGTGTGTATGTGCATGTGTGTTAAACATAACTTGAACTAAAAAAGTTTTATTTATGAATTAATATAAATACATATGTGTAATAATTATATCATATGTGTATAATTATATCAAAGAATATGAGATATACACTTAAGAAAGAATACGGGGTATGGCACCAGAGAAGTTCAGGGAAGAAAAGAAATGGGAAAAGTGATGTAAATGCAGTACTTATATAATAAATTCTTAAGTTATTTTAAATTTAAAAAGAAAGTAATAACATAATTGTTTGGCAGTGAATCACAAGAGGTGCTTCCCCACACCAAATTATATTTTGAAAAATAAAAATTTTAGATAACACTCCATTTAATCTGACAAAGCAATCTAGAGAACATTTGTTCATTGACAAAATTAAAGGGGAAAATAAATAAATAGTTTGGGTAATAATATTCTTCAAGGGAGATGAAGTAACCAGTAAACAGGCAAATATTTCATTGGTGCACATTTGCACCAGTTATATATTTAAACTAGAAAGTATATTGCTAGGATGTATATTTTATGGTTGAGAACTTATGTAGAAACTCCTTGTGGCTGACCTAAAATCCAAATGTGTCCGTCATGAGGAAACAGCAGGAATGAAGTCGGGACCATGCTAGTAATTGGACAATATCAATTATAACAAAAAGAAAATATGCTTCAGAATAGGAAAAATATAGAAAGTGATGAAGTGGGGCTGAGCTGATGTTCTTGGTATTTAAGAAAGAAATACAAGAGTGATCCTGTTAAGTGAAAATCGTGGTGTAATAGTAAAGGGCATTTGAGTGGGAACAAAGAGACCTAGCATCTAATCAAAATGGTCCAAAACTACCCTGCGGTGCTATGAGTCCCTTAAAATCTCAGTGGACTCTTGTGCAAAATAAGAAAACAAATAGTCTTTTCTGCTCTGTCTATTCTACAGAGTCATTGGCAGAACCAAATGAGATCCAGGAGAAAGAGGTGCCTTGTTAACTGTGCTCATGGAAGGGACATTTTATTATAAAACATTGATTCTTACATGACTGGCAGTAGTGTTAGAATGGTCCACTGCAGGCTAAGAATATCCAGTTTCTGAATTAAGCTAGAAATTGTTAGTGCCTGCGCTTCTCTCTTTTTCTCTGGGCTGTGCAAAAGACTAAAGGATGTACTGTCAACAATGGAGATACAAGCTGAGGGATGAACCCAAAGATGCTCCATGAATTTCTCTGCCAGAACAGCCTCAATCACAAAGACGCTTGGGCTTTTGATAAAGGTTGTAAAAACAAGTAGCTACCTTGATTGTATTTTGTTCAAATCTGATCTCTCACTGTCATATGAAACTGTTGCATTTCCTTCCACCTAACAGGACAATTCTTATACTAATGAGGTTACACTGTAGAAAATACAACTTGACATTTCTCTCCAATAACTTGGCTTCTCACTCACAACGGGAGTCCTGCCAGCCATCTCAAACTGCATGTGGTAATGTGTATAGTCCTGAGTCCTGATTAGATTAAAGACAGGCACCTAATCAAAACTGACTCAATCTTAGCCCCATTTTTTTCAGAGCTGATGAGAATCAGAGACAGAATGAGAACGACTATATGAGTGTGCATCTTTATATGTTATGATTTTTTCTTGTTTATGACTTTTTCTGACAAAACTGGAAACATTAATGTAAGGAAATTTGTTTACTGTTTTTTTGAAAAGAGAGAAGACAAAACACACCTAGATAAAAATTAAGGCAGTTTTGCCCTACAGAATTCCAGAATTGTGCTAACTATGATGATGCTACCTTTCTTCTTCTTCTTCCTCTTCTTCTTCTTCTTCTTCTTCTTCTTCTTCTTCTTCTTCTTCTTCCTCTTCCTCTTCCTCCTCCTCCTCTTCTTCTTCTTCTTCTTGAAGGATACTGGAGACGTTTGTTGCCTATGCTTATTAAAAATTACTTTCTGTGCAGATAAGTGGCTATAAATAAAAAGTTCTTGCAGTCAAGTCTGATGACCTAAGGCCAAATTATGAAACGAATAGTAGAAAAGAAACAACTCCTACAAGTCAATTATACTCCAAAATTATACATGGCATACCTGTGTATAGACACACACACACACACAAACACACACAAACACACACAGTTTAAATAAACATTAAAAACATTTCTGTTGAAGTCTAACTTCAGAAGTCCATGATGTTTTAAAAGTTTTAGCACATTAAACACCAGTTTCACCAGGAGTGGCAATGCATGCCTTTAATCCCATCACTCAGGACACAGAGGCAAATGGGGCACTGTGAGGTCAAGGCCAGATGTACAGTGAGACCCTATTTTTTTTTAAAAAAAGCCAAAACTTCTTTAGCTATGAGCTCCAATAATTTTGTTCTACAGTTACATATACATATTGCCAACCTTAATAGTAAAGAGTTAAAAAGTAAAGTTTTTAGAATTTATATATGACTACTGTATTTACACCCACTTCTAACATGATCTTCCTAGTCCCTGTGATTTGGGGCCTTTTAAACAGTTTTTGTTGTTTACACATGTATACACTCACATGCACACATACACACATGTACAGAATGTATTAGTGTTGCTTATATGTACAATTTTTAAAGAGCTCATCCATGAGAAAAATGACTTTCATTCTTTCAGCCACCACTGATAGATGTTCATCTTCATCTTAGGGTTAGATTTTATAAAATTCCTCCACGCATACTGCCATGTATGGTGTTGGCATTATGTAAGTCTTATTAGGTAGACATATTGTTGTGACTTCTGAGTGTACCTTTTCTGATTCTCCTGGGTTATACTACCAAGCAGAAGAACTCCTGATCTTCTGGTTCTGAAAATCTTTCTGTGCTTCTTTTCCATGATTTCTCCTGAGAGTTTGGTATTAGGACTACAACATAAATGTATATAAAAACATAACACATATATATTGTGTAAATAGTCCATGACCATTTATTCTCTGAATTTTCACCAGTTGTCTATCTATATAATGGTCTCCATTTATTGCAAAACAAGTATTTTTGATGGATGTGGTGAGAAGCACAATTCTCTGTAAGTACACTAATGGTAAATATAATAATACATATTTACAATATGGTTAATATAGAGGAAAATGGTAGGAGTTGTTGCTCCTATAGAATCTATGACCTCTCTGCCCATGGATAATTGTTTCAGTTTACTGTACCAGATATTAATTTTTCTTTGCATAGGATTTAACTTCAATTACACAGCTATTGGTTACCCACAAGATGAAAGCACCACTGTTGCACCATTGGAAAAATATTTCTAGGCTGTTCCATGTTTCAATAGGTTTTATGGCTGGATAGGCCTATTGATTGTTTTTCTCCATTGACAACTTGCTTTGAACCTTCCCACATTATGAGAGCTAGTACTCAGTGAGGAGGCTCCCGAAGTAGATTCCTCACAATCTGCTATCCAGCATGTGCAATATTTTCAGTAATAGAGGCTTTCCTTCATATCTCAGAGACAGCAATTTGCAATGGTATTAGCTTATACAATTTTAGCAGTCTTTTGGGCCTCTCATACACTGACTAGCCATTCTATAGATCTTGGGCAAGCATTATCAATGCTTTATCACTTCACAATCACAATGCATTATCAGCTCAAATATATAACCTTAAGATAACAGAGAAGTTTATAAAACAATATACTATTCTCCATCTTTTTCAAAGAGCCTCACGGTTCTCTCTCTGTCTTTCTGTCTCTCTGTCTCTCTCTGTCTCACTCTGTCTGTCTCTGTCTGTCTCTGTCTGTCTCTGTGTCTCTGTCTCTCTCTCTCTGTCTCTCTGTGTCTCTCTCTGTGTCTCTCTCTCTGTCTCTCTCTCTCTCTCTCTCTCTCTCTCTCTCTCTCTCTCTCTCTCTCTCTCTCTCTCTCTCTGTCTCTGTGTGTGTGTGTGTCTGTGTGTGTGTTATCCTTCCTCTCCAATAAGTCTCCCCAAAGTTTCCATTTCCTCCCTTATATTACCTGCCTTGCTATTATTCTTATTGTTTTAAACATGATAAATAATTTCTCACAAAATAAGGATAGTCTGGCCCTAAATTCTCAAATGGTACTCACTGTGTTACATGTCTCTATTTTCATTCTTGTGAATCTTTAAGAATACATGCAAAATTTTCAAAGTCTATCCAATAACCCTAAATTTATTACCTGAACATACATGTTGTGTGTTACAGGATTAAGTGTTGATGAATATTGACTAGAGATACATTTTGCTTCTTTTTTAAAGATTTGTTTTATTTATGTGTGTTTGTATGTGACTATGTGAGTTTATACCACATGTGTTTGGATGCCTTAGGTTGTCAGAATAGGGTATTAGATTCCCAGGACATGGAGTTAACATGTAGCATGTGATACAACTAATGAAAGTTCAAATGTGAGCATGCCGAAAGAATAGCAAATGTTCTTAGCTACTGAGTCTTATCTCCTGATCAGTGTTTCTGTTTCATTTTGATTTGGTAGGACATGCACTTCAGACACTGGATAAAATGGATTTGACTTTTTCATTTCCTTTAACATAATTTTCTAGCAATCTAAAAATTGTAAACAGATCTTATTTATGATGCTAGTGCATTGGTTTCAAATCAACTGGATTTGGTTATCCACATAAAATATGTTTTTATTTCCTTCATTCAATTTCTTGTGTGTTTGTTTGGGTTCCTTATTGTCTCTTCTTGAGTTCCAACTTCTGCGGGTTCCAATTTCCAATAATAAAGGTTCTGATCCTACATTGTAGAGAAGGCAAAAGGGAAACTAACTGCACAACTCTCATACTATTCATAATGTATCTGATTCAACATGGAAACCCTGCCTATTGCTACAGTGATTGATATGAGTAATAGGATATAACACAGTCACAAGGTAGCATCCATCTGCTCAACAGCATTGATCTAGGTGACAGTTTTTGTGACTGAAGTTGGGTTAATAAGTCATGAGAGTAGGTCTTGTATATGCTTCAGAGACATAATTTTTCCCTTGTCTGAGTGAACTGTAGAAAACTATCCCTTTCATCAATGTGATATGAGAAACAGCTGCATAATTTGACTTGAGGATGAAGGTGAAACTGGCAACCAAGATGGCAGAGCAGAGAGATGGAAAAAGGCTACCCTACCCGCTTATGCACATTCCTGAGCCCCTGAATCAAATGAACCTGAGGATGCTCTTCTTCTAGATTTCAAATTTGTGGTGCCATAAATATCCTTTGTCACCTGAGTCAGATAAGGAGGACTGTTACTAAAACTACATTTAGCAGCACATGCAATTACAGATTTGGGCAAGTTATGCTCCACTGCCTTCTAGCTCTTAGATCTCACCAGTCCTATATTCCTTCTCCACTGTTCTCAAGCTGATGTCCACTTCCTCAGATCCCAGAACTCGACTCACCTCCCTGGGAGGAGCTTTTCATTTGTCTTATTTCTCTGCATCAACCACAGCTTATTACTTCGTTCCAGAGTCTAACACTCAGTAGGGATAGCCTTAGGACAAAGATGGTAGTAGTTTCACAGAGCCTCTGATTTGAGTTTCAGAGTTGCAACTGTCCACCTTGGGGTCAAACTGTCTGAAATACCTATTCATTATTTTGCTTTCTTCTTTTATGTGTTGTTTAAATGAGGTTCAGAGAATTTTGTAGCTGAATTGGCCCCTTGACATATCCATGAGCTAACCTCTTCAATTTATAATTAGGGAAAACAGAGATCTGAACATGTTAAGTGGCGTCCCCCAGGTAACACAGCTGGTCATCTTTAGGAAATACTGTGGATCAGATATACTGACCCTCGGCCAGTGCCCTTTGCCTAACCTCACGCCCATTTTACTTGGTGATACATCTTAATGGGGAATATTTGCAGATATCCTACGCAAACTCTGTGAAGTGGCTACTACCACTCCCGAAGAGGACATCAGATGGACATAAAAAAGGAAGACTATCATTCACACTCTGGGTAAGTGCCTCCTGTAAGTTCTAGATTCTCCTATAATTCCATAAATCAAAAAACTAATGATAGTGTCAGGTTGCACGTGACAAATGTGGATGTCAGCATGATCTGGAATTTCAATCCAGTCAGAATTGTTTTCAGGATAATAAATATGGAGTGAGTTTTTAAAATGCTTTAAAAAAATGAGCCAATAAAAATTCAAAACACATTAGACCACAATTACTCCTAAACCCCAAGGCCCTTAAAAAGATTCTTACGTGCCGTAATGATTAACAACTTCTATCCTACAGCCAGACATCTTGATTTTTAGTCAAATCTAACTATTATTTTATCCATAACTTTTAAGATACTTTATTTTTGAAAATGCAGTATTATGGTAGAGACTGTTAAGTATGCAATTTAGATCAAATGTTCAGAGCAACATCTGGTAGACCACATAAGCAAGTAGTTTGCTATCAGTAATTTCATCATTTTTACCAACTATATGAATTATTTTTTAATATGCTGGAGGGAAAAGTATAAAAGATATATGAAAATAATGAGAGAGGGGGAAATATCAGATGAATATGGTTGGGGATTTTAAATGAGAAGTTTTTCAACAGGAAATGTAATGATGAAGTGGACAGAGGGAATTACAGGGCACAGAGAGGCTACGCTTTTGTTTGACATATATTCTAATGACCAGCAATGGGCACAAAGATTATGCCTATACCAGAAGGTAGCCATTCACAATATACAACAGGAAAGAACTTGAGCGATCATCTTATGCAGATTACAGGAGAGAAATTAGTAAATATGTGACTAAATACAAACTCATGCTGCTTTAAGCAATGAGTGGGAACTGTGACCATTTTAAGAAAGGGTTATTTTTGAGTAAGAAAACCAAGAGGTTTCTGAAACCTAAGTTTTAGGTATATGTATTGTTTGTTATTGTAAGTGTATTTATTTCTCAATTTCTTTTCAAGGACAACTCACCTTGCATCATGCTAAGGATGCAGAGGCAGAAGACAGGGGAAAAGGTCGATAAGGGAAGCTGACCTTGAGGTCTGAAGGAGTCACAAAGCAATGCACATGATGGTCAAGAATTATTCATGTAAAATTGTTCTAAAAGAGGATCCTAGTGTCTGCTACTTGTTTTTAATCTTAATTTGTGTTTCTTGTGCTGAGCATTGTCACTCTATGTGGGTTAAAATATATACAAACATACATAAATATACATGTATATTTATATATGTAACATATAAATATATGAAACATATATATGTAACATATATACATATATATGTGTATGTATATATATATATATATATATATATCTTTGTCCATATTTACATTTATATTTGTGTATATATACATGTGTGTATAATGTATATATGTATGAATATGTGCATTTATGTATATATGTATAGTAATTATGTATGTGTATTTGAGCTATAAATTTTCCAACATATGGGTTAAGTATATGGAACCTGTAACTTCCATCTATGTAACTTGAGAATAACTTAAGAATTTTGACTTGATGATGAAGGTGAAACTGGCACCAAAGAGAGCACAACACAGAGATATAAGAAAGCTACCTACTCAAAGACACCAATTAGCCATTGAGCTAAGTGGACCTGAGAAGTTTTTCCTTCTGGATGTCCAATTTATGGGCCCATAAATTACTCTTTATTGCCTAGGTCAGTTATGCCCCACTGGTGTAACTGTATAAAACATGTCCTATACACAATATGTAATGTTCATATTTAAAATACATATATTTTGTATATAATTTTAGGTAAATATTAAATTATATACTGACTGAAGCTTTATCAAGCAATTTTGATGTTATCTGTTCCTTGTACCACTTTCTCCTTCTATATTATTATTGTTCCCTCTGCTTCCCAGTTGGAGCCTTTCCCCAATAATTCTGTTTCTTACTTCATATTAGTTGTGTCCTGATATTCCCCTCCCAAGTTGATTTGACACATAAACATCTGTGGTCCCTTTATACCTCCTTGGTTTCTGTGCTTACTCCAAATTTTATGTTCACTTCTGAAGATTTAGATCTAAGAAACAGAAATGAGAAAGGACACACCCTTTTTCACCCCTTGGGCTGAGTTACCACAATAAGTATAATTTTCTCACCCTGGTCCACCCATTTATTGGTAAGTAACGTTCATGGTTTTTTTCTATTTTATGTAAATCATATTGTTTTGTATATGTGTATACATTTTCACTATTTGTTTGTCTGTTGAAGGATGTTAGAAGAATGTTGTTTTCTTTTCTTGGCTATTATGAATATGGTGAGTTATGAATATGTTATAAAATACTATTATGAATAGTTACAAACATGACTGAGAAGTATCTGTGCAAGTTTAGAAATTAAAAAATAAATGATGAACATTAACCTCTGCCACCTGCTCTGAGCTAGGTAAACAGAAAGTTTTCAAATGAAATACAACTTGTGAAAGCTTTGTGTCTAGAGCTTGAAAGATCATGAAATTCAAAAGACATAAAGGATTTGAGCTTAGCTTCTTCTTGTCTCAACTGAGCATAGAAAGGGTGGTGAAGGGGATATAAGTAGCACAGGGTTTATTGAAGTTTTGGATAAGATAGAATTATCTCGCTTCATTATTCATGGGAAACTAACTGAGCACTGGCGACTGGTCACTTGACACTATGTCATCAATGGGATTTGGACCTGGAGATTTCTATGTTGTTACCAGTTATCATCCCTACACCACCAAGCTCTACTCTGTCCCCTCCTATTTCTTCTGTGATTTTCTCAATGGATAGAACACATACTCTCTAAGAATCAGAAAGTACCAGCTCTTTATAAAGCTGAGACTCAATGATAGTTCAGTTGTACTAGAATACCTGTCATGCATATTACAGATGTCTGTACTATAGATGTGAATAGAGATACATCATTTTTATATACATATATATGTATATAAATATATATCCTCCACACTACTAGGCTATAGTGGTTCATGTTCCCACCAAGAAACATACTTGATTGTGTTAGCATCTACTTATGTGTATTTTCTTAATACTAAGGATGGGTGAACTACATCTCTTGCCAATTTATTTATAAATCAATGATGATTTCATACATAATAATAAAATTCTGATCAAATAATACTTAAATTTTATAACCAAACACCAAATTTAAGTAATGAAATTGGCTGTTTATTGAAAAGGATTAATACATGAGAAAGTCACTAAATATCAATGCATGCACTAATGCTATGAAAATTGCTATATATGTTTTATCATAACTGATTATGAAATATATACAGGAGCCCATTCACAAAGACTTGGGATTTCCAAAAGAATGCTTGCACACTGTAAACATGATATAAAGTTTAAGATCAATGTACACTGAGAAAGCATATCTTTGGTTTTTTAGAAGTACACTGTTTAAATTTTTACATTCTGTCAGTCCTCATTGGAGTGGATTTTTAAAAAGCATTTTAATATAAAAATTATACAAACAGTAGAAACTATAATATACTGATATTATTAATTAAATTCTTCATTTCTGTAATCAAATACATTATATTCTTGTAGCGTGTAATTATTAAAAATAAATGCACGCTAAAGACAGCTACATGCAGGCAGCATAGTCTCAGTCTGTTCCAAGCAAGAACAGTCTTCCACTACCAAAAATCATGCAGTTGAATTTCCTGCAGTTGGATAAATTTCAGGGGTTATCACATCAGGAGTGCACAGGATAAGCCTCACCCTGGGAAAACTGTCTTTGTGATCATGGTATCTTCCATGCCAGGTAAGAATTAGAATTTCCCCCTAATTAATTGATTGGATAGTAAAGACAACGAAAGCTAATAGCTGGGAAAGAAGGAGGAGGCGTGCCTTCCAGGTCCAAGAGAGGAAGAGAGGGATGTAGGAGGAAGGAACAGTCCTCTTGGACAGTGAGACAGGATCAAAAGAAAGCAACATGTAGAACAAGAACTTTTACAATCTTGCGGCTGATTCTGCCACCACGATGGGAAGATTTTTAACATAGAATAGTTGATAAGTTTAGGATGATAGACTCCACATTCAGTGGTTACGTTATCTGTTGATGCTAAACTAAGATTATCTGGTGTTTCACATTCACAGTGACTCAAGTGTGCCGGAGGGAAAGAATTTAGCCCGTGAGGAATTTGGCCAGGCTTTGGAATGAGAAGACTGGGCAAAGATTGGAATTCCAGGGTATAGGTAACCACAGCGGGACACCGAGAGAGCAATCTCAGAGCTCTGGAGAGGCAGAACCAGTGTTTGTGGGAGAGGCTTTGGTTAGGAGAAACACGTGGTCTCAGTCGCTTGGACTATGTTCTAGGCTGGGAACAGACCAAGACTGCATTGCCAGTGTGTAGATGGCTTTAGTGTTAATTGCTTTTTTTAAAATAACTACATGCTAAATATTCTCCCATAAAGGATTATATGTATTTATTTTTTGTGTTAATGAAAAGTTAACTTTATTATAATACTAATATGACTATGATAATGTCTTTAAGCACAGAACAAGAGTACCATTGGGTGACCAAGATGGATGATGTATGGTTCATTTTGAAGGTTCTGAAATATAAGTACAGTATTAGGCTGGATCAGGATTTGTCTATTTCCCTATTAAAGTTTTAATGCTGAAGGAGTGTATTTAATGCTTTCTTCATGACCCTTTCTATGGGGCAGTTGACCATGAGAGGAATCCTGGCTCTCAGTCTAACTAAAAGTTTGAAGCCCTGTAGACTCTGAGGGGAAGGTAAGAGCTATCTATGCCTGCTCCCAGTACCAGGACACTGTCATGTAGCAGCAGATGCTCCACATAGATTTGTGGCCATCAGTCATGTAAGGGCAATGCCCCAGCCCTTCCACCTGTAAATGAGGCATCCCTAACATCTCAGACCAAGACAATAGGAAAAGAGACGTGACCTGTGGTCACACAGACTAAAGAAAGAGATCTCCATGATAATGAAATAGCTAGAGGCCAGAGGGCTTTACCAAATAGCTTCTCTTCCAAGACATTCCTCCCTACAAAAGATATTTAATCTCAGGCCACCCTGAGAAGTGGGGTATGATTTTACTTTCCACCATGACAATGAAAGGTTTGACGTGGGAAGACATAGAGAAGGCCTTGACCTACAGAGCCCCAGCCTAGGCTTCTGTAGGTCTCTCTGCATTCTCAGCCACAACCAGCACCAAGCATGCTATTTGTCCAGCCAAGGACTTTCCCTGTTAGACCAAGCTGTAGCTCTTCTCCCCCAACCCCCAGTTCCCAGGGTAGATGCTGTCTTCAGCCCCCAACTCCATTCTCAGCTCTATTGTGAGTCCCAGCAGTGCCTGGATGTCCAAAAACCTGAAAACCACACAGCCATCACCTCCTCAATGGTCTGCAGACACCCAAACCAGCTCTGGCTTTGCCACATCTCAGACTGCACTTTTCCACTTTTAGAGCAGTGCCTCAGCCCTGTGTCCCTAGAAACCCACACTGGTCCCTGCTGCATGTGGAATATTTACCTGCTAAAACTTCTTTATGTCTAGTCTATCTGTATGAATTCAAGGCTAGCATGATTAAAGTAGTGAACTTTAGAATAGGGAAAGACTATAATAAGATCATGTTTCAAAAAAGAAAGAGGAGAGGGGAGGGAAAGACTTTGATGTTGTATTTCAGAAAACAAGCATACATTTGAATGTGGAATCTGTTAAATAATTCCAGAACTAACAAGACTATAAGAATGTTTATTTTGGGGCTGGAGAGATGGTTCAGTGGTTAAGAGCACTGACTGCTCTGCCAGAGTTCCTGAGTTCAATAACCAGCAACAACATGGTAGCTCACAACCATCTGTAATGTGATTTGATGCACTCTTCTAGTGTGTGTCTGAAGACAGCTACAGGGTACTCATATAAATAAAAAAATAAATAAATCTTTAAAAAAAGAGAGAATGTTTATTTTGTAGATAGCAGTTACGTTTTGCCTGGTATTTGATTGAATGTTTGTGGTCAACATTAAATACAAGCCTACTAAATCATCAAAATTGATATAATTATAGTTTTGAGCATGAAAATATTAGCGTTGAAATATTGTCAGACATTCACGTGTAAACATGCACACAAACACACACATATATACACACAAACACACGCACACATTATATTGAAGGTCACATATTATACAACAAGTTTGTGGTGAATGTCTGGATTCGGTTCAATTCCTCCACAATTATAAACCTAGAATTTAAGATACAATGCTACATAACAGTTATCAGTTTTTCACTATCTCATTGAGCTATTCACTTTTCTTCTTTAAATATCAGTTCTTTTATTTTAAAATAATATATAAAATGATCAACTACAATTACCTGCTATCCTGTCTCTGAGAACTAAATATATGCAAAAATCCAGGTTCTTCCAACTGACATACAAAACAAAGATGAGCACCTTCCTGTATCCAAATCATCTGCTCTCATTCTCCTTGAAATCTCCTCCACTGTCTGTGTAGCTCCGTTCTTGTTCACTCTGCCCTGTTGCCTGGGCACAGATGGCAAAGAGACCCAATGACACGGACCATGGTTACCACTAGCTACATGTCTGGGGTCAAGTAATTTCTTCATTATCTTCTTTTATTGCAAAGAGCTTCCATAAGAAAAAGGGTCCATTAGTAAATATTGATGCCGACAGGCAGGGCGTGCAAGCTGTCAAACAGATGAAATGAGGGATTGTCAGCTCAGCAGAGAGAACATTGGGAGTCACTTTAGAGCAAAAATGAATAGGAGAGTTTAATGTGACTAGATGAGCAAGTGGCCATTCATCAGCGATGCACAATCAAAGCACAGAAAGTTGCAGGCAGTGCTGTGAGGAGAACTAATGGGCAGCCTCATGACAGCTCACATTGTGAGAAAGCACTGGATACGGATCATTTTGTAAATATATTTGAAAAGAAGAAATAACACACATACAATTATCATTTTCAAAGTGTAAGTGAATGAGATACCTGACAATGTTAATGAGGACAAGAATCTAAGACTACATACATCCTGGTCTTAACAGAAATCAACTCTTACTCTGCTATAGGAACATAACAATAAAATCATTACTATATACCATTTTTCTCTACTTGTAGAGCTATCTTTCAGCTCGCCTCAAAAAAGTATCTCTTTTTGTAGTAGATGGTAATTAACAGACACACAAACTGGACCATGTTCAGGCAAAGAATGAGAAACATTTTTAACTCAGCCTTAACAGGTGTGTCTTTTTCAAACCTTTCTTCTCAAACCTTAGGAATCTATGAAGCAGCAGATTTGGGAAAACTGTAATAGCCTGAAGTAATGGTTGACTCCAATAAAAACCACTGTCTTCTAGAAATCTGTAGTGATATACACATAGACTCAAAAAGACTGCCCAGTTTCAGACCAGACAAAAGCTCCAGCCCTATCACCATGCAGTCAGTTTTGTCCAATGAATGTGGCATTGGTTATGTCAAACACATTCCACAGCAGGCCCCACGTTCAGGATGCTCTGACAACACAAAATGGGCTCCATGGTTTTAATGTGTTTGTGTGGTGGAAGACAGTACTTTTTTTCTTGTTTTGTTTTTGTATTTGTTTTTGTTTGGTTAGTGGTTAGTTTGTTGTTTTAAGAGAGAGAGAAAATATGAACTTAATGGTCAAGGAGAGGAAGATCAGGAAGTAGTTGAGAAAATGGAAAGAATATTATCAAAATATAGTATATGAAAATTAAAAAATAAAAATTAAAAATAAGACTTTAGTCATATCAAATGTTTGTTCTGTCAACAATAAAAATATAAATTCATGACTGTTATTATTTTCCTGCCTAAAATAATGGAGATTACAGTGAAAAAAATATAAGCAAGATTTTGCTATACTTTGTAAGATGTTTACAGATGGTAGAAATGTGTTATATTGTGATGATGCTTAATAGTATTTTCACATATAGAAATATCTAGATTTAAGCTCAAGTATCCTCTAAATCTGACGTTCTCAAACTTCTTAAAGCTGTGGCCCTTTCATAGAGTTACTCTTATTGTAGTGAACCCCAACAGTAAAATTATTTTCATTGCTGCTTCATAGCTGCAATTTTGGTAATATTATGAAACATAATATAAATATCTGATATGCAGGATAAATGACATGTGGGCCATGTGTAACGGTCAATCTACCCAAAAGGAGATTATGCCTCATAGGTTGAGAACCACTCACAAAGTATCAGTGGTAATTCCTATACCTATAAGGATGATGTGAGGTTTATAAAAAACATATGGCATTGCCATTAAGTACATGGTACAAGTCCCCAAAACTATTGTACTTATGACTCCCAAGACCTTATTACATATTATAAGCCCCAAATTTCAACAACTAAAAGAAAAAGAGAAGAGTTGAAAGGTAACCTTTGACAGTATATGTCAGAGACACAGTCATCATTTGTATTAGAAGAGTATTTGAACATGCTACGCAATGTTAGCAAGTAGAGTAGGAAGTTCAAATAAAGTTAGAGGTGAGGAAGCTTTAGTCCTTCTTACAAGGGGGAACAAAATACTCATGGAAGGAAATACGGAGACAAAATGTGGAGCAGAGACTGAAGGAAAGGCCATCCAGAGACTGCCCCAGCGGGGGATGCATCCCATATACAGACACCAAATCCAAACACTATTGCGAATGTCAAGAAGTGCGTGCTGACAGGAGCCTGATATAGATGTCTCCAGGGAGGCTCTGCCAGAGACTGACAATTGCACTATTGGACTGAGCATGGGGTCCCCAAAGGAGGAGTTAGAGAAAGGACTGAAGGAGCTGAAGGGGTTTGCAACCCCAAAAGAAGAACATCAATATCACCCAACCAGATGCCCCAGAGCTCCCAGGGACTAAATCACCAACCAAAGAGTGACCCATGGCTCCAGCCGCATATGTAGAAGAGGATGACCATGTTGAGCATCATTGGGAGAAGAAGCCCTTTGGACCTGGGAAGGCTCAATGCACCAATGTAAGAGAATGGTAGGGCAAGGATGCAGGAGTGGGTGAGTAGGTGGGGGAGCATCCTCATAGAAGCAGGGAGAAGGGGAAAGGATGGAGATAGGAGGTTTCTGGAGGGGAAACTGGGAAAAGGTATAATATTTGAAATATAAATAAATAAAATACTCACACACACACATACTTAAGAGGGCTTGTCAAGTAGGACATATAGTATGTCTTAGGAAACAAAATGAAACTATTTAGCTGGGAGAAAGGAAGGTGGATGAGTAACTCAATAAAAATCTTCAAGGGTTATTAAGGGACCAGTTGTTACCCATTTCCAACTGGAGTAAAAGGAAAAAATTGCAGTCATGAGAATTTAGTCACAGCTTTGTGAAGAAAGCATCTTCTGCTCTAACTACAAGGTCCCTTAGACACGAAGCGTGTTACTAAGCAAAACTGAGGATCTTTCCCCTGAAAATATTACAAATTATGTTATATAGCCTCAGTCCCAGTTCCCAAGTATTACTTCTCAGAACATTAAGATAAATTCACTTGGGAGTCTGTTACAAATACAGATTCCTGGGACATATCCGGAGTGGGAAAGCCAAAATCACTGGAGAAAAAGATAGGCTTGTGGGCATTCTAACAAGGCTTCACGGGAATCTTACACATAGGCACATCTTGGAAACCCACATGAACATAAAACAAATCACGTTTAATTCTTCCTGAGTGGATCAAGAAGCCTCTGTTGATAGTATCACTGATGTTTGCTTCAGGGAATAATGAAACAGAAAGAACATAGTATAATTTTATTCCTTGTGTCGTTTTCAATAAGGTAATTAGAGATGTAAGGCAAGAGAGGACAACAGTTTTACTCTTATATTTCATTAGTTTGAGAAATTTTTTTGTGATTTATTTTTTTTTATCAAGTCGTAATTTTTTACTTATTAATACAGGGGTTATAAACACAAAAAAGCAGGACATGGGGAAGGAGATGACACCGGAGCATGGATGTTCAGGGGGAATACAGATATCTTTCAGAACAGGATATTGGCTGGGTGAAGGTTCAGGGGACAGGTTGCTATGAGTCTGCCTATGATTCACCTGTCCTTATCTAAGTTGGCATTATCCACCAAGGTTACCTATTTACAAGGTCTATGACTACTCAGGCTGGTAAATTTCCACAAAAGCTGCCTGTTTACAATAGCTATAGCCATCTGTTTCAATGTTTTTCTACAGAGACCCAAGACTTGGTGTTAGTATACATGTATGACAGGCCTATTGTTGATTTTAGGCCTATGGCTGATTTTAGGCCTTCAGTGTGTAAGCAGGGCTGCCCCTGACCTCTCCTCCCTTCTCTAAGTATAGAAGGGCTGTGGCGATTCTAATCTTGCGAAGGTGGGGATAGAGGCCTGACTTCCAGTACTTGAAGGGGACTTTGTAACGGCTCCGGTGCCCCTGTGATTGCCCAGAGAAAATATTTTTAAATTGGATATTACTGTTGTTTATGTTAATTACAAATAAAAAAGAAGATGGACTGTAGCATTTTCAAGAAACATGTAGGTTTAAGATAGACAAGGGTATGATGGTCATTCTTGTACTAATTAATCTTTGTTCATGCCGGGTATTTAATCTAACTAGGCACTTCATGATTTGTTAATGTTCTAACCCCTTCAGGTTTGAGTGCCTATGTCATAAAGTTTTCAAGATGCATTTCTTTTCTAGATCACCCCTTCATTCTCATTCTGTGTTGTTTATTAGTTTTGTGGTCACCATATCCCTGCAATATGTCACTACCTGCTGATGCCACAAGAAGTTGTCTCATCCCTTAGAGCTAAAGTCATAGGCACTAAGAAATGTTTATCTTGATATGTGCTGTCAGGATTTCAACTCCAGGCCTCTTGATTTTTGTGACAAGTGTTCTTACTGAGTCATCTCTGCATAGGGCTTTGGATTATGAATGGAAGTTAATGATTGACGAATTACCCCATAGGTTCTCACATAGTGTTTTAAGGCATCTGTTTCTTGCTCTCAATCCATAGTTTGTATACATATCAGTCAACATTTACATTTTAACATTCTGCAATATAGACAAAAGTGACATCAAAATTTCTGGCTGTGTTGTAAGAAAGAGAATAACTCACAGTAGTTGTTGAAATTATAAAGTGATCTTAGCTTAAAACAAACACATATGTATGTACAGTTTGTGTTGATTATTTCAGTAGTATAAATAATATGAAGTTTCATTTTAAGTATTTTTCTACCTTTTAGTTTTGTGTATATGGCATGGGAGGGTGCTTACACATGCGGTACCTGTGGAGTCTAGAATACAGTATTAGATCCCATAGGGTTATACGAAATTGTGATTTGCCAAACCTGGGTAATTAGTATGCAGTAGCAAACATCAAACTTGCTTTCCAGTGAGAATATGAACTTTTCTAAAAGAACTAACAAGAAGAAAAGATATAATATAGATACCTAACTTACTCATTTATCTTTAGGACACAAGGTCTGAAATCAATATAATGTCCGCTGAGAGACTGATCTAGATGGGACGACAGTTATTTAAATTCTCATATTCTAACTAAGTGAAGTAACACAAGTAGGTAATTTTTAAAATGGGAGCTACATGTACGAGGATCTTGCATCTGATGCCAGCAGAGACTGCAGAATAAAATGGTATCTCAAATAAAATATTGATATAAAGGAAATAAGAAAACCAACAAAACATATTTTTGTTATGTATATATTGAGGAATTTAATATAAATTTAATTTTATTTGAAGTACTTCTTTTTATTTTTTACTTTCACAAAAAAATAGATAAAATGTATTTGAAAAAAGAGGCTTCCCCTTCCTTCCTATCCCTCGCTCCCTTCCTTCCTTCTTCCTGCCTTTCCTCTTTCCATCCTTCCCTTTCTTTATTCATTTTTGTTTATTTAAACATTAAGTTTTTCTTTCTCCTCTTTTATCTCTTTTTATATCACTCACTGAGTTTCTTCAAAAACTAGTTCATGAATATATCAAAGTTTTCATTCATCTGGAAAGAGGTCAATGCAGGAGAGCTGTGTTTGAACTGGAAGAGTTGAGGATTAAAATTGCAAATATCATCTGCTTTCAGTTTTATGTGTGGGTATGTATTTTATATATGCATATTCCATACACATTTATGGGGAAGATCTGAGAAAATAGTTACTCACATATTCCCTCTTAAAAAAAATACTCATTACGTATATCTATGTCTTCAATGACATTTTTTATTGAAGATGAAGAAGAAATCTTTAAATAGTGATCTGATTTCAGTAATCTGGGAAACAAATATGGAAAATCTTTCTAACATATTTCCCTATGCCAGAAAATATGTAGTTTAATATATTGTTTAATATAATGAAATTTAATATAGTTTTATATACAGAAGCATAGAATACTTCACCAAGGACTTATCACTGAAATAATCCTACCATTAAATTCAGTAATGATAGTGATGGATTATAACACAATTAATAAAATAGGCACTCATGAGTTCATTTTGGTATAATAGATCAGGAGAAGATAGGATGAATTGCCAAAGAATAATGTTTTCATCAAGTCAAGATTTGATAGCAATAATAATAATAAATAATAATGGTGATATTCATATATGCATTTAGTATCAATGGTATTAAGATTGCTCAGTAAGAACTTGATAAAGAATAAAACATTCTACTTATTTTAATATTCTAGTCACTTAGTGGTGAATAAACCTGAGCTACACAATCAAATCTACTCAACCAAACTTGGCCTCACTACTAATGATACAAGTTGAGACTATATATCACTTGAAAGCAAACACATGGGACACAGACTCATTCAATGTATATATCACCTCTATGTATAATATAACTGATATGTTAAATACTTTTTATAAAATAAATTTGTGATGTTATAATGAATGTACATTGTACATACATATATAAGCAAGAATCCATAATGTTAATATGATAACTGTAAGTATTTATTTTAATCTATATAATTCCATATTGTCAAGCTGTGAGTTATTAAGACAAATAAAATCCAAGACAGTATTTCTCATTGAAGGATACTACAAAGACATGATGAATGTAGCACATAATCTTTGACTGGAGTGTATTTTGAATGCTAAGCAATAAGTTATTTCAAAGAAGGAACAGAAATGTGTTTATAGTTTCCCTGTGTTTGCTAATTTAGCGGTGGTTTGTGATTATGTTGAGAAAAATGCCTCTGATTTTTGGACTGCTGTATAGCAATTTCTTCTTTAAAACTCAGGAAATAACATAGAAATCTCAGGAAGTTCCTGAAACTTACCAGATGTACATAGACTCTCTCTTCTCAAAATTGTAAAAACAATACAGACTGCAGGGGAGATTGAGACCATCCAGGCATCCTGCAAGAGACAGTATGGCATGTCAAGCTTCCTACAGATCATAAAGACAATGCTTATGAGCCTTCACCCATGCTGAATGAGTTTTATTGTCCCAGCTATCTTTCAGTCATTCCTTCTCCAATAAGCAATCACATGTTACTAAAATACTGTTGAATTTGTTTGTATGCTAAAAATTATTAAAAAGACAAAGTATAAGGTGAACTTTAACTTTTTTATGTTGTGATATATCATACATAAATCAGATGGTCGAATTTCATTGGCCTCTACATCTAGATAGGATGTAGTAAGCCAGTGGTTTGCTAGGCTTCTATGTAATCTATATGAAATTAAGTAATTCCCAACATAATGATGGGCAAATATTTGTGATTCATACCTTGTAGTAACGAACTGCAGATTGTAATTGAACATAAATCTCTACTAATACATAGGAAAAATAAAAACAAAGATTCCATTCAGATTGTTTAATAAATAAAGTATAATATTAGACATATCTCCAAAAATGTTATCTTTTGATAGAAAATTGGCTATGTTTACTTCTTTAGTTGCAAAAGGTAAATCTACTGACTCAAGATCAAGCATGCCATGCTTAACTGAAAAGTATGTAGCTTATCAAATGCTCTGAAAGGAAATGCTGCATTGTTGGAGTAAGTTACCCACTGTCAAATATGCTCTGGCTAGGTCAATGTGATAACTTGTTAAGGATATATGTGAGCAAACTGATAAATAGATAACAAAGGGTAATTTAACTTCTAAGTCCTCAGACTAAGATAGAGATTCAGTCTCATCAATCACTAACCAGAGACTAAGAATGTAGAATTGGAACACTCATATGTGGTTAGTGACATAGAATCTGGGTGTGTGGGTCTGTTTCTCTGTGTTCACATTTACATGCCTGTGTGGATGTGCATGCATGCAAAGGCTTGTGCATAAATACTTAGAGGCCAGAATGACAGAAGACATACTAGAGTGTCATCCTTCAGTCTCTATCATACTTTTGGGAGACAGGCTTGGAACTGTCTCTCTGGCTTGGGACTCATGAAGTAATCTAGGCAGAGTGAGTAGTGAACCTGAAAGGTCTACCCATCCCTCTATATTTGCAGTGTTAGGATTACAGCATGTACCACCAGCTAAGAAATATTTTTTAATATTTGTTTTGAGGAATTAACTCAAGTCTCACTGCATAATTTAAAGTCTTTCCTACAGTTTTCTGCCCAGACCTAGGACATGGTCTTGAATTTTAGTACATTTAGGAGGCAGGGAGGATTGCTCAGTATTTCTGTTCTTACTGAGGATCATTTCAGATATGTCCCACAAGTAAGATATAATAAAATATTCACAACATATATCTCCTCTGTTGCAGACTCAAGAACTACCTCATATAATGAGCTTCCTTCAGATGGAAGGAAAACACATTCTTTAGAACAGTCACTATGAGGAGAAGACAGAATTTGGAAAAACACTGACTGATATGCACTTCATAATTGAGGGATGGCCTTATTAAAAGGACACAGCAGGCCTGAAGGAATTATGTGATCATTGAGACAAATGCTAATTTTGATATGTAGTGTTCCTTAGCTGTAAATACGATACGGCTGGATCATCATGATGAACAGTGTGTTCTTCTCCAGGAGGCCTGTGCCTCAATGAATCATATTCAGGAGAGTCATTAGCAAAGAAGTTAGTGATTGAGCATCCACCCTTCCTTCTTGCTGTGCTCATGACAGAGCCAGTCTGAAAGGTTAGGGTGATCTGTTTACAAGGACAACCATCCTCTTTCTGAGCTCAATTTATGTAAACTAATTACAGATGTTTATATAAAACCTGCACCAAATCATTTCCCTTCTTTAGCTCTAATTTTCTCACGTAAGTGTGGGAATTTGGAAGAGATAGGCTTATATCTCCAGAAGGAGTCAGTTTCACTGCCATGTGATATGAGATAATGAACATAGATGTTTTGCTAAGGAGAATGGTATTAGAATCTTGCTTTAGATACTTGTCACATTCTTAAAAAGATTCAGAAGTCCTCAGAGTATTAGATCTCTCAGTTATAAACAATATATTCTCCATGCTATGTGGAAGAAAGATATTCAACCATCCACTCTGGCCATGAAGGCGCAGGGTAGATAGGAGAAGGATATCCAAGTGCTTGCTTGCCCCAGCCACACTAACCCAGTGATTTTGGAAGAAAGACACCCAAGTATCTGTCTGGATACAAATACGATGGATGAATATGTGATGGAGAAATAGAACAGATGGAGTATGTGATGGAGATATGGAAGAGAAAGTGAAGCCAAGGGAGAAAGGTGGAACTGGAGATTAAATGGCACTGAGGGACAAGCAGATATGAAGAGGCCATGGTGAGGTCCTGGTCTAGGCTGCCGTCAAGGACCATGTCTGGGTCTGTGCTTCTGCTGTAGCTGAGATTTGTGTTGATGTCTGTAGATCATGTTATTACTAAAGATCAAGCATATGTCTGTGACCTGGGCTGCAACTGGATATCAGAGAAGGAGGAGGCATGCTGATCTGAGTATCCTGTGTGGCCACACAAGGCCACAGGGATAACTAGGCCTAGGCTTCTGCTAGAGGCCATATAGAACCCGTGGTTCTATAGCAGCTGAGGTCTGTGTTGCAGTCTGAGGCCAGTGCTAACACTAAATTCATGCAAATGTTCCTGGTATGGACTTTAGCCTGAGCCATTGTGCTGTGCTGGACCCACCTACACAGTGATGGTATTGCTTTCCGTTAACTGGGCCCTCCTACATCAATTATATATTAAGAAACTACCTCCACAGATAGGCCCATAGGCTGCAAGTAATAACTGAATTTACATTCCTTCTTCCAAGATTTGTTAAATTGACAACCAAGATCCACTATCACACAAGATAAGGATTAAAATGTCTTTTTGATATGACATTGGGTATGCTAGTTGATAAACAGCCCCCTAGTAAATAATTGCTGCCTGGCTGAACTTTATATAAGCAATTTAATATAAACAGGTATGTATGTAATAAAGCAATCAAATATTAACATTTATTCTTGCCTACTCTTCCTGCAAAAATAAATCTTAAGGTAATGTAAAAAACATGTTTGTAAATTAAAGATGTGACCTGGAATTAAAAAATTACAAACCATATGTTCCAGGTGCAGTGATCCACGTCAACATGGGCTTTCCTTAGGAAATTAAATGCTACTCTCTACCTCAGATCCTTATATTGGAGCCTGATCATCCAATGTCAGTAATTTTAAAGTAAGGGCTCTGAGACATTACTAGGCTTATCTAAGGTCTAGAACATAAAAGGGACAGCATGAAATGAGTGTTCATTAAAGACCAGAACATCTGTATTACACCAGGTAGCAACAAAGTATGTTGGCAGCTGTTTGCAAGCCATAAAAAAAACATGCATCTGGAGAAGTTGCAGACACTTTGAACTTGGATTTCTAGCCCATATAATAATAGTAAACACAAGGCTACTAAGAAAGGCACTCATGCTATAGTGGTTTTTTTTGACAGCTACAGCTAACTAGGAAAGCAAACTCTAGGTACAAGCTCTCCCAATGAATCCAGGGACCAATTGAGCACATGGTCACCTTCCATTGCCATAGCTTCAGGTACCGGGGTTTACCGAAAAATGTAGGAAATACAATTTGAATACAAATTCAAAACTGGCTTCTTCCTTTTCCTTAATCACTCTTTCTCCTCTCTTTCTTTGCCATCTCTAACTCCTGCTGTTTTATCTTCCTCCCCCTTTCCCTCTACTCTCATTTTCTTCTCTCTTCCAGCCATTTCATTTGTTATTGTGTCTGAGTGGAAGGAACATTTCACATGGAATAAGCTAAACTCATTTCCACCTCCTAGGTATCTTTATTGAAATAAATTAATCAGGCCTGTCCTTGGTCACACACTAGAAATCCTCCATTAAATTCAATGGAAAATGGAAATGTGGTGGTGAAATGGAACCATATGCATATGCATTTATACACCTTTCATATTCCTTTGGAAAGATAATGAAGTAAAATGTTGGGAGGTATTCCAATTTTTTTAAGCAAGGAAAAAGGAGACAGAATTGGAGACGTTGCAAAGAAGTGACTTTTAAAATGGTACAGTATTTGATGCTTTTAAAAAATCAAATAAAGGGCCATAAATTGAATGGAATAGCTTTTGTTAATGCTGAAACTTGCAGAGCCAGTTAGAGCTCATTAAAAGGTGATGGAAAATATGCAGATGAGATCAAGTTTAGTAATTGGCTGGTTCTGAATCCATTAGAAAGGTTATAGGGTTGTTTGGGTGGGTTATGTTTTATAAAGAAATGATTAGAAGTATATTAATGGGCCAATGGGTTATAAGGCTCAGATTGGTCTGAAATACAGTGTCTAGGGTACCATTAAGCTGTTGATAAGGTTGTGTGGGTAGTATTAGATTTGGGAAATAGGTCAGCTGGGATCATAACAGATAGGTTATGGGGTTACTAAAAAACAGTGTCTTGTGTTTCATGGCAATGAGAAAATGAGAATTTAATTAGACTTCTTTTGCAAGCTTTGGACTTCCAGTTTTCTGATGCCTTCATATGTGGGAATTGCATCTGAGAATTTATAAATGATCTAGACCACAATATCTCTCTCAAAGTATTCATGTGTCAGTGAAATACAATGATTCCTAGCAGAGTAAGGATTTTAATATCTGTTTTAGGAAGATTAAAACATGGGGTAAGGGATGTTGTTCAATTGGTAAAGTACTTACCAACATGTATGAAATCGTGCATGTGATCCCCAGCACTTCAAGACTGAGTTTACGGTACATGCCTATAATCTCAGCACTTTGGAGGAACACATAAGAGAATCAGAAGATTTAGGTAACCTTAGGCAACACACCAAATTCATGGCCATCCTGGACTAGGTGATAATATATAAGAAAACAAATATGTGTGCTGAGGAAATGGAAAACATAAGCTATTGTTCACAAAATTTCATAGTAGTGAGTTAATAAAGAAATGGCATTTATTCAAGATCAAAGAAGATTCACCATAAGGAATTGATGGGCTAATATCAGAGGACAATGATCTAGGAACAGATGGGAATGAGCACACTGGTGCCTCCATGAGACTTATAAGGTTTATACGTGCCTATTGGGGGAGTGCTGTTTGGGAATCAAATAAAATACTTGTGCTGTAAATGATTCAACAAGAGAGAACAGATTGATCGAGTTATGAGGAAAGGATAATTATCATATGTGCTGACTAATTAAAGAAAGTTGAGTTTTTCATTTGGAAACACTGTAGTAGGCCTTACAATGTACCTAAAGAAAGCAAATATCTTAAATTTAGAATAAATCTTAGCCACAGATGTCCTTGTCACTGCTGCATTTTAAATAATCTGCTTTTGTTTATTCTTAAAGATAATTTACATTAGGCATTTTACATATTTAAAGGAATTCTGTGTTTATAAAAACATGATTCTATGTCTTATGACATCAAGCTTTCTTTGATAACAGATAACGCTTTGCCTCCCACAATCTCAAATAGAATGGATATTAATATATATCGTTTTCAGTATGTATTCTAAAGAGAACATACATAGGAAACATTGTTCAAGAGCAGTGGTTTTCAACCTTCCTAAAGCTTTGGTGTTTCATGTTGTGGTGATCCCAACTATAAAATCATTTTTATTGCTAATTCATAATTGTAATTTTGCTACTGTTATAACTCATAATGTAATTACCTGTCTTTTCTGATAAATCTTAGGCAACCTCTATGAAAGGGTCATTTGATCCCCAATGGGGATGTGGCCCACAGGTTAAAAACTATTCCTCTAGAGAGACAAAGAAAAAAGACACAGAAATGTTTAGCTTTCCCAATTTTGTTTTTTGTCATTAATCTTGGTGACTCCAACTTCCACCCTAACCCTTGTGTCAGAAGTTTTATCAAATTCATTTCAGAATGCACTCCACTTTTAGATATCATAGCTCTATCCTACACTGTGTCCATTGTTTCCCTCTCATGTTTCACTTCTAGGAAGATTCTAAGAAATATTTTCGTATGGTAAGCCAAAGGTGGTGCAGTCAAATTCATGTGCTGCTCATCAAATTTCAGCAATGTTGTTGATTAGTAAGGATGCTTGATGAAAATTATCTAAAATGCTTATAAGACATGTAAGCATCTCAGTGGTTCAGGAAATTGGCTTTTCCTATTCCATATATTCAGAGCTCATGAAAGGAGGTGTCAGGGGCAATGAGAAAGGAGCTATACTCAATCTGTGAGGGTCTAGGGGAAACTTGCTTAGCCAACACGGACAATTAGTCTCCTTGAAATCAACTTTCTCAGCTGGGACCACTGGCCTGATATTCAGGCTTTGAAATTATACCTTCCATGTTTCATAACCAAGTCACTTTTACAAATTGAACAACCAGGACATACTTTTCTTTTTCTCAGAATTTATCCTTGATAGTATACCATTAATTGCATCAGCCTCTTTTTTCTTTGATGCTGATAGTGCTGCATGTATTAGGAGACAAAGAAAAAATGAAAGAAACACCAACAATTCACTACATGTATAAATAAATGGTACAGTACTCAAGTACAATACTTAGGATACTGATTTTAATCTCTAAGACAGCAGCTACAACAACCTAAGTCTGATATATGCTCCTTGGAGAGAATGAGTTTTGCTCTGACTCAGTTTCCAGCCATTTGTCCTCCTCTGTAGTTTCTTCTCTATGGCTGTAGAGAGTTAATTTTCCATACAAAATTAGTCTGAAATTTTCTAAGACTCTTTTCCTACTAATACACATAGCTTTTTCTTTCTTTATTTTTCTATCTGTGCTTTCCTTATAACTTTCCTAAAACAACAACAATAAAAACAACAAAACAGGCTGTTTGTTTCTTTGCTTGCATTTGTGGAAACCTGACCATTGTCTGTCATGATTTTTCTCTTATACTCACATTGATTATATAGTTCCTTTCATTTTAAACATATATGCATTATATTTGTGTTCCTCAAAATTTTAAGCTATGACAAAAATGACAACTTCACTTTTTTTTCTTTTTATCTGCCCTTTTTTTGGCCCAGTGCTAAATATCTTTTTAAATAAGTGACTGTGGGACATATGTAAAAATGAATGTGTTTCCTAAAGTACCAGCTGTGGTTCTCACTGTTAGGATCTTTTAAAATAGTACTAAAACAAAGGGTCTTAATTGTCCATTCCTATTAAGTCACCATGTGGTCCATGGTTAAAAACAAACAAATAGGTAAAAACACGATATGTAATCATCAGTGGAATTCATTCAGTTAAATGTGCTTGTGAGCCTAAGTAACAAATTCATTGAAAATGTCCTTGTTAATCTAGCGGATTTATTTTAATGTTTGAAAACAAAACAAGGCCTGTACGCTAAGTTTGATTATATGTTTGAAACTTGTACAAACAATAAGAGAGGATGAGAGCTGTCAGACCCATATGTAGGAGACAATAAAGGGGCACCTCTATAATAAGCAGGTATTTATAAAGCAGGCATAACTTTAACAGCCAGAGTACTTTCTCTACCTCCCACAGCATTATCGCTCCTTGCCAGTGCTGCCAGCTTAGGTTCATATTGTTAATTAACTGAACTCAAAGAAGGAAAAGCCTAACAGAAGCAACCAAAAATTTTCATGCTTACTTTAGGTCTCAGACTCTAATTCAAATATCTTCACTTTGACATTTATTTCTGCTCTTACCTTGAGAGTAATCACACAACCCCATATCAGGTTTAGGTGACAGGGGAATGGCTTCTTAGTAGAACTTAGAAGTAATCTGTGATGTTTGCAAATAAATAAATAAATAAATAAATAAATAAATAAATAAATAAATCCTTTAGACAGCGCCAGGAGGTAGGCTACAGATAAAGAAGAAAGCAGTAATGCTAACAAATTGTCTACAAAGCTTCGTCATGGACAACTCCTTACATAGAATACTGTCCTACTAGATGATATTATCGTGGGAACTTATGAATGAATTCAACCAACTATCTATCCCTGCATGTGATGGCTAATCTTAGTTGTCAACTTGGCTATATCTGGCATTCATTCAAACTGAAGAGCCTGGATTTACATGTTATGGATTTTATTTTCTTAATTAAATCATTGAATGTAGGAAGACCCACCATAAACACAGATGTTTTAAGCTGGAAAGACACAATTTTAATCTAGATCTTTTAAAGTATAAAGATCAACCTTTAAACTGGGGCCTTCTGCTGGGACCCTGTATAAAGTACATGGAAGGAGGAAGCTTTTATTCTTTGCCTGCTAGTTCTTGCTTTCCCTGTTATTCCCATTACTTCACTGACAATGGAGCCTAGTTCTGTGGGATCTGGCACATACTGAAGATTACCTGAGTCCATGAGATTACCTCATTGACTGAATAATGTTCAGATTCCTGGACCTTCTCTTGACGGAAAAATTTTTCTGGACTAGCTGAACCACAGCCTGTTAGCCATCTTAATAAATCTCTTTTCTACATATAAATTCATTCTATAAGTTATGTTCTTCTAGAGCAGTGGTTCTCAACCTTTGGTTTACTAATTCTTCGGAAGTCACTTGTCAGATATACTGCATGTTAGATATTTACATTACAATAAACAGTAGAAAAGTGATAGTTATGAAATAGCAATGAAATGATTTTGTGGTTGGGAGTGACCACAACATGAGAAAATGTATTAAAAGACAGCAGCATTAGGAAAGTTGAAAACCATTACTCTAGAGAATCCTGACTAGTAAATACACTACAGTAATGTAGCTTCATCGGTGATCTACCTTATTCCATATTCAAGGTTACTTTTCTAGGTCAAATCATCATTATCTTTCACATTAAATATTGAAACAGTCTTCTTCCACAAAAATAAAAGGGTTTAACAAAAATAGCCACTTTGAAAAAATTTAATTCTGTTTTGCGTTCTCCGTTCCCTTACTTGTTGCTTAAACTTTGACTTCCTCCCACTGATTGTAGGATAACATATAGTCATGGGTGACATGTCTGACCTTGCTCTCACTAACTTTCTTGCATCTTTTCTGTTTCTTTGTACCAGCTCTCAATACAAACTGAATTTGGCAACTCTTGAAGCTCTCTATTCATGCTATTCTCTCTGCCTGACATATTCTGCTATAGTTTCTATGGTACAGGTCAAAATTTAGCTTACAGGTCAAAGACAAATTTGCTCCATCATTGGTAATGCCAAATTCAATGCAGCCCATTCCCACCCAGCATTATGAGTCAATTCTGACATTTCATCTCTTGTCCTTTTCCCATGACATTGATCAGAAAGTGTAGTTTCTAGCAATCTTTCCCTTTCACTTAACTGGTAATCATCAACTAGAGGAGACCTTTCCACTTGTCCAGACCTGACAATAGCAAAGGATGTGTCTTGCTTTAAAAACTGTGAGTGGGATAGGAAGCACAAAAATTCAGAATCTAGTGGTTTGAGTCCAGAATGCTGTCAAACATCTTCTAATGCATATGAGCTTCTCACTATAGGACACTATCAGCCCCTGTGTCAACAGTACCAGTTTGTTCTACTTCTGAGCCTAGTTCTAATTTCTTGATATAGTCAGCTAACTAACCTATCTTCAACATTGCTCTTTCCTCATGGCCTATAACTTGATTAATGTACACGATGTTTAAAAAATTTTGAGTAGCTAAGTACATATGAGCACTTAAAAATCTCACCATTGACTAAAAAACAATAATCTATCAGGCTGTGAGTTTAGCACTGGTGATATCATGGGAACAGGGAAACCAATAATATCAGAAAACTTACGGAGACTGCTGGGCGGTGGCGGCGCACGCCTTTAATCCCAGCACTTGGGAGGCAGAGGCAGGCGGATTTCTGAGTTTGAGGCCAGCCTGGTCTACCGAGTAAGTTCCAGGACAGCCAGGGCTACACAGCGAAACCCTGTCTCGAAAAAAAACAAAAAAAAAATAAAAGAGAGAGAGAGAGAGAGAGAGAGAGAGAGAGAGAGAGAGAGAGAGA
>NW_021604782.1:15246013-15266216 GCF_004785775.1 Grammomys surdaster | reverse complement strand
AGAGAGAGAGAGAGAGAGAGAGAGAGAGAGAGAGAGAGAGAGAGAGAAGGAGACTGAGAAATTAATTGAAAACTTCAAAACATATTTACTGTGTCTTATAAATAATACTTTACCAGCTCAGTGGAACAACAGATACTCGAAAGAAAAGAGATCAGTGGTCCATTTGTTCAACAAATAAGAATGTAGGGAAAAATTTTAAAAGCAAGTGAACAAGACAAGATACTCTCCCTATTGGAAGATACATAAAAGATAGATAATATGTATTAAAACAATATTGCAAATCAAGATTATTGCTTTTGAGGTATATGTTATGAAAAAATATCCATAAGATACCGAGACAAAAGCAAAAGAGTGATGTTCAGAAAATCATTAAAGAATTTTTTTCTGAAGTTTCAAGTACTCGAACCTAGGTAGATTCACAATGAGTAAACATGAAATAATTTTCTTAACACGTGAGATATCATGTATGTCTCAAATTTAGCAAAGACATTTTAATGATGAAGGAATACAAAGCATATTTTAGTTAAGGATTCAGAGATAATTAAGAAAATTTTTTTCAAATGAAGTTGGAGAAAGAAAGAATTTATGAATATTCCCTTCATTATGGTAAGGTGAGTATAATTTTCTTATAGTAATAATGAAAAACCATATGGACTTTTCATTTTAAATTTTTTCTTTAAATTATTATCTAGCTGTTTCATGAAAATAGCAATTGGAAGAGTTGAGGCATTGAAAACCTCCTAGTACACTAGTGTCAAGGACCATGTACCAGGTAATAATGACTCTCCCACGATGGTGGAAGCAGACTAGAAAAAGTATAGATGTTTGAGATCTTTCCTGAACTGTGAGAAACAGGAGTTTATTGTCACTTAAATGCAAGGGATAAAGGAAAATGGAAAAATCAAATGTTGTAGCTATTTTTGACTTTTGTAATTTGCTGCTCATAGTAATATTTAATATACTAGGAATGATCTGGTAAGAAATGATACTTGTCTGCCTCATAGGTGATAATTACAGTAACAGCCAGAGCATGTTTGTCACTTAAAAGTCAATGAGCAGCAGTGGTAACAGTTACTAAGTACTCACAAGGTCATGGACACTGCTTGTTCCTTGGATATTTTAGCTGTCTGGATAACTCATGGTGTGAGACAGGATCATATCTGTATTTGAATCAAGAGAAAATTGATGTATGTGAAAATGCTGGTAGAACCTCCCAACATGAGAGGGAGAATTAGGTGGATGAGAAGTTCAAAGGAAGCTTTGGGTACATAGTAATTTGAACATGAGCCTAGGCTAAAAAATTTATATATAAACAATAAAATATGTGTAAACTAGAATGGAATAAGTAAGGTATATTTTTAATAGTATATCAGGGATACATTATATGAAATCCTGTTTCTAAAATCAAATAATCAAAAACAAATACAGGGGGTTGGAGGTAAAAATGAACAGAAACTCCAAATTAGAGAGTGTGAGTAACCAGTTTTAGTTACATACAAGATATGTGGAGTTAGGAATGAAGCAACAGAATAGATATATTGAAAATCATAATATATTGCATTTATTAATGCATTTGTTAATGTGCATTTGTGATGTTTCATAGATGGTCAAGAAATTTGATTTTATAGAAATGGAGTATTAGTACAAGAAAGAGAATAATTACCTAATTTTAGCAATCTCATTAATCAATATACAAAGTTCATAACACAAAAGAATAAAAAGGCTAGCTTTTATGGCATGTCCATGTTCTCCGATATTGAAACAATTTAAAGGTATATGAAGTTTTCCTATTTGAAGAGCTTTTAATGCCCAACAAAGAAACTTTGTGTTCTCTGGGTGCTTTGGAAACTTTGAGCATTTCTATGGGAGGGTATGAAAATGAAGGTGTTGGCATTTAGGCATGAAGATATTAGGTAGAAGAGTTAAGGGCGAGAGTTAATAGGAGCACTTTAATCATTTAAAGGCAAGCACAATACAGTAATTCCTCTCAGAGACAAAGAATAAAAGACCAGTATAAAGAATGTCTAATATTAACAAAGGGCACCACTAAAGTTTCTCCTGTATGCCTCCAATGCTTTCCTTCATTTTCCCTATCCTAGGGTATAAGACATTTAAGAGTTAATGAGATATTTGTCAAAGGAAATATTTTCAGGGTTTCAGATAGTCAATAATAAAGTTTGATCAAGAAATTTCAAATTGGCATAAACATTTATATTTAGGATGTATAACTATGCACCTAGAGTTGATAGTTTAAAACATGTTCATCTAAAAAAAAAATCTTCAAGTCCTTAAACTTATACTTCAATGTCTGAGGGGTCACCAATCATCCTATCATTTTTATTACCATTACTAATATTATTAAATTGCCTCTGAATTTTCTTCATGTGGTGCTGTCCTGAAGAACATTGAAGGAAAGGTAAATAATAGCGTTTTTATGTTTTGGGCGCTGAATTAGGCATGTACCTTACAACTCCTCTGAAAAGTGATTAGATTGTTTATTTATCTAGTGTAATTGACTTCTCCGCTTATCTGAATTTCCCATTAAATCACAAGTTTCCTCAGGCTACAAATCAAAGCTTGCATGATTCTGACATAGTTCATAACATGGAGCCTACAGCCATATTCTCAGGCATTCACTCTCAAAGTTATACTATTGGTAGATATCTAAACTTGAAAGATTATTTGTCCAATATGTGCTTAGTTTTTATTAAAAATGAAACAAATTAATTGTTATCATGATGTGGATTTTGAGTTAACAGATTAAATCTGTTTACAACTGTGTTTGGCAAATGAGATCAGTAACTTGAATTGTTTTTATCTCTGCTGTACAGGTAGAGATTAATAAATATTTATTGTTGATATTGTTGGATAAATATTCTCTAATCTGGAATATTTTCTGAATTGTTGTGAAAGCTGTATCATTAAAGATCAAGTGTCAAGTGTGATAATACAGTATTTATCTTGTATTTTGGTTTAAAAGTGCCAAGCAGAGTTCAGCGAAAGCCAGGAATCCTCTTTCTAAAAGTATAGGCAATCAAGGCCAGGCCTGGCAGCTCACAATTTTAATCGCCACACTTGGGAGGCAAACGCAGGCAGATCTCTGTGAGTTTGAGGTGAGCCTGGTCTACGAAGTGAAATCCCGGGCAGCCAGGACTATTACGCAGAGAAACAATGTCAAAAAAAGATGCCCTAAACAAACAAACAAATAAAACCAATCAAACAAAAAGTATAAGTCAATTAAACAAAAGATTTATTTCTCATTGGTAGGTTCAGGATACACCACTGAAAGTTTGATAAGGTTGTGTCTCAGAAATCTTCCAAATACTGTGAAGTTCTTGCCAATGCTTTTGCTTACTCACCAGAAGTTGATATTAGTACTCTATTCCCAAAGATAGCACACTTTAATCACAGAATGTAGATCAACCAAACTGGTTTTGACCTTGGAACATATTTCCTGCAGGCTAGGTTTGAGCTACAAAGTAGTTTTCAGGTGCTAGGGGAGAAAAGTGATCACTAGTGTTTTCCAATTCTGAACACTGTGCTGTAATACTGACTCTTTTGCATCTTCACACAAACATACAATAATTTTACAACTCCCAGTATAAAAGTGTTGGGGTTTTCAATGTAATCGTACTGAATCTAAAAAACACAGTTGGAAAATATGACAGTATTCCAGTATATAATTCATATACACTCTGTGTCTTTCTACATATTAAGTTCTTTGCTTTGCCTCCTCAGAATTCTGTCATTTACCAAAAATAGATCAGATATAGATTTTTGTGTTTTATGTCCAAGTATTTCACTTTGAGTGATATATCTCAGCAATAGAATATTATTTTAGTTTTTTTCCAAAAGTCTTCATACTGCTAAGTGCTCTGCGAGAGGAGAAATGAAATAGACAGAACAAAAAAAGATTTAGGAACAAAAAAGTGTATATTTCATATGCTATAACATGGTTGAGGCTACAAATCCACAAAATACATTGCAGCAATATTAAGCCTCAGTTAAATCTATGAAATGGTTATGATGAAAGTCTAATTCAATTGTAGAAAATGCATCACTTTGATAGAGAATGCAGATTTGAGACAGGGGCTGTAGGGATAGGACCATGTATGCAAGCTGGTAATGAGTACATCTAAATGTTCGCAGCCAAACCATTGAACTGTTCGCGGAGTCCCCAATGGAGGAGTTAGTGAGAAGACTGAAGGAGCTGAAGGGGTTTGCGGCCCCATGGGGAAAGCAACATTACCAAGCAACCAGAGCTCCCAGGGTCTAAACAGTCACCTTGGGAACACCCATGATTCCAGCTGTATATGTAGCAGAGGTTGGTGTCAGGCATCTGTGGGAGAGGAGGCCCTTGGTCCCCTGAAGACTGGATGCCCCAGTGTGAGGGAATTGAAAGCAGGGAAGCAGGGGTAGATGGGTAGGTGTAGGCACACCCTCATAGAAACAGGATGAGTGTGAGATAGAGGGTTTTGTGGGGGAAATGGGGAAAGGGGATAACATCTGAAATGTAAATAAGATATCCAACAAAAACTAAAATAAAAATAAATTCTGAGAGAGAGAGAAAAAGAGAGAGAGAGAGAGAGAGAGAGAGAGAGAGAGAGAGAGAGAGAGAGAATCTAAAAACATTTCTATGCATAAGTCATCCTAAAAGTTCCAACAAGGAACTCCTACAGCAGATAAACACTTTCAGTAAAAATATATGAATATAAGATTAACTAAAACTAAACAAAATTTGGTGGATTCTCAGAAAATTTAGAATAGATCTACCTCAAGACCCAGCTGTATTACTCCTGGGAATATACCCAAAAGATGCTCCACCATACCACAAAGGCACTTACTTGCTCAACTATGTTCACAGCCATTTTTATTCATAATAACCAGAAACTGGAAACAGTCTAGATTGCCCTCAAACTTCAAATGGATAAAGAACATTTAATCCATTCATATAATGGAATTTTACTCAGCTGTTATACAATGACACCAAGAGATTTACAGACGAGTTGATAGAATTAGAAAAGACCATCCTGAGTGAGGTAAACCAGACCCAGCAAGACAAGCAGGATACGTAGTCACTTATAAATGGATATTAGTCAAAAAGTACAGGATAACCTTGCTACAAACCACAGACCCAAAGAAGTTATGTAACAAATGACCAAGGGTTTAGTGCTTGAATTTTACTGAGAGAGAGAAATGGATCAGACATCAGGGATAGATAGATAGATAGATAGATAGATAGATAGATAGATAGATAGATAGATAGAAACTATGTAGGGAAGGAATGATTTGGGGGTGGAACAGAGGGACAGAGTTGTGGGAGAGACATCTGGATGGGAGGGTCTCCTATGGGATGAACTAGAAACATAGAAACATGTAATCTCCTAAGAATCTATGAGGGTGACCATAACTAAAACTCCTAACAATGTGGTGGGATATGAACTCTGAACTGGCCATCTTCTATAACCAGGCAAACCTAACAAAACAGGGACTGGGACACCTACCCAACCTCAGAACATTAGTCCCACAATTATGGGTCTAATCTAATAATTTAGTAATAATCCAATATGACTGGCCCAGCTTGAGAGCCATGCCATGAAAGGGAACTCACCCTGACACTATTAATGATATTCTGATGTACTTGCAGACACAAGTCTAGCATAACTGTCATCAGAGATACTTCTCCCAGTAGCTGATGGAAACAATTACAGAGACCCACAGTCAAACATTAGCTAGACCTGGAAGAATTGGGTAGAAGAGGAGGGGGAAGAATTCAAGGACCAGAGGTTTCAAGGACACCACATGAAAGCCTATAGAATCAACTAACTTCAGCCCTTAGAGACTCAAAGGGACTGATATCTCAATCAGGGACCATGAACGGTATGGACCTAGACCCTCTGCACATATGCAAAAGTTGTATAGCTGGATCTTCATGTAGAAGCCCAAAACGGGAGCAGGGCTTGTCTCTCACTACCTAGCTGTTGGATCTAGTTCCCCTAACTGGACTGGCTTGTCCAGCATCAATAGAAGATGGGCCTAGTTTCTTTGTAACTAGATATGCTAAGGCTGGGTGATAATCATAGCTAGCATCCCTTTTCTAAGGAAGAGAGGAGGAGGGGTAGATAGGGGCAATTGGTAAAGTGAGAGGGGAGAACTGGGAGAAGGGGGAGTGCTTCCTCATGATCAGAATGTAAATAAATAACTTAATTGTAAATCTTTATAAAATCATATGCAAATAGATGCAAGTATAAAAAATTTACCTGAGTGGAGTAACCCAGTCCCAGAAAGACAAATACAGCATGTATTCACCTACAGATGGATATTAGCTGTTATGTAAATTATAATCAAGCTACAATCCGTAGACTCAGAGAGTTACATGAGAAGAGGGCTCTGGGGGAGTGGAGAGGAGGACGTATGGTTCTACCTGAGAAAGGAAAATAGAATATATTTTGTAGGTGTACTAGAGGTAGCTCCAGACAGGAGCAGGAGGATTGAAGGAGAGATTACCAGAAGAGGAAGCTGAAACTGAGCAGAATTTGGGGCAGTAGTAGTCACCGACTACTATCTGGCTTTATATGAAGCCCAGTCCATGAGTGGGATTCTAGGCCCTACATTGTTTGGATGGCCAGAAACTGGAGACTGGATAGCCCACAGACCGAGGGTAGAACCAAGCACAACTCTCAGAAATAAAATAAAATAAATCTAACATTAAAAATCAGTACAATGATTTCCAATGATATTTTACTATATGTATAATTGGATATCTTTTCCAGTTGTCATCATTAAAAGCCTCCTCTAGCCATAGGTGGGAAGATAAACAGCCAAACATTATGCAGAGAGACAATCCAAATTGGGAATCATCATAGAGTCTCGCCACTTGAAGCTCAGAGAACCCCTAGGAAAAGGAGGAAGAATGACTGTAGGGATAAGATGGAGAACACAGCCCATAGAATCAACTAACTAGGCTCATATGGGTTCACAAATCTGAATAGGCAAGAACTTGGTCCATTCAAGTTCTCAGTATTACCCAGTCCTCTGTGTATATATTATGCCTGTTAGTTTAGTGGTTTTGGTGAGATTTCTAACAATAAAGTCTTTCACTGTTTTTACTGCTCCTGGGACACCTTTTCTCCAATGAGGGATATCCTTGTCCAGGCAGGATATGAGGGTTTTACCTGTCTTACTGTAACTTGTTTTTGTTGTTTTTGGTTATTGTATCTTGTTTTGTAGTTTTTGGTAATTGTCTCTTGAAGGCCTGCTTCTATGTGAAGGAAATAGACACTGAGTGGATCTAGGGGAAAGGATAGGTGGGGACAGGTTGGAGTAGTGGAGAGGAGAGACTGTGGTCTGGATGTATGTATAAGAAAGAATTTATTTTAAATAGAATTTAAAAAGAATCTCTGTATTTTCATTTTAATTTTACTGGGAACTGAAAGGATCCCAGATAGCCTTAATAACAAAGAATAAAAGAGGTGCTCAGAAATACCATCATGGTTTGAATGTATGTGTCCTTTTAAGATTCATGTTAGATTTGAACACAGAAGCCATGGTAATAGGATGCATGGCCTTTGGGAGGTGATTATGCGAATGCTCTAGCCTCATGAATGGGACAAGTGCCCTTATAAAAAGGGCATGAGGGAGGGAGTTTATCCCCTTAATCACTTTTCCTCCAGTGTATATAGATAGCAACATGGTGTCATCTTGGAAATAGAGAGGAAGACGTCTACAAGTACTGTCTTTCAGTCCCAAGAGGTTGGATTTGTCAACCTCCGCAACTATGAGAGCTAGATCTCTATTGTTTCAAACATACACTGTCTAAGATATTTGGCTATAGAAGCCTAAACTGTCTGATAATCAGCAGCTGCTTGTCTCTTTGCACAGATTTTATAAACCCTCTAAGGTTCGGTTTATAAGTCTCCTGTGTATAGAAGGCAAGAACATATGCCTTGCAAATTGTAATGATTTCATAAAGTTAAACAAACCAAGGGTGCAACACTAGACATTGCTGATAGTGGGTAGACTAATATCTTATTATTATAATATACTTATAAAAAGGCATAGTGTTACTTTTATACATCAGGAGCTAAGATCATAGTTCAGTTAATAGAGTATATGCAGAATGGCCTGTGTTCAGATTCCTCCATGAATTAGAATTGTTACAGCATATCTCTGCTATCAGAATTTATGATGTAGGGGGATAAGGATCAGAAGTTGAAGCTATTCTAAATTACATATCAAATTTGACACTAGTCTAGGTTATTTGACACATTGATCCAGAATAAAATTTAATTATTATTAAAATAAATTAAGTAAGAATTAGTATATAATTCATGGAAAACACAAGTAATCTGAATTATGAACTGATTTTTTAAAAGAGCTTACAATAGTTTATTTTTCAATTAAAAATGTGTCTCTTTCAAGGTTTTTCAGATTATTATTAATCATTAACATATAAATAAAGCACATAAATATGTATTAAAAGTGAATCAATACCGTTCTTAGTAGAAATAAGATTCTCCTTTAAAGGTATTCTATTTTTAAAGATTGAGTTTGTTAATTTTAATTGTGTGTGTTTTCTGACATGTGTGTATGTGTGTTTGTGTGTGTGTGTGTTTGTCTGTGGCTAGAGGAATTGGATATATCTGGAACTAGCTTAGAGGTGAGTGTCGTCAAGGTGATGAAGGCCTGTGACTCATATTTGGGTTCTCTGGAAGAGCAGTATGTGCTTTTCACTGTTGAGCCATCTATCTCTCCAGCCTCCACACCCTGTTAGTGTATGTATATAATTGGTTTGCTTGGAAGTGTGTATGTTTACCACTTGTGTGTCTGGTGATCTCAGAGGTCAGAAGAAGGTTACAAATGCTCTGGAACTATAGGTAGTGGTGACTTTGAGTTTCTATATAAATGCTGGGATCTGAACAGAGGTCCTCGGCCAATCACTTAAACACTAAGTCATCTCTTCAACAGCAAAAAATTATATTTTATAGGAAAAGCATTTATACATAATATATTGTGTGTATGTAATGTATGTGCATATGTATATGCACATGCAAATGGCATATTCATAAAGAAATGTAGATTGTCATGTCTTTCCTGACTCTTTCCAAGATGAAGAGCTGGTCAGAACTTTGCTTTTACTCATCGCTTTTGAAATATCAGTGTGACTTCCTTTTAAAAGCCATATTAACACACACACACACACACACACACACACACACATACACATATATATAATGAGACAGTAGGAAGCTACTCATTTGTACAGACTGGTATTACAGAACTCAGTGAAGCAAGTTGCATTATCTATTATGTATGCAATGCAAACAAAAAGAAATGCAATATCTGACTCTTTCCATAACACATTTCTTGCATTTGATCAATATAATCATCTGCATTTTTCCAGCAGCTATGATTTCCTATAAAATCTGTTGGCAACTCATGAAGACTTATTACCAATTCAGTGATTTTAAAATGAAGAAGTATTTAATAAATATTTGACATATTCATAAAGAAATGTAGTTGTCTATTTTTTCTCAGAATGAAGAACCGGTCAGAACTTTAGTCTTATTGCTTTTGAAATATCAGTGTGATTGCTTTTTAAAATCCATAATACAATAATGCTCAAAGACTCATAAATGAAACTTTCTCCAGTGTGTCTCTATGTTTAGAACATGGTAACACCGAGCCTCATCTTGCCACCATTGTTAACTCTCTCTATTACTACTCCAGTATCTCTTATTTTTAGATCATTAATCAGTTATATCCCTTTAGATATTTTCCCCTCTGTATAATGTGAATGCCTAGAACTAAATGTCTATATAATATCAGGAATATTAAGTTTTGAACATTCAGAAGTACTTAAGATTTCCTATCCTTTGGGTTTTTTTTAGTGCATTTTCCTCATTTTAAAATCAGATGTTAAAATTCAAGATGTCTTGTAACAGTTCCTTCTGTAATTAAAAGAGAGACATGTGTCTGGATGCTTGAGTGGAGGAAAAAATAATTCAAGAAACAGCTGTAGTTCAGAAAGGAGCAGGTCTGCTCTGCCCGTGGTTCTGAATATAATTTCCTGTGAGTATGGTAAGGCATTAACGACTTGTCCCCAAACCATACAGAGAGTGATTTCACTGAACCATAAAAGCTCATTTGAAATATGTAAGAAGCCCACGTGAATATGGATTAAAGCAGAGTATATGTCATAACATTAAAATGTACGTAGCAATTTTATTCATTGTTTTCTCTATATAATTGGAAACATTTTAAGAAGTGCAGATACCATGTTTGATTTTCATGATGTGAACCAAATGTTTTCACAACAGAAGAAGAAATTCAAACTTTCCTCAACAAAGAGTCAACATCAGTTTCTTCACGTGATAGACTTAGCAAGCAAAAGAAAAAAAAATCAAATAAATTAGATAATGTTAGTAAATGCAGATTTTTTTTAAAAGAAGGCATTCCACTAAACTTCCTTAACACTACATACACTGGGCACTCATGGATGTGGAATTCTGATTGTGGAACTAATCAGACTCTGACTTCCGCACTCATGCACACCATGAAAAAGTATGTTTTAAACCTTATGCTAGTGCTTTCCCTAGTGCTAGATAATCCTTTCAGGATCTAGAAACTGAAGAAGGGAAAGTGGAAAGAAAGATTTAAATCCAACTGAATGTGTGGAATTTGTCTGCAAAAGGGTAGATAAAGCATATGGATGCTCCAGTGAGATCAAATGGCTTAAGGACTGTTTGATGACTGTTCGGCATTACCCTTGGTTTCTTTCACTTTGAATTATTCCACTATGAAATACTTATCTGCAGGCTGCAGAAAGTGACATAGAGAAAAGAAACATCTTTGGCTTGTCTAAACTTTGTGGAAAGACTGTCGCACATCGAGCAGGCTTGTCTCCTCTCATTTGTGTGAACAGGATCTAAATCACTCTTTCAGTTCACTGCTTCCCACCATGGGGATCACACAGCTTGCTTTATCCATGATTTCATCATCAAATAAAGTTTCTATGAAATGCTTCAAAATATTTTTTATTTATATGTATTTACTCTTTTCTCTCTTCTACTTTTATTGTGTTGTAGGTTTTTCACACACACACACACACACACACACACACACGCACACACATACACACACGTAGACCACATAATCACCACCACAAAACTTAAACTTAAGAGTAGCATCGTCTGTAACATTCTTATTAAACAAGAGTATGTTATTTAACACCTGCTAATGTTAAGTGAGAAATTATTCCTTAGAACTTTATAATCAATAACCTTAACAATGACAGTAACTCTGATAATGTTCCTTTTGGGATTTAAATCCTGACTCTTTATGAATCTTATGAGCTCAGTTTTTTTTTTAATCTAGTATCCATTCTGTTGAGTGTGAACGATCATGTCACATAACTCTGCACTAGTGTTCCTAAACAATTTTTATTAAATCTTGTCAATTTACCAAACACTTGTATGGAGCATAGGATAAAGTTTGAAACAGAGAAATCAAGGAATTCTTGAATATAATGGAGACTTTCTGTGGCTAGAGTTTGAATAATGACTACCAAAGATTCTCTGGGTGAATGGCTTTTTTTGTCTCACAAAATTAAAAGATGGAAGGGTGAGTTTCAAAAATGAGTGATATTATGTAGGGAGAGGATGATTAAATGATTAAATAAAAAATAAACATTAGAGATGCTAGGTGAGGGAATTAGGTTTCTGGTTTTGATGAACATGTATTATGGGATGGGAACAACAGAAACTTGGAAATATCATTTTTTTTTCTTAAAGTTAGTCTATGTCTTGTGAAGAAAACACCACAAAACTCAAATAGTTTTTACAAATATAAAAATACTAATTGGTTTGATAAATTGCTACAGTGTATGCCAAAAAAGTATTCCATTAAACTCAGAAATACTTGGCTTTCTCCTTTGTTTATGTATTTGGCTTCCTCTATTTTTTTTATTGTTCCAAATTTAAATCTCACAAATTGGCTAATGCGTCACTTAAGCACTTTGTCCAAGCCAGTAGCCATCAGAAGTCATCAGAAGGGGGAAAAACATGCTTATAATGGGTCTGAAAGGAGCTTATGCTATCAAATTCTTAATAGACAGTTGTGCAGCCCTAGGCATGATCAGCACCACTGGTGGGTGCTCTCTGTAGATCCCCCTGAGGTTTCAGCAAATGGGATAAATGGGCAATGGAGAATGAAGTGAGTTGGAAAAGTGTCTGCTTGACTTAATAAACACTAAAAGCTGAGGACAGGGATGATTTATTTTCCAAAAAGAAATCTGTTATACTTGAGCTTACATACTTGCACATATGTGCCTGGTTAGATTTGACTACTTATACACATGCATATGTGTGCAACACAGTATACAGTTTACTTCATGTTTTTCAAGCTATCATGAGATTTATTCTGACAGTAAGTTAACTTACCTTGACTTCAAGTTTAGTTAAAGAAAGCCTTACCTTATCCAGAGGATAATTTGTCTTTATGTCTGTTATTGTAAGAGGCTACATCTCTGGGTTTTGACAGTCACCCAAAGAGAGAACAGAGCCTAAGGGTTCTCAAGCTAAAATTGCTTTCACTTGGAACTATTTATCATCATGCTTACTTCACTTTTCCCACTTCTTTTCTTCCACAGCTTACTTTTGTAATGCAAATAGCTTCAAGCTACCCCTGGGAAACCAGAGGTCCAAATTTGATGTGGTATTATGTTAACCTATATGAACTATATAACCTATATAACCTTTGTGGCATTCAATTATGCTTTTGAAATAATCGGTATTTACTGAACATTTAAGATACAAAGTATTTAAGACCTGTGATTAAGTAAACTTTTGTAATAAATGTATGAATGTAGCATTAGCAGGTCCTTACTTTGTGCTTGCAGAAATGAAAACCCACAAAAGGGATAATCATCATCATCGTCAACATTAAAATATTTTTCTGGGCTCAAAATATTCTAGTTTACTCAAGAATTAAATTCCAAGTAGTAGCCTGGTTTTCTTTTATCCACATGTCCCAGGAATTTTGACTAAGCTCAGGTCCTTATGTGATGCCAAATGAAACTGGACTCTAATTACATGGCATTTTTATGAAATCCATGTATGCATTTCATCTTTAGTTCTTCTAATTTTTGACATATGGTTTTGTTATACAGCTATGACTGGCTTAACATTCACTCTGTAATCACTCGCTTTTCTCAGCCTCCTGAGTGCTGGGATTATAGGCATGTGCCAACAAGCCTGGACAAAAGTTCTTATATCTATTGATGAAGTTCAATTAGACCAGCCCCCATCATGTTTATAGGATTGTTAATAAATATATTTATTTGCAGTTCATGATCTGTAGCTGTAGAACCTTAAATAAGCAGGCACACATGCTCAGACTTCTAATCCCAGGACATTCAGTTTACTGAGGAGTATATTTCTATTTTCCTTTCTTCTATTTACTATTCTCTGTGCCTTAATGCTATATCTTCTTTGTGTTGCTAGCACAGCAAAGTGGAAGGGCAGTCTCTTGAGAAAATAATGATGGAATTTTTAACTATGAATTCTCCAGAGTAGGATTTACACATGGCAAAGAAAAAATTACTCCAAACACATGATTTATAAAAGAAATTGAGATATCATCCTTCTATAGAAAATATGATTTTAAGTAAATAGATAGATAGATAGATAGATAGATAGATAGATAGATAGATAGAGATAGATAGATGGAGAGAGAGAGAGAGAGAGAGTTTTTTTTAAAGATTTAGTTGTTTAATTTATGTATATGAGTATACTATAGCTGTCTTCAAACCCACCAGAAGAAGGCATCGAATTCCATTACAGATGATTGTGAGCCACTATGTGCTTGCTGGGAACTGAACTCAGAACCTCTGGAAGTTCAGTCAGTGCTGTTAACCACTGAGGCATCTCTCCAGCCCCTGAATAGAAACCTTTTAAATCATAACTTTAACTGAATAAAAAGTTTTTATCTGGGTCAATGCAATCCGTTCTCTTGGATGCTTAAAGGTAAAGAATATTTTCTGACAACTAAATCAGAGCTGGAGTCTCGTTAACAAGATGCAACATTGGAGTGCTGAAGATGAGGACCATGTCCAAGCAACAAACAGACCTTCTTCTAAAGCTTAGGCAAGAGTGATATCTCATTGAGATTTCAATTTTAATGTAGTGTGAATCGTGTCAACTTAAGATATATATGATCATATTTTAATGGAGAGAAACCTACTTTAAATGTCCAATTAAACATATAGACTATTATACACATTAAATATCTTCTCCTGACTTATCTAGGTGGCCTATTTTTACATTTTCAGGGGTATTCCACCTAGCATGCTCACTCCACTCCAGTTTCTGTGAAACATCTGTTAGAAGTAATCCTTTATCCTTTGCTCTCGAGTCTGGTCATATTGTGGGTCTACTATTGAATTTAGGTATCCATCATCTGAAATTACAGCCATCCCTAATCTGAAGAGTAAGAAGAACCTAATCCGTAACATTCTTTATTGAAAAACTGAATTATCTGAACTTATAGTAATTTTATATCTACTATGTACCATGGCCATGCTAATTCCTATGTATAAATAATGAGCATATGCCATCATTTTTCTAGAGATAGAGTGACCATACCATTATTCAAATGTTATCCATCACATGCATTTCATAAACTGTGTTTCTATACCACTGTTCTTTTTGATTTGTTCACAATGAATGTTTCCTTGTTATATCAGAGTGAAGTAGTAATATCAAAGACTGTGTATCTCACCAAGTCTGTAACATATATTTTTAATTACTCCATCCAGTAATACACTGACATTTATTGCTGTAGATGAATACTGAACATAAAACAAATATACACTCATATAAAGAGTGTTATAAAGAAGTTCAAGGCACCCTGGAGTGTGGGAATGGCACACAGTCTAAGTTGGTATAAACAATACTTGGTTTACAGTCCAATGCACCATTTTCCTGAGTCTATCCCTTCTTTCCAATAAATCTGAATCACCAATCACCAAATAGAAACACCAAGCAATCATATGATCCTAGCTCTCTAACTTCCTAGTGGTATGATTTTAAATAAAATATGATATAAATTAATCATACAGTTCTAATATAATCAAAGAAATATTATTATGATTAATAGGAATAACTTTTGTGATAGCTTAATTGGTTTAATATACTCCCCCCCAAAAAGATGTCTCTGTTTCTTGGTTGTTTTCTCAAAGAATCATCTTGTTCTCTGCCATTCTACTGACATAACACATGTGATCTATGCACGAAATCTAAGGCAAAGCAAAGCAAAACAAAACCAAAAACAAAAAAAATGCATGTACTTCTGTCATATCTGTCATTTATCTTACTTCTCATGCTTAAGACAGTGGGCTGGAATAGGAAACACAGAAAAGTTGAATATTACTAATTATTAAATACCAACAGAAACCAACACCTAGAAGAAAGTCCTAATATGTGCAGATGTCTACCTGAAACATCTTGGACCACAGAGAATTGAAAAAGCCATATCAAAGCTAGTTCAGGACAGCAGAACTGGCTAATGAACTGTAGGTTCTAGATGAAGAAGCATTGTTTAATGTTTATGTCTCTGATTTTGCAAATTCACCTTATAAGAACACATTTTTTTTTGCCTACCCCAACATCAACATCTATACATTGCAAAATCAGCAGGTATAATGGAAAGCATATGCTTATCACACATGTTTGTATGATGTTCCATTTTCCTGAGTTTCCAGATAAAATCATGATGTGCGCGCGTACACACACACACACACACACGCACACACACATACAAAGAATAGGGTCGGTATGGTGGGGGTGGGGAGAGGGAGAGAGAGACAAAAACAGTCAGGGACAGAGACAGCGAGACAAGAATCAGAGAGAAAGAGAGAGAGAGAGAGCAAGAGATAGACACAGAGAAAGACAAACAGCGGGATGATTAGGTAAACTATAAATAATAATAAACTATTTCCACACTCCTGCTGAAATAAGTCTCCATTTCTTTCAGTCTAAATATCTCTCACTAAAGTCACTGCAAGGTCTCTTACTCCTTTATCTTTTGGTGTTGATCATAGTTCATTTATATTTCTTTTGCCGTTAGAAATAAGCAAGCAAGCTACATCACATCACGGTCAGCACAACCTGGCTTTTGAAGTAGGTCTGGAGATGGTTTCCAAAGAGACAGGCTGTTAAAAAAACAATGCCTTTGTCTCAGCAGCAGGGCTAATGGTGCTCATTTCCAGATGTGCTCCTGGAACACAGGGGAGGGCATGCAGCTGCCCATCACTCATGAAGTGGCTGAAACAGGGTGGAGACAGCAAGCAGGGGAAATGGCCAAGGTCATCCAGGGATACAGACATGATGTAATTTTATGTCCCTGATAGAAAAGACTCAGTGTCCTTCTTCACAGGTAGACACCTGCTTCAAACTTCAGCTGCTTTTGTGCAAGACACACTCCATTTCTATATACTTAATCTTCTAAAAGCTAAAGGTTTTATTTCTCATGTAAATATTTTCTTTGTTGCATGCTCCCACCTCATGGGGCAAATATCAGAAAATGACTGTGTTGAATAACTGTTTCACCTAGAATCCTATTTCCAACACTTAACCTCGATCTTTCCTTGGATCTTCTTCAGTACACATTATCATTATAATATTCAGTATAAATAACAGTTAGAATATCAGAAGTGTGTTTTATTCAGAGTTTTTTCTGTGAAAAAGGAAGGAACATTCAATGCATATCCACTTTTATTTTACTATCACTATTATTGCTATTATTATTAATCTCAGATATTAATGTTATGATTATTAACTTTGGTTTGTAGTTTGTTGACTAAATATTTTATGTCTATTCTATGTGAATACTATAAATATTTTCTCCTAGTATTCAGTGTAACTCACATTATCTCTTTTGAGCCGGTGAGATTGTAATAACAGATGCTGTTAAAACTGATGATCTGAGTTTGGTACTAAAGACTTTCAACATAGACAAAGAGAATTTTCTGCCACAAGATGATCTCCACATGAACATCAAACATATGTGTACACATGTGTATAAGGCAAGTAGAACTGTAGTAATAAAATAAAAAGAAAAAAAATGACCTTTCTGGCTTTTGTAAATGGTGTCACAAATTTCTCTCTGCCCTCTAATCTGTAACTTATTGGCCAATTGTTTACTTTAGAAAGAAAAAACCAGTATTTTTAACATTGGAAACTACTTTCCCAGAGTTTCTACAACTATGGAAGACAAATTGAGTAGCACAAAGAATAAAACTTTATTTTCTTATGATATCAATAGGGTCATACTTTCGCGTCTTTCTACCTCTGGTAGTTTGCTGATTATCTTCACAATCATAGGCAAATATATATGCATCACACCACTGTCATGTGGGCAATCTTGCTGTCTCTGACTTCCTATAACTATCTTCTTTAAGGACATCAACATTATATTAAGGGTGTACTCTACTCTATAGGACTTCATCATCAATAATTACAACTATAACATTATTTCCATATAAGGTTATAGCTAAAGATTGATGGTTTCATATTCAATACATTGTTTAGGAGAAATTACATATAATATTTTAATTTTTCAGAGCCAAGCTCTGTTCACTTGTCAGTTTCTGTCTCTCACCATTGTTTCAGAAGTCACATCTCTGATCATGAGGACTTTTAATGAGCTGACGATTTTGTGTCCTCTGCTTCAGGACCTTTCAAAAAACATATATTCTGGATGGAACTTGCCCAAGGACTTATCTATAGTTGATGTCACATCACCTTTAATAAATAGTCAGAAGAGGAAGCTCTTGCCAAAGTCATATGTGTGTTGTGGATTCATCATGCAATGAGGGCAGTTACTTACTTACTGTATTTTTTACACTTACCATATTTTCCTATAACTGTCTCTCTAACCAGTGTTGTTCTGCCTGACCTTTTTAAAAGGTAGCTGCTAAGCCAATGAGTCTTATGTAGTAGAGTCCTAATTATTATAGTCTAAACAATTATGTAAGCAATTAAAATGCTTACATGCCCTTTATTAGAAGACTACTAATTAAAAAACAAACCAGATAGACAACATCAGGGAAGACAACGAGAACATCAGAGTATTGCTACCTTGAAAGTAAAACGATCCTGCTGTCTGCTACTATGATAAGAAAGCATGGTCATGTCTCAATAACTTTGGACTACCATCTTAGTTATAATTACTGAAGTAATTATATTTCTGGGTATATCCCCCAAAGAATTACAGGCAGGTATGCAAGTGTGGTTTCCAGAACCATATTCAAGGCAACATTATTGAAAATTGGAAGAAGCTGAAAAGAAAGTACATACCCAGAGGTGGCTAACTATATAAACAGATGATGCTGATTTTATAACATCTCCAAAACAAAGAAGGACCACAAAATAATTCTAATCACACACTGAAATCTTAAGGAGAGGTAGAGAAATAAAAACTGATATTTGAGCTTCATCTCCACAGATAATTATTGCTGTGTGGAAATAGACAAGATTAAAATATGCCAATTGGGTCAGTGAGTGAAAGGCCACAGCCAAATTAAAGTAACAACTTCATATTCAGGATGCATATTTTTGTTTGTTTTGTGGTGTACATAAGTATCTTAAGTTTAGGATATATTTGTGGTTAGTAACTGATAGTTTTTAGTAGGAAAAATGACTGTATTATCTATTTTAGCATATCAAAAAGTTTTAATCCTTAGAAATGAATGATTCAATGTACAGTTTATTGGCAAGGGCTGGATTTGCAATTAAGAATGCCTTGCTAGTTCCCTATTTTTAAGTGACAGCTAAATTCACTAGGAATAGCTGTGTAGGCATCAGAGTTTCTTCCTAATTCTTGAAGTCTGTGACAGTATGGAAATATCCAAGAAGTTACACAAAGCACCATTTTATGAGTTTTAAAAGTTGATTTCGAAGCCTGTGTTCCTCGATCAGTTTCACTACACAGCTTTTAACTATTCCATGTATCATTAGTACACCCAGCCATGGTTAGAAGATGTGTTAGCTATTTTTCTGTTGCTGTGATAAAACCCCAAGGTCAAGATAATTTATAGGAAAACGATTTTTTTCCTGATTGTTTTGTTTGGGTTTTGTTTGGTTTTGTTTGGTTTGGTTTGGTTTGGTTTGGTTTTGGTTTATGATTCCAAAAGGACAAGAATCAGTCAGTCACCATCATGATGAATAGTCATGGCGACCAGATGTAATCATGCCAACTGGAAAACCAAGCTGAAATCTCATACCTTTAATCACACAAAGCCGAGACAGTGAGCTGAAAATGGCTTGAATCTTTAAGCTGTCAAAGCCTATATGCACTGACATATTTCTTTCAATAAGGACACATCCCCTCAATCGCTCCAAGCAGAGTCAATTACTAAGGACCAAGTATTTAAGACATCAACATAAAGAGAATATTTCATTCCATCCTCCACAACAAGGTAATTAGTTATGTCTCTTGTCATTGCAATAAAATACCTGACAAAAAGGATTTGAGGATAGAAGCTTTCATTTTGGATTCTAATTTAAAGTTTCAGCAGATCATGGCTGGGAACACATGGTAGGAGAACATTGTGCTAGATGGTCAAATTCATTCTCTCTCTCTCTCTCTCTCTCTCTCTCTCTCTCTCTCTCTCTCCCTCCCTCCCTCCCTCCCTCCCCTCCCCTCCCCTCCCCTCCTCTCCTCCCTGTTTCCCTCATTCTCTGTTTTATTGTCTGCAGTTGGAAAAAGAAAGGGACAGTTCTGTGGCCACTAAACCGTTCATTGTTGTATCATACAATGATTGAGTTTACAGCCTTTTGAGACTGATACATTGTTCAGGTAAAGCAGCACTCATTGAAATTTAGTTCCTTCTTCCTAAAATGTATTCATGGTCTGAAATGATTGACAGCAGATTCAAGAGATGCTGGTTCAAATACATACCTAATAGACTGTGTTGCTTTTATCTGCCTAGCACCATAACAATTCTGAAGACACTGGCCTTTTTTCTATTGGATATTTTATGTATTTACATTTCAAATGTTGCCCCTTTACCAATTTCCCCTTTGGAATCCCCCTATCCTAGTCCCCATCCACCTGCTTCTTTGAGGGTGCTCAGCGTCCCACTTACCCATAACTACCTCACTGCCCTGGCATTCCCCTACACTGGGGAATCAAGCCTTCACAG
>NW_021604782.1:15222071-15245613 GCF_004785775.1 Grammomys surdaster | reverse complement strand
AAGCTCTGGCTGATATACCCTGAAGTGTTCTTTCCAGACCTTCTATTATCTCTCAATACAGTTAAGTGAATAATCAAGATTGACTGTCTTGACCGCTAAGAATGAAACATATTCTCTCCCTTTCTCACTCCTCAGGTCCTTAAATTATATAATATTCAATTTCCATTCAAATTTTAAAATCTGAGTTTAAATTTCAGTTTATCAACTTGATCTTATCAGAAAATACATGTATAAACATTATTATCTAATACTATACAGCATAAAATTGAATTCCTTTCAAATCTTTCATTGAGTAATATACCACATTTACTACTTATATAGAAAAAGTTTTACTTTTTTCACATGGCAAAATTAAAGTAAAAATAGGTATCAATTCACCTGATATTTGCCTAACCTACATTCTAAGATTTAAGTAAAGTATACATATAATTTTATTGCCTTAGTTAAATTTTTTCTTTAGAAAATTACACTCAGAACAAAAGTTGCTCATTTAGCTATTTTTGCTAAGCCAGATTTTCTGATTCTTTTATTCGCACCTTCATCTTTTCTTCTTTTCAATTCTTCTTTCTGTCTTTCCTTCCTGATTGCATTTAATTAGCATCCTGAAACATTGTTTTATATTTTATGATCACTTATCTTTGACCCAAATGAATACAGTCTTCAAAAAATTAAATTCATTGTACACAATAATAGATTTAGATTTCATTTTGTCATTCTCATACATACATAATGGACCTTTATCATTTATATCCCCTCTGGCAATTTCTGCCTGCTATTACTGAATCATCTGTGGTAGTTAATGCAATAGGAGAAGAAAGTAGTGCCAGCTGTGATATTCTTGAAGACTCCATAGATAAAACTTCTATAAGGATACTGAAGAGCACAGAAAAATATGGGTAATATAATGTGTCCTAAGGAAACTGCTAAGCAAATCATTATAGCCTTGAATCAGGTATCATGTTTTCCCATTGTTTCTATATAACTTCCATTTATGAGAATCTCTTTTTAAATCATATGAAAATGATTTTTAATAATGCTGGGTTCCTTGACTTGCTATGGAATACTTCTCAATGGAATCACTATGCCCTTCTATGACCTTAGTTACTGCTAGCCGGAAATGTTCCCTTGATTTTTACTTGTTTCTTTGCTTGTCTCTGAAATCTTGATTAATATCTTAACCGTTGTGATGGTTTTCTTAAGCTTGGCTATTCACTGGTGATACATGGGAAGAGAAAAGAGGTTCTGTGGAGCATTTTGAATTTGAGTGGAAGAGAGCCTGAAAACGAAGAAAAAGACTAGAAGAAGGGAAAAAGAAAAAACAAAATTGCACTTACATTACATTGGTTCCTAGCTATTATATATCTGTTTAATATTGAATAAACTATAATGGCAAAAGTTCTTTTGAAACATCTCAATAGAGCAAGATATAGTGCTCCAATGCTTACTACAACTGCCATATAAGACAATAAATGTTAACTTAAGACGGACAAGAAAGAAAAACAACTCTTTTGTGTTAGTTTCAATGTGATTATAAGTGACATTTCTTTCCTGTGGCTATTTACATTAACAGTTTAAGTAAGGAAAACAGCATATTCCTCTTTCCCTCATTTTCTACAGTATGTTTATGCTACATGTACATGGAAAGATTAGAGGGAGAAACAGGATCTGCATATAGAATCCTAGCTCTACTATGAATTTCTGGCTAGGGTGTATCTTAAGCAGTCTGTAAATAGATAATGAATACAAATTTCTCTGGCCCAAAAGCAAAAGCTTACTTTCCTTATATTAAATAATGCATACTTAATATTTGCATATTAAACTTAAAATTCTTTCTATCTTAAACACGATCTCTACTGACTTATTCAAACACACAAGTACTCATTCTTCCTTTTCCTCATCTCTTGTTTGAATGTGTGGATAAATATTCACGTGTATTCTACATATGGGTGAGGACATGCATGCTTGAAGGGTTTAAAATTTAATATTAGCTGTATTCATCCGTTACTTTCCACTTTATTTTTTGAGAGACAGTGTCACCTTGAACCCATGACTCGCTGATTCAGCAGGATTGTCTTTTGGCAAGTCCCAGGGATCCTTCAGGTTTATCATTCCTGTCAATGGAATACAGCCATGGTACCATGCCCAGCTTTCGTGTGAATGCTGGGGATCCAAACACAGGTACTAATTCTTAAGGTACAAGCACCTTAGAAGTGGTGTTATTTTTCTAGTTTCCATTTCTACAATTTAACAGAGAGTAATTTTCAACTTGAAGAATGTCATAAAGGTGAATATTTTGAATTATGTTAATTGTAGTGGACTGGATTTCTGTGCTGGGGAGATAACTGAGACTAAAATGAACAGGAGCTTGTGTTTTTGGCTGAAAAAAAAGTAAAAGCAACTGATCCCAAATAGGAGATAATTGCTACATAAAAATGCTAGGAGAGATTTCGAGTCTACCAGTTTCTTAGGTGGAATTGGAAATGTTAAACTTAAAACTTATGAATAATTCAAATTTAATTAAAAAAATATTTTGGCAAAACATATCTTTGGGTTAAGTCCTGCCTTTGACCATGGCAACCATCTCTGCAGTAGATGGATAAGATGTGAAGGCTCTTTTGGTTTTGAGATTGATTGAGATTTAATTTGTCATAATGTCCTTCATTTTTTATAGAAGGAGAGGTACATTGAACATAGTTGGTTTTTAAGCCTGGCATCCTTTTCATGCTCTTTTTACAACAATTACAGATTTTTTTCTGAGTTGAGAAATCTTTCTTCCCCTTTCAATCTATATGTTCTTTTGGAGTTAAGTATATCTATACCACTAAGGGTAGCTTAAGAAAATCAAATCCTATGTTTTGGCAAGATAAATTCGAAGCTAGATATAAAACTCAATAAAAGCCAATTGGAAACAGAGACTAAATTCTGAGATATTTTCAAAAAGCCAGTATGGAAACAGAATCTTTTTCTCTGCCAGACAGGAACTAAAAATGATTAACCTCCAGAACATATTGGAACCAGTGACAACAAGACTTCTAGATAATAGAATCAGAAAAGAGGCAATGAGTATGCTGGTTAGTTTTATGTCAACTTAACACAAGCTACAGTCATCTGAGAAGACAGAACCTCAATTAATAAAATGCTGCCATAAAAATGGGTTGCAGGCAAGCCTGTGGGGCATTTTCTTAATTAATGATTGTGGGCAGAAGGGTCAGCCCATTATGGGTGGTGCCAACCTCATCTGATCATCCTGGATTTTATATGTAAACAGATTGTGCAAGCCATGAGGAGCAAGCCAGTAAGCAGCATCCCTCCATGACTTATGTATCAACTCCCGCTCTTCAGTCCCTTTGAGTTCCCATCCTGACTCGCCAAATAATTCCCTTTTCTCCTGAACATTTTTTTTATCATTGTAGCAATAGAAATCTTAAATAATAGAGAGAGAAAGGCTGAGGAGAAAACAGTTGATTCTCATTAAATTGTGCATGTCACTGCAGCCAACCTTGTCTGAAGCAAGTAGCCCTGGACTTACAAAATCTATTATGTAAATTTAACTTCAGCTAATTTGCCTCTCAGTTTTACTTACTAGTGACCACAAGCTCAGACTGATACACAGCAGTAACTCTGAACTGGTTAGCGTTTTGAACTCCCTCATCCTTTACACACACATACACACACACACACACACACACACACACCACATGCACATGCACACACACATACACACACATGTTCATGTCCCACATCAGTGTGTATAATCACCCCCCTGTTATTTGTATGACTAGGGATAATCTCACTTTTTTTTAACTTAACAACATGAGCAACCTTTTCTTTCTACAGTGGGAAAGAGAGTGTTAGTTTTCTTATATCCCCATTGCTATATTCCCCTGTGAAGCCATTTCAATTTAGTGAAAGAGAGAGGGTACCAGCCACTTGCATCTACTGTTATGAATGTGGTGCTTGATATGCAGGAGTCAATGGCATGAGACGCAGGGCTTCATTACTCCCTGGCTCACCCAGACTCAGGCTTCCCAGGACCCAGAGATAGTTTGCTGCCAGAAAGATATATTTGAAATTTTATGCATCAAGTCTCTCTTGCAGCACTTTCTGCAAATGGCTTTTAGAAAATTTTTGAACATTCCAGTGACTCAGCCCTATCTATACCTTGTACCACTGCCTAGCACTGAAGTGAACTTATTTACTGTCAAGTGGTTATAATAAATGAAGGACTATGTGGTATCAGGAAGAACATGAGTGTACCATTATAAAACATTTAGCACATGAGAAACTCTTAACAAGACCGTTCATGCTTCAGATGAGGCAACATGAAGAAAGTGAAGACTAGACGAGGCTTGAGGTTCTGACCTGCTCTTTGCTAAATACAAAACTTGGTGACACTTCAAAAACTTTATCCAGCATTGATAACCTCATAAAATAAGAAATGTAATGTTACTTGGTTTCATAGAACTGTGATATATGAATTTCATTAAATGTATTTTTGATCATTGTCATTTTCTAATCAGGAAGAAAGAATTCTCTTAAGAAGGAGGAATCCCTCATTTAATAAGTATGTAAAAGGTAAATTAGAGACTATCAAATCAAAACAAATAACATCAAATTTGTGCCACAGACATATAACCTATTTTGTAGGATTATCATGAATGTTTAGTGAGAGTAATTTTCAAGACAATGTCAGTCACTTAGTAAATACCTAACAAGTGTTATTGTTATGGCTAGTGATGCTATTGTTGGCCAATTCAGGATTTCTGTAGGCACCATACACATAATGATGGATTATGGTCAGTAGTATGATGTAGCTTCTTTAAGGTAAGATTAAAGTGTATGTTGGACATGCTCTGATTCTCACTTTAGCCTTGAGATTTTTTTCTTATTTTAATCTATCACATAATCTCACTTTACTCTAGCTTTTCTTATTTATAAAATGGAATATTAATTAATAGCATGGATTTCTAGAGGAATGTAGAAAGATTATAAAAGTCTTGTTACATAGAAATAAATTATGAGAATATCTAGTATGTAGTGAGCAAGTATTATTCTTACAATCCCTTGTATTTATCTTATTTGAAAATATGTGTATGTGTATGGTTATCTGTGTTTGTGTGTGTATCATATGTACAAATGAGTGCATGTGCCCATGGAGTACCAGAATCACTGTGTTTTTCCAGAGATGGAGTTGCAGGCAGCTGTGAGTTCCCCAGAATATATGTTGAGAACATACCTCACATCTCCCTGGAAGAGCATCAATTGCTTATAGCTGTTTAGTCACCTCTTCAGCCCCTATTTTTAATAATCATTAGTACATTCTTTCCAAAGTCATATAAGATATTAGTGGAAAAATTGTTCACAATACTACATGAAAATTTGTTAATCATCCAGGCTTTGATTTCATGTATGTTTCTAAAATTTGCGATTTTCTCAATTCTCTACATTGTCTTTCTTAAAAAAAAAAAAAACAAACAAACGAACAAACAAAGCAACAACAAAAGGTCAACCTCAGAGCAATGCCAAAGGCACAATTTCTATATATTACTGTCATTTAAAACAAACCAATCCAGGGTGTCATATCACCTTTGAAATATATATAATTTTAAATGAAATAAAAAATAGCTGTGATAACTGCCAACTGTCTGAAGTATAAACTGTGATAACCTCTTTGGTCTCCATTTGGGAACAGATTTGGACTACATCTGGAATAAAATCATTAGTGGCAGGAAGACAGATGTTCTTGAAAGTTCAGGATGTGCATGTAGACATGGAATATTGATGGACGTGTTATTTACTCATTTGATTTTTTTACTCTATTCCAAAAGATGGATGTCAGGCTTTTTCAAGATTTATTTCTTCTTTCTTTAGTTCCCAAGGTGACAAATCAAAGTTCACCCCAGGAACTTACAAAGTATATCATTGGTAGGAGAAATCCATCAGACATGGAATCATATTAACAACAGGTATTGTGCAGTTGTCAGTCAGAATAGAGTCTTTTCTCAGAAGTAATTAGGAATCTTCTTTAAGTCAAAGCAGTGTGAGTGGCAACTAAAGCACATGCTGGTTAATTAAGAGGCTAATTAATATAGTAAAATTTACTCGACATTTTAATTTTAAATATGTCATTACAGTAAAACTCCCCCCTAATCATCATTTTTATTTTGAAGGAGGATTTTTAAGAAGGGAAAGTATATGACACCGAGACTGGGTAGAAAGACAAGGAAACATAGAGATATGAGAAGGTAAATACTGTTACTCATCTTGGAGTCAAGAGTAAAGCCTCTTGCTACCTCAGAGAAGAGAATATAGCACCATTAGTAACACTGTTGTGAAAAATATTAACATAACATTAATACTGTTTTCATACACAGATAGTAGAAACTTGAGGGAATCACTCATTTTAGTGTCTGGGTGATTTGGTAACATTATGAATCTGCACCACTGTGTACTTGGCACCCATGGAAAAGTAAAGAAGATGTTTCATCACCTAGAACTGGAGTTGTAGACTGTTGAGATTCACCATGTGGGTGAAGGTAATCAAACCTAGGTATCCTGCAAAAACAACAAGTTCCTTTAACTACTGATCCATTTTTCTAACTACATAAATACTCTATGTTAACATAAAAAAGAACCAGGTTAATGCTAAATTGTAGACTGTCTTGGATAGGGCTCCCCCCAAATATCCTCTGAGAATCACTAAAAGGTCTGATAAGTTTCCTACTTTGTGCTTCCTAGATAACTCATAAATTATCAACCCGTCAGGTGTTTCTGTAACAAATGATCCCACTAAGTTTTCTTCACAATTTTCTAAAAATAATAACTTGAAACCTCACCAAAAGCTTGTATAAGGCTATTATACAGCCACACTGACCTGCATGCTCCCTTGAGGAAACAACACTCACCATTGATTACAATGTATCCATTGGGACAATTTGAAGAGAAACACTCACACACTCTTGGATATTTTACTATTTTCTGAGACTCTACCATTCTTATATGTATCGTGTTTAAGCTTGTATTAAAATATCTTTATTAAACCTCATATCTGCTTCATAAACTTAATATTCTGAAAACTTTTTTCTACTTCATATTCAAATCTAAGTGTAGTTCATGCCAAGTTTTCTAAATGTCAAAATATCTCTTCAGGCCAGTAAGAGTGATAATGAACTCTGATCACTACTACTGTCCCCAATCCCCACGCCCAAAACTGATATCTATCATGAAAAATACATGCAAAGTATTTTTAATGATACAGTGAGTTAAGAGACTTGATGACACTGAGAGAAGTCTGTGAGGTTGTGGTTTTGTATTTTGCTTGTTTGGGCTGACGTAAAGTATTTTTGTTCTGTTGGGCAGTGTTGGGGCTGGGCTCCACAACTCTGTGTTTTGATTGATTGTGATTTTCTATAGTGATCTCTATCTGTTGCAAAAAGATGTTTCCTTGATGAGGAAACACAAAAGCAAAAAACAAACAAACAAACAAACAAACATAAAACAAAAAACAAAAAAAAACAAAATGAAACAAAACAAAAACTAAAACCTTGACACACTATGAGACAACAAACCCTCTAATGATGTTCTTTTTTTTTTTCTTAGCCATCTAGTCCTTTATATGTGGCCAACACTTAAGAGTAATTTTCCCCAGGGAGACTCTCATGTAGAAAACTAATATTTACTTACAAGTAGCTAATAATTTATATATTTATTTACACATATATGTATATGTACATATATATGCAAATCGTTAATGGTATGATTCATTATGTTCTTTCCAGACATCCTTTTTATTAGACCCTGCTTCTTCTGTTTTCTCTCTCCCTATACCATAAATAATCCCCCTTTTCCATTTCCTCTATCAAATGTCTTGTACTTTGCTGGGAACATTACAGAAGATGAAACAGAATGATTATAAGAGCCAGAAGATGATTGAGTTTCCTGTGTGACTGTGTCTCCCCGTAATGTCAGAAGCTACACCCATAAATTCTCACAAATGTGACTGCCAAAACAGGAACTGAACAAGGATGACACCAAAATACATGCCAAAGTAGATATAGAAAAGCCTATGAGGTGTCAACCCTACAAAAAGAAATACAAACACTTAGGAATCCTGAGGGGGACAGATATTATTCCCTAGGGAAGTGCTTACCAATTTTTTAGCCCCTAATGACGAGCCCTAAAAACATGTATACCAGTAAAATAATTAAGATTGAGAAGGTTGTATTTAAAAATATGTATGCATAAAAATACAGGTACATAAACATATACACACATGCACACGATAACAATTAATGAAAAAGGAGGCAATGAAATTTGAAAGAGGAAGAAAGCCAATATGGGAGTGATCATAAGGTGGAAAGAAAAGGGAGAAACATTGTAATCATATTAGAATTACAAAAAATCCCACAATATTAGTGAACTATATTGCAATTTGTTTTACTATAAGAAGATTAACTACAGAGAGTTAAAATCAAAGATGTTCTTTTCAATTGGAACATAATAGTTGTATTGCTGAGTAGAAGTTATATTCAATAGATAGTGTGGATCTCTTTTTGACATTAATCAATGAACATTATTTCCTTATCTCTTTTGCTCTTATAGATAAAAAGAATACAAACTCATGTATTAAAATTCTTTGAAGTTCAGGATTGAAAAAAGATAACTATCCAGGAAGAAAGCTATTAGAGACAAACATTCAAGGGGAAGAAAAATTCTAATACTCAACGTGGTAGCATGAAGAGGGTGTCAGAATAATTAAGTGAAATCTGCATTAATGTGATTAGAGTTCTTAGAAAAAGAGACCTTGCAATCTCTCCCCCTCTCTTTCTGCAACATTAAGGTCCAGAGAGAAAAATGTGACTCTGTAGAAACTAGAAGTCCTTTCCAGACATCTAGTCTGTAAACAACTGTTTTTTTTTAAAATCCTCAATTTCCAGACGTGTAAGAAACCCATTTATGTTTAAAGCCACCCACCTATCATACTCTATTGCTGCATCCCAATCTGACATGACAGACACTAGACAGTGTCTTTTGTTTTGTCTATTCAGCTTTACACATTGTTTTAGGTTGTTATTTAATTTCTACTCTTTTATGAATGACAGGCATAAAGATTAAGTACAGAAATACAAAACAAAATAGAAGTGAGATTCTCTTTTGAATTTCAGTCACTAAGAACACAAACCACAGTTACTGGTAAAGTTTATGACTATCCTTATAAACTGATGGTGGGGAATTCAAGCCAGTCTAGCTACAATGAAAGTCAGAATGGAACCTGCTGTATCATTCATCTATATCACTTCTCGGTATTATCTCAAAAAATTTCAATTCAACATATATTGACAAATTCATATTCCCTACAACAATATTCATAATAGCTGAGATATGTAACCAATCTAGATGTACAATAGCAGAGGTATAGATAAGGGAAATGTGAGATAAATAATTAAAGTATTTTAAAGGTTTTTGTTGTTGTTATTTTGCCACAAAGAATGATAACGTTATGAAGAAAGTGGAAGAAACTGGAGACAGTCATATTAAGTTAGTTAAGCCAGTGTCAGAAAACAAATGCAGAATTATACTCTCATTTGTGGTTCCTAGATTTTATATAGTGATATAGCATCCTGTATGTATACATTTTCAATAAATGATCTAGACTAAACTTCATTCTATACACACATATTACTTCAAATATCTCATTTGAGTTAGAGATTCCTCTTTGCTGTCAAAACAGTTTGTTACTACAATATAAGATTTAGTAAGTTGTTGGTAGATTTTGTTCATATGCAATATAGTCTGTTGTTTATGACATCATCAAAGAAACCATCCATAATTTAGTCATCTTATTCCACATGGCCCATATCACACAGGTATTGAACAAAAAATTCTTGAGTCAAAGAATACATTCATTCATTTATTATCACGGTAATAGTAAACATCTTTACATCACCATCACTGATGGGCCTTTAGTGTGTTAAATTATTATTAAATATTGATATTTGATTATTAACCAAATTTAACTTCTCTTATTAAACAAACATTCTACAAAACTGTTGTCAGTTCACCACAACCAATTGGCAAAATTCACCCTTGCAGAATTTCTTGTGTGTGTGTGTGTGTGTGTGTGTGTGTGTGTTTTGGGAGGAGATAGATCAGATTGCTCTGCTTAACATCTACTCCAAGAGTTCTTTGTTTCTGTGAATTCTTCCTTATTGGGGAGAAATTAATGCCCTGAGGTGAGTAACCATGCAATAAATGGAAGGACCTAACATTGTTCTTTTCACCCCCACTGGAGCACCAAATGTTTTCTCTTGTCACCCACTGCACTCAAAACACAAAATAATTGTATTAACTGGGGACTTTGGGAGGCAGTGGTTGTTTTATTTAAAGAAATGTTAATTTGCTATTAAATCTCTTGTTGAAAGACTATAATAGCTTAATGAATGCATTAAACATGTGCAAATTAGTTTTTTTAAACTGCATTAGTTAGTTTCAGATTGAAAGGGGGTGATACATCACCGTCATCTCTGTGGGAATTAATGAGGCATTAGGCCATCTTCTGTCATGGAGGCCAGACTTATGAAAGATTTGCTGAATCGCACATGCGAACCTTGTCCTGTTCTCTCTTTCCACCCACCACATACATCTTCTTTGGGACTTATGCCTCTGAAGCTTGAGCTTTCGCACTTGAAATACAAATGTCACTTCACCATCACTTTGGAAGTGAAAAGTAGCCTGTTGCAGGTGACAAATGTTGTTTACCATTACTAGAAAAGAGGGTGGAACAATGGACGCATATATTAGCATCACAGGGGAAGGGCTTAGTAGACATTCAATTGCCATCTTGCCCTGGGAAGACACATAACCTTTCTCTTATTCCCTCAATCACCCACTCTTAGACACCTACATTAAAATAAAGAGCCTAAGGCAAGGCAAGCTATCTTAACTATAATAAGTGGCAAGGTGTTTTCAATTTAACAGCTTTTGTCACCAGCTCTCAATCTCTCCTCATCACAAGCATAGCTCTCTCTGCCTTGATCTTTTGATATTTTTATTTGTCTGATCCTGCAGTTCCCAAATCAGCAGTTTCCAGCCTCCATGAACAAGTGACAATTTAAAATCCATCTTTTTAATTCAATGACATATACTATCTCTTACACACATTTGTTTTTTAAAATTAGCACATATGACATTTAATTGTGTTCAGGGAATCTTTGATAGATTTCCCTGTATCTTGAGATAATTGAAGATATAGTGATTTTCAGAAATCAGAGATGGAAATCACTGTGACAACCATTAGATTAAGCCATAGAAGTGAAGTCTGTTGAGAACATGCAAATGTTATAAGAGAGTTCTTTCACAACAAAGAATTGTTTCATTCTTCACCAGTTCTTTATTATATTCAATTTTATGCCTACCGCAGCTACTTACTTATGCCCAAGAACCTGCTTGGACAAAACCAAAGGAGTCAATCACTAATCTGTCCTTCTCATTAGCTATTGAACTGCCTCATTGCCTTGCATACCTACTTTCAAATCATGCTACACACTTAAGGTACATTAGGACCTTATATAAAGTCCATTGCAGCAATTCCCCAGCACATAGCTATAGATGATTCTTCTTCAGAATCATTGTAAATCCATTCTCTCTAGCTAATTATGTCTACCCAAAAACACAACACTCACATCAACAGAGATAAGATATTACTCTGGAGCCAAATATGATGTGTCATCAACCAAGCACACACATTTTGGTTACCTCATATTCTATGTTGCAATGTGGAAAGTTTTCACAGGAAAAGGACAAAGAACATCATGAATTAAGACTGAGAATGGTTTTACAGTATTCTTTTCGCTATGACTGAATATGTTTCAATGTTGTATTTCACTAATATTCTGCTACTTGCAAAATTAATATACACTTGATTTAAAAACATAGGAAACCAAGCTATTACACAGCACAAGGTAGTAATGCTGACACCCTAGCATCACCATCACAGCCTCCATGTATTCCTCTTCCCTGTCTGTAAACTTCACTACTTATTCTTATTTTCTTTTTTCATTTTTATTGATTTTTTCTCATATATTACATCTCTTCTGCAGTTTCCCCTTCCTTCTCTACTCCCAGTGCCCCCTACCCAAAGTCCCACATCTATTCCTCCTCAGTTACACTTCAAGTTTCAATAAGACTAGACACCCCCCCTTATATTAAGGATGAACAAAAATAAGTCCCAAAAGTAGGCAAAAGAGTCAGAAATAGCCCCAGCTCCTACTGTTTGAATCCCCATAAGAAGACTAAACTAAACAACCGTAACATATATGCAGAGGGTCTCCGTCTGACCCATTGGTTCAGTCTCTGTGATTCCCTATGGGATGGTGTTTTTGTTTTTGGTGTGTGTGTGTGTGTGTGTGTGTGTGTGTGTGTGGTGTTATTGTTCCCTCTGGCTTCTACAATCTTTCTGTCTACCTTTTGCAGGATTCTCCAAGGTCCATCTAATGTTTGGCTGTAGGTCTGTGCATCAGTTTCTACCAGTAGCTGAATGAAGCTTCTCTGATCTCTCTGATGATGATTATGCTAGGTTTTAGTCTATGAGTATAGCATAATATTTCATTGACTTTTTTTTTGACAGTGTGTTTGGTTATATCCTAGGTTTCTGGTCTAGGCTATTAAGCCTCTGCTTCCTTGTCCTTTAGGTAGTATCAGGGGTGGGATCTTTCTCATAGATTAGGTATCAAGCTGGACCATTCTTTGGTTGGACACTCCCCCGATTTCTGTTCACCTTTTCCACAACAAATCTTGTAGGCAGGATAAATTGCAGGTTGGCTGAGTTGGTGTCCTAGTGCCATCAGTGGAAGTCTTGCCTGGTTACAGGAGACAGATAGTTAAGGCTCTGTATCCCTTATAACTAGGAGTCTTAGCTAGGGTCACACTAATAGATTCCTGGGAGTTGCCTTTGGACTAGATTTCTACCTATCACTATAATGTCCCCCAAATCCTGTTTTATCGCCAAATACTATCTTTCTCAATTCCCTACCACCTAATACCTCCTGTTATCATCCCTGATGAACCTCCAGTCTAGCAGCAATACTTATTCTATTTCACCTTCCTAAAAACATTCATGTGTTTCCCCTTGAACCTTTTTTGCCTCTTAGCCACTCTGGGTCTGTGAGTTGTAACATGATTATATCTTTACTTTATAGCTAATATTCACTTATAAGTGACTACATACCATGTTTTTCATTCTGGGTCTTAGTTACATCATCTACAATATCTTTTTATAGTTTAATTTATTTGGCTGCAAATTTCATGTTATGTTTTAACAGCTGAGTAATACTCCAATGTGTAAATGTACCACATTTTCTTTAACAGAATGCTATAAAAAATTATAAAGAAAATATAATTCTAAGAGAGTCATTTCTATTATTTGATATAACACTGAGTACATAGATATTAACATTACTGTAAATAAAATATGAAGAAAATATAAAGAAAGTCATCTGGAAATTTGACTCAGTGATTGAGAATGCATTCTGCTATTGTAGATAAGCAGAGTGTGGTTATTTTTGGAATCTCACAATCATTATTACACTGGCAATAGGAGATATGAGGCTTTCTTTTAATCTCTGTGAGTATCTGAACACATGTACACACAGACACACACAAATATACACATACACACACACACACACACACACACAAATTTAGAATAAGAAATAAAACTTTAGCAATACCTTGTAAAATAAAGAAAGCTGCTGAGAATCCAAGCAATAAGTGACAGTAATGCAGTGTCAGTTCTTCATGTTTGTTATAATAAAATGTTCATGCCTTCAGAACATGCTAATCTATAAAAAAACCTTCCAATATGCTTAATTTTCTCTCATTGATATTTAGATTTTTTATTGTCTTATCAGAACCACTATAATTATCCTTTTCATGAACACTTTTTCATATATTCCCTTTTTAGTGAAAATGTATCTTTTTCATGGAATATATTCTGAATACATTTTCCCAACCTTAATTCTCCTAGATCCTCTCCACCCATGATCCACCAAAATTCAGCTTTTGTCTCTCTCTCCTTCTCCCTCCCTCCCTCCCTACTTCCCTCCCTCCCTTCCCCTTCTCTCTTTCCCTCTCTCTCTCTCTCTCTCTCTCTCTCTCTCTCTTTCTCTCTTCCCCTCCTTCCCTCCCTCCCTCCCTCCCCCCTCCCTCCCTCCCTCCCCTCTCTCTCTCTGACACACAAACACACACAGAGGCATCTAAAAATAAAAAGAATTAAGAGGACTGGGCATGCCATTTAACACATGTTCCTGTGTAATAAACATGTGTGTGGTTTTCATCTACATATGAATCTCCTGCTTTTTCTTGGTCTCTTATTCTTCTGCTTGTTTGTTTTGCCTTATTCCAGGTTGTTATTTGGTTTTATTTTATTGCATTATTATACTTTAGATGCCTGTTTGTTTTCTAACAAGAGACAGAAAGCACAGGATTCGGGGAAATCTCAGAGGAGTTGACAGAGGAGAAACCATAATGAGAATATATTATATGTCACTAGTTTCATAATCTATTTTATATGTTTCATAACAGAGAATCTGGGAAGCTTAGTAGCTTCTTCAAAGGAGAGACTACAGAGGTGAGACAATGGCTCCAATTCTGACATTCATACTTCTTTCTATGCTGTTTTTAATTATGATATTCTACCCAAATTGATTTCCTTCAGTTAAAGACAACAAGCAAATAAGATTGGCTATCACTAAGCTGATGAGAGTGAGAGAGAGAGTGAGAGTGTCAGAGAGGGAGAGAGAGAAAAAAGAGAGAGAGAGAGAGAGAGAGAGAGAAGAGAACGAGAGAGAGATGGGGGAGAGAAGGAGAGAGAATGTCCCATTTTCTTTCTTAAAGTAACTCAGAATTATTTAAGCTTCAAAGCAAAACATTCAAACCAAACCCCTTACAAGCTACCTACAAATGGCACCAAGGGCCACAGAGGGAAAATAAAACAAACAAACAAACAAACAAACAAAATAACTGATGAACCACAGTCGAGGCTAAGGAAACATGTGGTAATACCTGTTTAAAGAAACCTTGGGGGTCCAGGTGGCACCATGATTTATAGTTCTTACCAACAAAGAAAGTAGCTGCTTTCAAATCTACCAAAAAGCTTTTAATACCATGAAAGATATTTTTGTACAAATTTACATAGATGATTATCATGGACGGACCTACATGAGGCCTTAGAGGATCAAGTCTTGGTACATACTCCTTGTTACAATGAAGAGTTCATTAATTATTGAATCTTTGTGTTGTATTTCATAACTAAAAGTATAGTAAGTATTAGGGCAAATAAGACAAAGCAGCTATGGCTTCAACAAGGTTTGAAGAAAACCTCATGAGCTAGTACTGAGAAAGAGATGTAAACACTTCCCTGTGATATATGAGCAATAATAGAAGCGTATCCTAGAAACAGTGATGATATATTAGCATATTAAAGTGATCAGCTCCACTCCAGAAGGCCATCTGATTCTGCCACATTTAGGACTATAAATTTTGTCCCACGTTGACACTACACAATCTACAGCAATCAAGAAAAATACTGTAAATAATTCTCCCAGAGAAAATGATCTTCACAGGCTAAATGTCTTCTGTCACAGGTCTTAGAGTTTTTGGCTGTTTCTTTCTTCTGCCATTGAGCATGCAGCACAGAAGCCCCCTCAGTACCTCTTCTAACAACATTAAGTTTGTAGATAAAGACAGGAGCTATTTTTAGAAACTTTTAAAAACATTACCAAAGGAGAATCTTTCATCATTTATTCATACCGAGGCTCTTTATTTTTTATTTATTAATGAAGTTTAAAAAATGGTTCTCAAGTATAAAGAGATTTTCTTATGAAAATAAAATGTGACAAATCTCCATTCCTTTGATTCTGTCCCAGCCAAGTATTCACCTTTGGAATGCAGAGCTATTGTTTACCAATTTCACCTAATAAATTAATAATTTAATTTATAACAAACTACAATCACCATCTTAATTAGTATGCATATAGATACAATGGCAACTGAAATAAATTCACTGGACAAAAATAATTAAATAGTGTAGATTATTTTAATTATTTAATTTAAAACATTAAGATTATTTCTAGTTTAGAAAAGGAATATACAAAATATTTTGAAATATTCCAAAAAATTTGGAATACACAAAATATTTAAAAAATATTTCACATACAAAAAGCAATCACTCAGTTTGATATAACTGTATTACAAGAACTTCACATATTAAAATCTGAGTAGTCATATTAAATGAAGTAAAATGTCCTTTCCAAACTGAATTCTGGAAATTGAAAAAAAAAACAAAAGATTTGACATAGAAAGAGGAGTTCTGTTCAAAAAAATTTAGGAAAAAGTATATTCTACAATTCATTCTTAGAGATTTACAAAATCATTAAATCCAATAAAAGAATCAAACAGTTTTGTAGTTAGAAACATATTTTAAATTTAATCAACTTGCTTAGTTTTAGCAGCAGTTTTGAACCAAGGCACTTCTTATTTATGACATATCTCTACATCCCACAGAACACCAAATCTGAATAGCTTGAATACTGTCAATGTTTTGCTAACTCAAATCCTTTATTTCCATCAATTTTATATCTTATTCAATGAAAGCAATGGTTCAACCATGGCAAAATTTCTTACAACCAAAATTCAAGTGTCTCGAAGGCTTGTCATCAGCCTTTCTTATCTTTTTCCATGTTAATACAATTCATTATTCAGAGATAAGCACAATCAACATTTCCACACAGTGGTATTTATTGGTAATTTTCATTCATATCTGATGAGTGAATTTCTTCTACATGTGAGCTAAAAGTACCAAGAAGGAATATTTATTTTGGTACATATTTGCAGAGTAACTCAATGGCCAACAGATGTGAATTTGGTAATTAACAAGAATAAAGGATTTCCCTGAAAGATCCTGGTGAGTTGTACACAGTGAGAATTGGGAACACTCGGATAAACAGCAAGAGATATCCCCTCAATTTATTTACTCATTCATTGATTCATTCATTCTACATCCCATTATCTGCTCCCCACCTCCAAGTCCACCTTCCTCACACAGTTTTGTGGGGCAAGCGGACCTGGACACTAGACAGAACCTGTAAGTTCTGGCCCTGAGAATCTAAGAATTGAGAAGGTAAGTGTGGGGCCATGAAGGGTCATGGACCATGAGATTAAGCCTGGTAAGGCCAAGCTAAAAACCTGCACATCCTGAAGGGACAGTAGGAACTTTGCATAATCCCTGCACCAGATCCCTGTCAAATAGCCACAGCCAACCCCCAATCCCCGTGCCCCAAGAGAGATTTGTGACCATCAGTCATGTAAGGGCAACAACACCCCACGTCTTTCAACCTGTAGACGAGGCATCCTAACATTTCAGACCAAGACAACATGAAAAGAGACATGGTCAAATAGGCTCAAAACAGAATTGGACATGCTAATGAGATACCAAGAGGTCTGGAGGGTGTGCCAATATACTTCTCTTTTTTAATGCTGTTTTTTTTCTAAAGCCAATAAAGCCAATTTAAGCTAATAAACTTAATTCTTTTTTTAATTGATTATTTTATTTGTTTACATTTCAAATGTTATCTCTCTTCCTGGACTCAATGCCCTAATGTAGGGGAATGCTAGGGTGGTGACAAAGGAATGGATAGGTGGGTAGAGGTGCTTCCTCATAGATGCAGAGGGTAGGGGTGATGGGTGAGGGATCAGGATTTGTGAAGAAGCTTCCTTTCCCAGACATTTCTCCCTGCAAAAGGTATTTAATCTCAGGCCCACCTTGAGAAGTGGGGCATGTTTTACACATTCATTTTCTGCCATGACAATAAACTAGGATCATGGACTGCCTCTTTTCATTGAGATCCCCCGCAGGTAGCCATGGAGAAGGACTTTGCCTACCAAGCCATAGCCTATTCTCCCGTAGAAGGTCTCTGTGGGAAAATAGGTGGTCCCGGAGGCTTTCCACAAAGCCGTTCCCACATACAGGAGAAAAGCCTGGAGTTCCAAAGGCTGGAGGCTTTGGCTATGGCAGGTCTCAATGATATGAGAATGTCCTTAGTTCCAAAAGGGTTTATTTTCATGGCAGATGGTGGATGGATCTTGATGTACCCCCTGAAACTCAGGGCAGACCTGAGTTAAATAGGGTGTGAGAAAGGGGGAAGTTTTGGGGAGAATGCTTAATTTTCTCTGCCCTCTGCCCTTCTTTAGTATGTAAATCCCTAGGGCCTGAAGCCTGTAGTCACTCTACCTGTGCACTTTGGGAGGGGCTGTATTGGCCAATGTAGGTCTATGGAGACAAGACTGCATGTCAGGACTCTGGGTTCTGGGGACGTGGCCGAACACATGCTGTTTCTCCCTTGGAGTCTCAGGGTTCCAGACCCATGCATAGTCATGAACCAAGATACCCTTATGCAATCCCACAGGTCTCTCTGTGTTCTCAGCCACAATTGCCACCAAGCTTATGCTGCACCAAACCTAGGATTCTCCCAGATGGGACTAGCTGGAGATACCCTCCTCCTGGCCCCATACTAGAAAACAGCCCACAGCCTGACTCCATTCTTGGCTCTTCTGAGACTCCCAGAGGTGCCTGAATATTCAAGAACCTGAGAACCCCAGGGTCCTTGACTCTTTGCAGGCCCAGAGACCTGCAAACCAGCTCTGGCTTTCCTATGTCTCAGACTGTGCTTTCCCACTCTGGAGCAATGCCTCTATACCCCAGCACCCACCCAGGTTGTGGTGGCAAAGTGTGATAAGTGCAGTCAAAAATCACTGTTTTATCTCCCCAAGAGTATTTTGCGGTGGAGCTGACAAGGGACAACCACCCTATAAGCCCACTTCATGCCTACCTTTACCTTTTCTGAGACAGGTAACCATGACAACCCCCTGAGAGGACCATAATAATCAGTCAAGTAGAGTAAACACCTTGAGTCATGGGAATATTGAGTCAAAGGGAACATTGCTTACATCTCAAACTGAGCCAATAGGAAACATCTTCCTCTAAATCCCACTCTACTCCTCAATGTTTGTAAAGTACCTGTCCATTTGAAATAAACTGCACACATCACCTCGATGTGGCTTATCTGAGAGTGTTTGTTTTACTGAGCTGACCACTTGGGGAGAAGTGTTCTCTCTTCTGAAGCTTCCATGGCTGGACCTCAGAACCTCAGATGTTTCTGGCTGATCAGGCTCACTCCACCTCCACTGTCCTACCCCCTTAAAACAGTTCAGAGAAAATGTTAAACAAGCCCTTAGCCCCTTCTGCCCCTCCTTCCTTCACCCAATGGTTTGACCTTTTACAGGACTTCATTGGAAAAATGAAGGAGTTCCCACCAGCTCCTCTTCTACTGAAAGATCCCCCATCAAACTCAAGAGAGGTATCTCTGCTTCTCCTTCCCAGAGCAAACAAAGTCACACCCTATAAACACCTGCCAAATCTCTATATAAAGCTATATAACTCCATAGCCTCCTACCTCCAAACCACTACCATGAAACAGCTTTGTAATTTTTGTGATTTTATTCCAAAAAACAAACTCCAAGTTTTTAAAATAAGATACAGGAATCCCTGACAAGCTCAGCAGCCATGAGGTCTGCCCTTTCCTCTCTGTGCTCCATCTTCTCGGCCACACCTCAAACCACAATCCAAATGCCTACAGCCATTGGTGACCACCGGGTGAGACAACTACCCCAATTCCCTGCCTGCTGGCCCCTCTGGGCAAATCCAGCAGCAGTGAGCTTCTCTTTGCCCAATTTGCACTCCATTTCCTGGGTCACGAATCTGCCCGTGTCTCTGAAGATCTGCTGTTCCCCAGGTGAAACAGAGGCCTGTAACCATCAATGACCACCAGCTCTGCCTGCATCCCTGGAAACCTGCTGGCACCAGGGACAACCTGAGCTTTACCTATAATTTTAGAGACCTGCTGAAATCAGGGACTACCAGCTCTACCTGCAGCCCCAGAGGCCTGATGTCCTCAGGAACTAACCAGCCTGCCAACACTAGGGACAATGAGACACTAAAGGTCTGCACAGAAACAATCAACAAAAGGCAGGGTAATATGTCACCACCAGAATCCAGCTATCTTACAACAGAGCAAGCCCTGAATATTTTCTTATGAGTTAAAGCACATGTGCATGTGTGCACACAGACACAAACACACAGACACAGACACACACATACACACACACACACACACACACACACACACACATATATACAGAAAGACACACACACAAAAACACTCACATCTATTACTGGTGCAATAACCAGCATGAGTAGGAAGTTTCTGACACAGGTTTAAGCTAACTTGTGCCATATTAATGGGAACAGATCCAGAATTCAGGAGCAGGGTTATACAGACAAAGTTTGCAGTACAACTATTATATTTAGCTTCATAACTTTCAGTTGTTAATCTTCCTGTGCGTGTAGATGGCTGTTCTCTAAAATCTATAGCTGAACTTAAATCTGTTTCAAAGAAGAAAGACTTATGAGGCTGAAAAATTTGTTAACTTTTGTTATCTGTCCTGATAATAAACATAGTAAGAGAGGTTTGGTAATAATGTTCTGAATTTGCACTAGAAGATTTTTTACTAATGAGGTCGAAGTAGGAGTATTGCAAACTTTTCATCAATAGACCTCCAGTAGCTGTCAGACACATTTGGTCATCCTTGTGTACTAGTTGAATGGACTTCAAGTTGTTTGCCTTCCTTTGGATTTACATTCTTAGGGATTGAATAGATTGGAAAAAAAAAGGAAAGAAACATAAACAATTATTTCCTGAAAATGACCCAGTTTTGCACTTTTAATCAGTATTCAACACAAAAGTGAGTATTTCATAAGTGGCAATCTTGTTTCACAGTATGAGGTTAAAAAAACATTCTAAGGTAAGGCAAACTCAGAGCAATGAGCTAAGTACTTTCAAATATTTGACGGGGTAAAATAAGAGAGAGGTAGACAACTGGATCTCACTAGACAGACACAGCCTACAGAGAGACAGAAATTCACCTCTATTATACAACAAGCAAACAAGTAAGCCAAACCCTACATTACAAGAATAGCACTTTTAACAAACCATAGCTAGCCTAAAAGGGACAGCATGAAGCTCTAAACATTTTACTTCAGGCTCTGTTTAAAGTGCCACCACACAGCAATGTGTAGGAATGTAATGAATACTTAAAGAATCTCTTAAGATCTCCATTTTTTCTTTTTTTATAAACCCCAGCTTCCTGTGTTAAATTCTCATTGTCTATAAGTATTCTGACTCAGGAGTTAGACAGTTGGAAGAAGAGGGATAAAGTAGGATAAACAGGGGAAGACATTTCTTTTACTTCGGATCAAATTCTACAATCTTTTCTGATAACCATCTACACATTCAAATTTCTGATATTTACCCTGGTTCCTTGAGCTGTTATGTCTGCATATTGGGCAGACTCTATAAACTATAGTTCATTCTAGAAGTATGTGGGAATTAGAGCAAAATGCCACACTCTAAACGAAGGGGAATCAGCTATGCACAAGGACATTAAATCTCCCTTCATTTCAAAGGCAGATTTTCTTGATGTGGAGGCTGCAGCTGGGGAAACCCAGGAAACAAAATGCAAATGTCAAGGCAAGAATTGCCCTTCACAAAAGGTGAAAGGCAGCTTTTAAAAGAAAACAGAATTTGGTGACTTGATGCTGGTTAAGCTTCCCTGTGACTTGGCTGAGCCCTAATAAGCATAGTACTGTTGATTATTTTCTTGGGTAGAATGCTATGCATTTCACCTGGCTTAGCTTAATATTTCATCACAGATGTGTCATGAAGGACCTCCGAATTGTGATATTTTTAAAGAGGATGAAATTGAAGTTCACAGCAGGTAGTAGAAAAGAATACAAAGTCGGTGTTCAGTAGAGTGAGATTCTGAAATTTTGATTTTGATTTAGTGTTTCTTTCTATTTAAAAATTTCTTCTGGGGGCTGGTGAGATGGCTCAGCTTTTAAAGATATATATGTATATACTGCTCTTGCAGAGGATCTGAGTCTGGATCCTAGTACCTACGTCAGAGGGCTTACAACTGCTTGTAACTTCAGCTCCAGGGGGATCTGATAACTCTAACTACCATGTATCCTCTATTCACATACTCATAACCACACATAGACATGCATATGTGCATAATTAAAAGTATTCCTAAAAAGTGGATTATTACATGTCTCGTTTAGTCCCTCTGTTCATAAACACACACACATACACACACACACACACACACACTTCTCCCAAATTAATATTTAAATTATTACCAGGGTTCAAAATTTCTCTAAACAACCTGTACAAAATATACAGCATAGCACTATGAGGATTTAAGATCTGATGATACTTATTGCCAGCCATGTTTTGTTGTTGTTGTTGTTTTGTTTGTTTTTGGCACATTTTGGCCCAATTGAATAATACATATTTGAAGATTTGCATAGCTTTTTTTCATGCCTAGTATATAGAATAGCCACTGACACACACAGGATAATTTTTAAAAAGGTATTAATACTAAGTGAAGTATATGAATAATGCCCAATATTTATTGAATGATTACCATGTGGCTGATCCTCATCTAATTAATTAGTTTTCATGCATTAATTCACTTAGAATTCCAAGAAACAATGCAGTAGGTGTAATTACCATATATATTATGCAATGCTTTAAGTGTCTTACATGATTAATTATGTGAATGTATCTTTTTTATCTTTAAAGCCTGTCATGATTTTAGCCACTGTTTGCTCCTGATTATTGCCATCTGCCTTCTTCACACCTTCTATGACAAGTATCCAAGGTCTATAAAGGCCAAAGTTATGTCTGGCCAAAATTCTGACAGATTTGAATTTTATGTAAACGAAATCAAACATCTAGGTGAGCAGTTCAGTTTTTCCTCAATCAGACTTCAGTCTCCTTCATATTTTCTTCCCTTTTAATTAATCTGTTCTGAGTCATGGAAGTCTTTCTGTTCTAAAATACCTGTTCTTAAGCTTGTTCATAGAAAAGAACGGAAGCCCTAGTCCTTTCAGAATCATACCTTTTGTAATATCCTATATGAATAAAGGAAGTGGGCTTATGGTTGTCTTTTATATTTCCACTCTTCACGCTGTCTCAAGAAAATTGTTCAAAATAAGTCAAGGATTGAGAAGGTGGTTCAATTAATTAACTAGTTTTTGCACAAAATTGAAGAATAACATTTATACTGTTGTAACTACTTGTGAAATCAGCAATGATGCCATGCAAATGTAGTTGTAGTGTATCTAGGTTGAGAATGAAGATGTAGACAGAAAGACAGAAGCATCCCCAGAAACTGCAGACTGATTCACCTGGCATAGAGAACCGTGAACGACAATGGACTTGTCCAAAAAAAGGATGTGAGGGGAAGACTGACATAGAAGGTTCTGTGTGGTTCTCATTCCTACACACTCCATGTGCACAGTAAATATGCCTGCACAAACACACACACACACACACACACACACACACACACACACACACACACACAC
>NW_021604782.1:15163746-15222061 GCF_004785775.1 Grammomys surdaster | reverse complement strand
CACACACACACACACACACACACACACACACACACACACACACACACCTCAAATCACTGCTTCAATTCTATGGAAAGTTTCTCATTACACCAGGTCTGCTTTAAAATCACATATAGCTTTGCTCCTTGTTCCTTCCTTCACAAATTTTCGTGAGTTTCTTGTTGCTTCCTTCCTGCACTTCTGCTGTATCTGCCCATGAGAAACCCCTCCCTCTGCTCCCACCTCATGGCCCCAGTCTTTCTCTTTAATCTGAAGGCTTGGCTAAATATTTTCCCTTTTTTTTTGGATTTATAATGTCAGTTCAAACACTACCTATTAAGATAGACTTCCAAGACTTTCTTATTTTGATTGGCATCAGCTCCTCTATGTTTGGACTACTTCCTCACAGCTATGCCACTCTTCTCAGCCTTTCTGCCATATGAAATTGTAGCATAATTGAGTTCAGTTTTGTTTTTACAATATGCTTCTTTATAGGCCACATCCCTACTAAACATCCAAGCTCAAATAGCTTCAGAATGTTGAATATCTGTTCTGATGGGTCTATATCTTTATTTTACTTTGCTTTGCACTAGATAAATTTTGCTGACCATATAATAAGCACAACATAAATAGTTCTAACATGAACAAGTGCTGTTTTCACACTCACCTTCAACACTTTACATCAAACCACGCTGTGTTTTATGCTTTTTAAAGTCTTTTCTGCCTCTAGGTTTTAGGCTTATCTAACCAACAACCTTCACAGTTTCCCTTACAACATCCTGGTCACAATTTGTTTATTCCTATGTATTCCCACTTGTGTTGCTTTCTACTGCCCAGTAAGTATCCTCACATTAATTTATTTTTATACTAAAACTTATTTGAATATATGTAGTTCAAAAGGTAACATTTAATATTCCCACCCTTACTTACCCAAACCTTGAGTGGTTTCAGATGGAATATTCTTGTGAATTTGTATAAGCTTCTATTTCATGTCTCCAGTCTTTTGATCCAGAAATCTTTGACAACATTTGCTATGGCTATGCTAACTTTTTTTTAAGTATTTCCTGAATGTTGACAGATTTTTTAGAACACAGTATATAATAAGACAATCAGGTCAAAGTTCCTGCCATTCCCCCTAGCTTGTGCTCCCTAAGGAAGAAACCATACTTATTTATGTATTCCGTATTATAAGTACCTCCTGAGAAATGTGAACTTGATTTTTAAGTGAGGAATAAAACCATAGGAATAAAACTATCAAGTTTACATTCTTATTTAGAACTTATATTTACTATATGTAATCTGAATTGATTAAGGTACAAGATAAAGGGTTTTTTGGTTATTATTTTGTTTTATTTTGGTTGAAAAAAACTAAATTGAAGAATGTTATTCTGATCACACATAAAGAAACTGAGGCTATGAATAGCTAACTGAAAACAAAATTTTCAAAAAACAAAAATGTAATGAAAATGAGGTGTGATCCAGTGCCTGATTGACTCTAAAGTTAAAATCTTTCCTCCAAAAATAAAAAAAATATATTGTTTGACTTTCATGATAATGGAAAAAATAGGAACAATTAATTGCAACTTATTTCTAGATTGTTCTTTACTTCATCTCCTCCATCAAAAACTTGACACTTTAATTTTGCCACAAATCACAACTCATGTATTCTCTAGATAATGGTATCTCCCATTCAGGACATGTTTAAAGCTTCCCTGAGTGACAATGACTTTGACATTTACTGATAATATTTGTTCTGTTGGATATTTTATTTATTTCCATTTCAAATGTTATCTCCTTTCCTAGTTTCCCCTCTGAAACCCCCTATCCCATCACCCCTCCCCCTGCTTCTCTGAGGGTGTTCCCCCACCCACCCACTCATTCCCACCTCATCACCCTGGCATTCGTTTTTTTCCCTTAAAGAGTTATATTTAAGGATCATCGATTTAGTGAGCCAATCTAGATTGAAAATCTTGGTTTTCTTTGCCACACTATTTAAGAAGATTTCATACACGTCTAGTTAAAATATGTCAATCCCATGTGAGAGTGTTAATTTTTTAAGCTGCTTTGGGTTCTGTTCTAAGTTCTGAAAAATGATGAATAGGCAGGTATAGTCTTTGTCTGTAGAACTCACTGTAGGATATGGGCCTGTTGAAAAGACATGGTCAAGAATTTTCAATTGAGGAAACTCAAATGGCTAAGAAGCACCTAAAGAAATGTTCAGTATCCTTAGTCATCAAGGAAATGCAAATCAAAACAACCCTGAGATTCCACCTCACACCAGTCAGAATGGCTAAAATTAAAAACTCAGGTGATAGTAGATGCTGGTGAGGGTGTGGAGAAAGAGGAACACTCCTCCATTGTTGGTGGGACTGCAAGATGGTGCAACCACTTTGGAAATCAGTGTGGCGGTTCCTCAGAAAATTGGACATAGCATTACCTGAGGATCCAGCTATACCACTACTGGGCAAATACCCAGAAGATGCTCGAACATATGACTCAACTATGTTCATAGCAGCCTTATTTATATTAGCCAGAAGCTGGAAAGAACCCAGATGTCCTTCACCTGAGGAATGGATACAAAAAATGTGGTGCATTTACACAATGGAGTATTACTCAGCTATTAAAAACAATAAATTCGAGAAATTCCTAGGTAAATGGATGGAACTAGAAATTATCATCCTGAGTGAGGTAAGCCAATCATAAAAGAACGCATATGGTATTCACTCACTGATTATTGGATATTAACCCAGAACCTTGAAATACCCAAGATTCAACTCACAGGCCACATGAAGCTCATGAAGAAGGAAGACCAAGTGGGGGTGCTTTGGTCCTTCTTAGAAGGAACAACAAAATACTCAAGGGAAGAAATATGGAGACAAAGTGAGGGACAGAAACTGAAGGAGGGGCCGTCTAGAGACCATTCCACCTGGGTACTCATCCTATGTGCAGTCACCAAAGGTAGATGCTGATGTGGAAATCAGGAAGTTCATGCTGAAAAGAGCCTGATATTGATGTCTCCTTAGTGGTCTGCAAGAGTCTGACATATTCAGAGGCTGACCCGACCCACAGGTCCAGTTATTTGTGGGGGTCGAGGGGGACCTCACCTGAAAAGGAACATGGGCGAGAGAGAGAGAACGAGACCAAGCAAATGTCGCCTTGTCAAGGTCTGCTTTAATGAGGAAATGGCTTACAAGATATACTCTAGGCAAAGGAGGAAGGGAAACAAAGAACAGGATGAGGACTCTATCAACTATGGATAGATAAGGGCAGTCATCCAGTGGAGCATTCTGTGGTTTTTCCCGGGATGTCCTGGGGCAACTGTTCTCTAAGAACAGGAAATTCTTTCTTAGCTGAAGGTCAGATTCTCCCAAAAGAGACAGTTTCTCATTAAGCAACTTTTGTTAGCTGGGATGATGGTCCAGGGTCCCCAACATCTCCCCATTCCCTGTACAATGAGAAGAGGAGTAGTCTAGCATGTCCATGGTCTTGCTGGTCAGAGTTTTCATGAAGATTTGGATGCCACCCCTTAGGTGGAGGACCAGGTGCAGGTTTGACTCTTTCTGGATGTTGTAATCAGAGAGGGTGCGGCCATCTTCCAGCTGCTTGCCGGCAAAGATGAGCCTCTGGTGGTCGGGGGAGTGGGGGGATGCCCTCTTTATCCTGGATCTTGGCCTTCATGTTCTTGATGGTGTGACTGGGCTCTACCTCCAGGGTGATGGTCTTGCCAGGACTAATTCTGCCTAGAGAAATATAATACACTGCCCCAGCCTGCAGGGATTCAACGAGACCTTAGGGAAGGGACGAAAGAATGAAGGGACAAGAGGCACAAGGAATGAGAGCAATTATGGGGTTCTGATCAAGCTCTGAAACTTTCATTTTGGGTGCAGGTTATAAAGACACAGCAAACCAGGAAGTTTGGGTGGGGGTCATTGCTTAGGGCTGTCCCACTATTGAATGCTTATTGCCATAGACCATCCCATTGTCACAACCTGCTCCCAGGAAATGCCAGATGTTCTTTAAGTTCCTGGGGCCTGAGACCCGGGAATGTTCTTTCTTAACCTTGCACTGACTAGGCTTTCAAGAACAGCAGGTAACTTCCTGGGTTCTCTCAGAACAGCAGGTAGTTTCCCGGGTTTGGCTCCCAGCATCTGCTCCCTTTTAACAATTTTAAATGAGGCAGGCAGGCGAATGCAGACATTAAGAAATCTCATTTCTCATTGGCAGATAAGTGGGCATTGACAAGAGGGGGAAAGTATTGATCTGATCCTCCCAGTATCATTTGTAATGGTGTCTTTTTGGGGAGGAGAGGGTTATTTGTCTCGAGGCCACGTAGGATATCGAAGGTCCTAGCTGGCTGCTTTGAGACACAAGAAATCAACTCCAACCTCCATGCAATCAGGTTTGCTTTTCAGGGGACTCAGAAGGGGGACAATTTGGGTCCTCCCCCTGCGGTACCTTGTCATGCACCCCTTGCAGGTACCCACTTTGTGTTCGCACCATGCAGAACCAACATTCATAGATCTGAGTTCTGTGTAGCTCCTAAAGGAGATATGTCATTGCAAAGCTCAGCCAAGCTTCTATCAGCCAAAGCAAGTCTATGATAAGTAATGTACTTGTAGGGGCTAAGATGCCAAGTAGTAAATTTGTTGCTTTACCAGGACCATGAGTGGTTTAAAGTCCCAAGGGCCGAACATCAAAAGAAGAGGACTGACCACTAGACCCAGGATGGAAGGGACAAGGAGTGGCAAGCCAAGGAGAGGCAGAGAACCAATTTTTCTTGTTCTAGCTGTTTCTTTCGCCATTCTAATCTCCCTCTGATTCTGGCCACACTATCTCTAACTACCCTGGTGTGGTCAGTATTAAAACAGCATTCCTCCTTGAGGGCAGCACAGAGCCCCCTTTGCTGAAGGAAAAGCAGATGAGGGGATTTTTCCAGATTAGTGACGCCAATCTCTAGCTGTTCAATGTCCTTGTCAATGGCCCATTGAAGTTCTGAGTAGTACAAGTCCCAAGGTCAGCATCAGGATTAGAACCTCCAACAGCATACACCATGGATGGCTCATTTTTATCTGGAAAGGAAAAAAGAAGGGAATTCTCAGGGAGATCTCTCTTCCCTGGATCTCAATTGTTATCCATTTTATCTACAATTGGGTCTGGCTTTATGGAGTTATCTATTTGTTTCACCAATCTTTCTGGCAGCCATCTAGCCATGCCTTCTTTGGTATTGAACAGACATATCGATCCTCGGCCCCATATAAGAACCGGGTCTAGGCCCCATATGAGAACTGGGTCTAGGCCGTTCAATTTAAAAGTAAGATGGTCCTTCCACATAACTGTGGCATAGTTTTTATTGGTTTCAGGGTACCAGAGGTGATCAGCAGCAGATTTGCCATGAGTGTCCAGATTTAGAAAATTGAGAATAACAAGGCATGATGGAGAACATTTCTAGGAGACCTCTTCTGGGGGTGTAACTCCCACACTTCTGTTTTTGAAAAGCCAATTTTTTAGAGTTCCTTCAAAACCAGGGCAAAAGAACCAGTAGCTGCTCCTCTCACTCAGAGTTATGAAGATATTATTTTAAAGTTCCATGATACCTGTTTCACAATACCTTGTCCTCGAGGATTATAAGAAATCTTTGTAATATGGGTAACATTAAATTGTCAACAAAACATTTCAAATGTCTGACTGCAATAGCCAGTTCCATATTTTCTCTTAATCTGATATGGAACACCAAGCATAGAAAGATAATATAGGCAATAACTAATTACATTTTTAGTTGCTTCTCCTGCTAAAATAGTTGCAACTAGAAAGCCTGAAAAGATGTCAAGTCACATGTACATGTTTTAATTTTCCAAAATCAGAATTAACATCCACTTGCCATAATTGATTAGGTATAAGTCCTCAAGGATTAACACCATTATGAAAAAATTGAGGATACAATTTTTTGAAATTTGACTTGCACACTCTCTAGAAATACCAAATTATTGTCTCAAGGTATTACTATTTTGATGATATAAAGAATAAGAGTTTATGGCCAATTGTTTCTGTAAGGCCTATAATCTGTCTGGTATACAAATATAAAGTTAAGGAAAAGTACATGTTTCTTAAATTAAGCTGTATTTTTAAATTTGAGAATTAGCAATATTCTAAAAAAGGAGCAATTTTAAGCAATTATAAACCATGGGCTATATACTGGCTATGAGTATACAAATTGAAAGCCTGATTTTTCAGCATTTCAAACAGTGGCTACAGCATGTAATTTAATTATTTGTGCTGAAGCAGGGGGAAATTTAAGAAAATTAACATGTCATCCAATTATATATACTGTCTTCTCATTAGGTGAGTTGTCTGTAAATATTTTCTGCCTTTGAATATTTTCTGGAGCAACAAAAAATCCCCAAAATCTTAAAGCTCATTGTATGAGCACAAAGGCTTGCATTAAAACTCCTTCAGAGAGATCAGCTAATAAAATACCATACAATGAATAATATGCACTGGGAGATTCAAACTCTTAACTTCTTGTAAGGCTACTAGCCATTCCTTGAAACAAAACTTTCTAGTGATATCGCTTCATGGGTTCTCAAAAATTACAAATATACTCACTGCATGCAAACCTCTCACCTTAAAGGAACAGTATAAAAACACTCTTCTAAATCTACAATAATTCTATATGCATTTCCTGAAATGGCAGCTGGAGTAGGCAAGTCAGGCTGTAATGCCCCACAAGTTTTATAAATCTTAAGTTTCAACTTTGTTTTGGATTAATTGAATAATCAGTCCCTTGTAGCAGGCACAGCTATGTCATGGAGGGAAGCAGGCATAATTTTAATTTCTCCAGCATAATCATTATATAGCTCCTGGACCATAAACTGTCTGTTGGGAGTGTCTTTGGGTCTCAGGCTGACCTTTCCTCCCCAAGGAAAAAGCAAGGCAATAAAACAAATTCCGGAAAACACCTTTCTAAAGGCTAGTCAGAGTGACCATGACAAAAGGAATGTCACACCAGCTTCTGCTGAGCCCACTCTGAGCTTTGTCTTAACTCAAATGTGAAAGTTCTTAATCTGGGCCTGTTTCCTGAGGCCTGACCCAACAATTATCCTTCCTGCACTGAGGACAGATTCCAGGGGAATGATTCTTCTGTCTATGCCTCTATTTTTTTGGACAGTCTTTCCTAAAATGATCTATGTCTCCATACCTAGAACATTCCTTATCACCTCAGGGCTGTGAAAGCATGGCTTGGACTGTAGTTAGCATTCTCATAAGCCAATTGTGTAACAAAAGGAACTCCTGCCTGAGGGTCTCTAAAACTTCTACCTGCCCTTTTTAGCAGCCTATCTACAATTTCCTGAATTATTTCAACAGGGCCTTATTTGATCCCAGATAAAACTTACACTTAAATCTCCTTTTCAATCTTGGGGGGCTAAATTTTCCTCTACCACTATATCTAATAACTGTAAACTAATAGCTGTAAAAAGTGGCATCAGGGCTGTACTGTGCTACAGCTGGTTTTGACTCTTTTATTACTCTTGCAATCTTCTCCACCTGCTCTATCCTCTTCTCAACCATAAACACGAGTGAGTCAAAATTTCTAGAGCTCACGATTGAACTGCCAACTGCAGCCACTGTTTAACTATATTTTTAAGTTTCTTTTGCAATATTAGAGTGTAACCATAATTTTGAGAAACAAAACCAATTTTTAATAATGCAATCTATTTTCTCTAAAATCAACACTAAATGCATTACTTTCATGTTACAAAGTTGGCTGTCAGTTCTTATACATGAATGCATGATAGTATAGTTTTTAATACCTCTTAAAGAGACATTGTTTTAAATCCTATCTCTATACATCTGGTTTCTGAATGACTTCAATCCTCAGTTACCAGTTTTAAGCCAACCTTCTTTTACCAAGGTTGTAAATTTTTAGTCATACCCAATAACTTATAGGGAAATAATCTATAACCAAAATATGCAGAACATTTTATACTTTTAAAACCAGTCAGAAACAAAAATGAAGTAAATGCACATCTTATATATTTTTTCCAAACAAAATTTTCTTACTTTTTCTAGCTGTAACTTCAAGAGAAAAGCACCTTGTCAACCTGCTGAACCCAATAATCATAGTCACAGATGTTTCTAGGAGAAATGAACCATCAGCTCCTTACAATAGAAGTCAAAAAAAACTGCCTGCTCCTTTAAGAGCAGCTTTTACATCAGTGAGACTGTGGCAGGGCTTCTCCAGCTATGTTACACTCCTAACCACATTTGCAGGGCTCCAAAGGCCAACTGAAACTGCTTTTTATTTTTACTTTCTCTCTCTCTCTCTCTCTCTCTCTCTCTCTCTCTCTCTCTCTCTCTCAACTAGTTAAAAACTGAATCAAGCATTGAACAACAAGCAGATAAAGTTTTAACCATTTTTCTTTTAAGCATGAAACATGGATCAACATTCAAGCAATGAAACAAATGCACAGACAATTGACACACATTGGACAGATTGGAGCTCCAAGGACAGACAATAGACAGAGAAAGCAGAACTGAGGATCTCTCCAATATGAGCCAGAAAAAATGCAGGACGTCTCCTGATTTTTTCCTGCTCCCAGGAGGGCTATAAAATAGCCTTTTCCTTTTCTTTTGTTAACATGGCTGGAGAGTGGGCATCTGCTTTAGCCCTTCTCTCCCTCATCTTCAAGGTTCAATCTTTTTATTTCCTCCTTAGCAGGTGTAGCATTTTTTCCTCAATAGTCTCCTCTTGGGGAAACATCACCAATGAAATTATTTCTCATCAACAAAATTTTAGTAAATCCTTCTTTTTTACCCTGACTCCTCTCTCACTGAATGAGGCCTTAAGGCCTTTAATAAATTTCTCTTCCTTAGACAATAATTTGCCCATGTTAATAGGACGGTTATGGCTTACCTCACCTCTGGGCTCCCACGGGTGACAGGGGTCTTCAGTGACTCAATAATGGTTTTTCGGCCGACTTCACTTCTGTTGACGCAGTCCAATGAGGGTCCGTACCTCTTGCCCCACGTTGGGCGCCACTTGACCAGACCCACGGGTCCAGTTATTTGTGGGGGTCGAGGGGGACCTCACCTGAAAAGGAACATGGGCGAGGGAGAGAACGAGACCAAGCAAATGTCGCCTTGTCAAGGTCTGCTTTAATGAGGAAATGGCTTACAAGATATACTCTAGGCAAAGGAGGAAGGGAAACAAAGAACAGGATGGGGACTCTATCAACTATGGATAGATAAGGTCAGTCATCCAGTGGAGCATTCTGTGGTTTTTTCCGGGATGTCCTGGGGCAACAGTTCTCTAAGAACAGGAAATTCTTTCTTAGCTGAAGGTCAGATTCTCCCAAAAGAGACAGTTTCTCATTAAGCAACTTTTGTTAGCTGGGATGGTGGTCCAGGGTCCCCAACAAGAGGCAGATACTCACAGCTAGCCATTGAACTGATCATGGGGTTCCCAATGGAGTAGTTAGAGTGAAGACTGTTGGAGCTGAAAGTGTTTGGGACCCCATGAGGAGAGCAACAATACCAACCAACCAGAGCTCCCAGGGTCTAAACCACCTGTCTGGGAGCACTTAGGGAGGAATCCATGGCTCCAGCTGTATATGTAAGGGTGGAGGGTCCTGACCAGCATAGGTGTGTGAAGAGATCCTTGGTCTCATGAATGCTGGATGCCCTAGTTGTTGGGAATTTGAGGGTGGGGAGGTGGGAGTGGGGGGGGTAGATAGGGGTACGTCCGAAGAGAAGAAGGAGGAGGGGTGAGAGGATAGGGGGTTCCTGGGATGGGGTAAGGGAATAACATATGAAATGTAAATAAAACATCCAATAAAAAAAATCTGACCAATCTAGGCATGCAGTTTGTATTTAAAAAAGAAAAATAACCATGGGAGCCAAAATTAAAAATATGTTAATATCAACAATCATTCAAAACAAGAAAGAGATATAGTTGTAAATCTGATAATACATATAAAAGATTTGTGGGATGAAAATACAAAATACGGAAGAAAAAATAAAATTAAGTATTTTACATAAGTTATGCATCCATGTACAAAGATAGAATTAGCCTTATATATGATTAAGTCTAATGAAAGATAATTGTCATTGAGAACAATACTCTTCAAACAGATCAATGTAGCACCCATTGAACCTTGTTGATTGTCAAACTAAAAGTTGGAAATAAAAATAGCAAGTATGGTGCCTGAAGAAAAAAAAAAGAAAAGAAAAAGAAAAGATATGGTCAAAGCTGATAAAGACTCAGTGATAGTACAGGAAATGTTGCAGAAGATTGCAGCATTTGAGCCACAAAGACATTTCTAAGAAAATGAGAGAGATAACTAAGCGTAAGAAGGATTGATGGAGAATGCTAACTGACTCCAAAATAAGAGGACTGAGGTGATGAGAGCCCCAGAAAAAATAAAAAATTTGTAAATTCAGTCAAATGAAAGAAGCTGAAGAGGTTTACCATATGTGTTCATATCAATAAGAAGTGTCAGCTAGTACTGTTGTCACTGGGCAATGGAACTGGAGTTAGATCCTGTGGAGCTATTATAAAATAAATGAAATGTATAGGTGAAGAACTATAGGTTTTGAGGATAGAATGTAGTCAGTGATATGTTCGATATCTGTGTCAGCAGAAATAATTTAATATTATTTGGTATCAGAGGTTAAAAAGTAACACTTAGGTAGGTTAGTTGGTTCTGGTGAGTTATAATGTGGTATATGTAGACAAACAAAAAGTAGTGGCAGAATGTGGTCAAATAATTCAGAACTATCACACAGCTAGGGACAGATTTGATAAAGAAAGGGAACTTAGCATTGAGCCTAGCTCTTCCTGTTCATTCTCTTATATACAGTCACAGGATGTACAATTGTCCTCCACACAAAGTTATCATATGCAAGTTTCATACTCCCTGTCAATAGATGAGCTTCCTACAAAAGGTGCTTCAGCTGGCTGACTTCCAGAAGTTTAAAACAAAGAGTGAATCTAGGGCCAGAAAGGTACTAGAGAAAGGTGTTTCAGATTTCATTTTCACTTAAGAAAACCTTATAACACTACTTAATTATTTCATTTAATTTTAGTTGACAGAGTTTCATTTAGTTATCTCCAGATTAAGTAGATTTTGTTAAAATGTAAAGCATATAATATACCCTTTGTCTAATCTGAAATGGTAAAAATGTACATAGTAAAATACAACTAAAATTATGTATTCCACTGAAGTCATTATAAATCGTGTCTTATTCCATGTCCCAGAGGAATTGAATATAAGGTGTAATTTATAATCTAAAACTGTACTTTTCTTAATATATGCACTTTTATTCTGGCCAACCTTTATATTTTTCAATTTTTCTATTATTTCTTCATACAATATGTTCTGATATGAATTTCCTAAATCAGAGCTCCTGAACTACTTGATGTTTGATAATAAGTCCTGTTCTCCTTCAAGTCAAATCTAAAGGGCAACTAGTGATGAAGACATAGTTGGGAATATGTTGCAAGTGAACTGTTATGAAAAGAAGGTCATTCTTGGCATCAGGCCTCTCTGTAGAATTCTTATTCACATAGGATCTCATCTCCTCTCCTGATTTACTTTCCTGTCAGAGAAGGAATATGTTCATGATGGTGAGTTTGATAGAAGAAGCACAGTACCATGTGCACCTGGGCTAGGCCTCTCCATTTCTAGTCTGTGTTTCTGAGCAACAGCTCCAACATCTTCCCATTGCACATAGCTGAGGGTAACCCATAGCTCATTATAACAAGAGTCTTTCTCAAAACTTCTTTCCAGACATGCGCTGACTCAGTTCTCTTATTTAATTCTCCCATATTCTTTCCCTTGTCTTTTATTTATATCTTGTTTTAAATATGTCTTCATTTATTTAGTTATGGAGTATTTCTTCATTTATGTAACATTTCCATTTCTATGTCAACATAAAATAATAAATCAGGTGTTATTTAAAAATAAATTTGTTCTTCATTTTGCTTCCTATTTCTCCTTAACACTTTTCTCAAAGGAGATAAATATATTTTCATATTTAAAATAAAAGTTTCTTTCCTTATACTAAATTACCTGAATAAATATCTCCTTTTGTAAATTTGATTAATTTTGAAATATCCAAACATTCAAGGCTTCCTTCATCTTCAAATTTCAAGTCTTTTAGAGAAAATTTTTATGCCTTCATATTTAGATCATACTTAGGTCCTGAGGCCAATCAGCTTATACAGCATCCATGATTTTCTGGAAAGTTCCCTGGAATACCTACCTCTTCTTGAGTTCTTATTTAAGAGCACTACTTTAAGAAGTGGCTGAAAATATACTTTCCAAATAGATCGACCCTGATATAATTTCATATTTATATACCACACCTCTCTACACATAAGCATGCTACAAGAAATTCTTTCTAAATATTCTCTAGTTTTAAAAACTTTTTAATCTTCCCCTTCTGTGTTTGCCACAGTACTACTGTTCTAAAGAGACACTGTGACCAATGTAATACTTATAAAAGAAAACATTTAATTGTGGACTTGCTTATCGTTTCAGAAGTCAGTACATTAGTATCATGGTAGGGAGCATGACAGCAGACAGGTAAAGGGGCTGAAAACTACACCCTAAACTGTTAGCAGAATTGTTGGTGGAGGCAGGGCGTATTGTTGAGGAGCTTGGCTTGGGCTGCTGAAACCTAAAAGCCTAGCCCCAGTGACACCTTATTTTAAAAAATCCACACCTCCTAATCCTTCTCAAATACTGCCATGCCTAGTGATTAAGCATTCAAATATATAATCCTCTGGGGGCCATTCTTATTCAAACCACCAAAACTTATAAAAAATTAATTTCCTTCCCAGAAGATTAGGGATAATTGTTCTTAAGGTATGAATTGTTGATAAGATAGGCTGTTTGTTCTGTGGAGTTCCAGAAGTATACATGAACTTGTTTTGATAATATCTATATTGCTTGTACTATAGAATAGGTTGTGTTCTTGGCTAAGTTTCACATTTTTGGATATTTCTATCTAGAACAAAAAAACTTCAAGATATTTGTTGTTAAAACTTCACTTTTTTCTATTATTAAAAGTCATGCAGAGTGATAGAATATAGATTTGTATATATTTTAATCTTATTTAATATTGCCATCTCACTTTTGTTTTATAAGGGATTTCCAGGAAACCAATATTGCTGTTTCTGAAGACAGTCTCTTTCATACTTCTTTTTATATTTCAAGATAATTCATTTGGCATTCTGTACTCAATAAGGTATAAATAAGTTATAAATAACTTAGCTGGCAAAGAAAAGGAAAAATAAAAAAATTAAAAATTAAAAAATGAAAATAAAGAGAAAGAAAGAAAGAAGAAAGAAAGAAAGAAAACAGCCTTTGCCATCTGCTCTTTTTTTATTATTGTTATAAAGAAGAGACATTTTGTGTTTGCAAAATGTGAGAACCAGATATCCAAAATGAGGACATTGGTATCCTTGATGACTCACACGTCATGTTGACTCAGAGTCCTGAGATGCATGCTTAGGAAATAGAAAAGATGGTTATTCCAACATCTGGTTAAGAACAAATAATGGCAGGGAATCCTCATTGCTATATTCAGAGACATGATGATGTCACAGGGAACAAGTATTTGTATGAATGCTCATTTTTAAGACACTCAAGATTAACTGCTAAGAAGAATTCAAAAGTGGTTACATGGTGATATGTACAAATTTCAAAAGCTATAAAAAAAGGTCACTATTTGTAAGTATGGTGGCTTAAATATGATTTGGCCATGAAAAGTGGCACTACTAGGAAGTATGTCCTTGTTGGAGGATGTGTGTCACTGTGGGGGTAGGATCTGATGCTCCTGTGAGCAGTTCAGAAGAGACCCTTCTAATGGTTGCCTGTAGAAAAAACAGTCTGCTGGCTGCCTTTGGGTCAAGATATAGAACTCTCAGAAGAAGGAAGACCAAAGTGTGGATGCTTTGGTCCTTTCTAGAAGGAGTATCAAAAGTTTCAACCAGAGCTCACAAAGTCTCAACCGCCAGCCAGAGAGCACAAAGGAAGGGTCTCATGCACCTCTATAGGGAATTGAGGGTGACCTTGTTAGACTTCAGTGAAAGTGGAGGGCCATGGTCCCCAAAAGTTTGGATCCCCTACTGTGTGGGAATTCAAGAGCAGGGAGATGGGACTGGGAGGATGTTTGAAGCACATCCTCACAAAAATTAGGAGGAGGGGGTATGGGATAATGGGTTTGGGGGGAGAATGGGAGAGGAGATAACATTGAAAGGCAAATACGTATAATATCCAATAAAAAAAACCCACATAGATAAAGAGTCTAAAAAAAAGAGAGGGAGAGAGTTTACTTATTTTAAATTATTTTCAAAAGTTTCTAGGAGTTGCTAATTGGCTAAGATCCTATTTTAAGCTCTCCACCCAAGAATTTAAGTCTCTGTTCAATATTCTCAAGAGAGATGTAAATCCTAATTTTCCTCAACAATTAATTGACAAAAGAGAGGTAATCTCACAAAAAGTAGAAGAAGCTATTACTAATCGATATATTATATAGTCTGATTAGTTGTAGGCAGTGCTATAACAGTCCTTTGACAAAAGATTATTAATATAGATTTATATATCAGTAAATAGGGTTTAATTTATATATCGTTAAATCATGACTTTCTGAGTGTGGAAGGAGTGACTGTTGGAGCTTCTGCCCTGATTTTACAAGAACTCTGAAAAATTGGCTTTAAAAACAAAAGAGGGGGAACGGTACTCCCTCAGGAGTTCCCCTGAAATACTCTCCATCATGCCTTGTTCACTTTTATCTCTCTAAAGCTGAAAGCTCATGGCAAATCTGCTGCTGACTGCCTTTGGCACCACCGAGACCAACAAAACTTTGCCACATATATGGGGAAGGACCCTCTTACCCTTAAAGGGAATGGCCTAGACCCAGTTCCCTTATGGGGCTGATGATTGATATGCCTGTCGGATACCACAGAAGGCACAGCTAACCAGCTACCAAAAAGATTAATGAAAAAAATACATACCCCCACAAAGCCAGGCCCAACCATAAATACAATAAATAAAAATTTACATCCAGGGAAGAGAAATATCCCTGAGAATTCTCTTCTTTTTCCTTTCCAGGTAAAAATGAATCACCTGTGATATCTGCTGTTAGAAGTCCTGATCCAGATGCTGGCCACCAAACTTATACTACTCAGACCTTTGACGGGCCACTGACAAGAACATCAAACAGCTATAGATTGACATCACTAATCTGAAGAAATCCCTCGTTTCGCTGTCTGAAGAGACCTCCTAAAATCGCAAAGATCCTTATTGGACTTGATTTACTCTATTACAATATAAAAGGCTGTGTACAGCTCTTGACTGTGTACAGCCCTTAAAGAAGAATGTTGCCTTTACATAGACAAGACAGGGAGGGTTAGAGAGAGCATGAAATAAGTCAGTGAAGGCCCTAAGAAAAATCAGAGAGAGAAAGAGACAGATGAATGCTGGTATAAGAATTGGTTTTCAGCCTCTCCAAGGTTGTCAACCATATTTCCTCCCATCTTGGGACCATTATTTGGGTTCTTTTTGCTATGTCTGCTGGTCCCTGGCCCTCAAATAGGCAGACTAACTCTGTAATACAACAGATAAATAATTTGGTAGCAAAACCTACTCAGATACATTATTATAAGTTAGCTATGGAGGACCACGAGACTCAAGATGAGGTTGTTACTTTATACAGGGTGTTCCCAAAACCCATCTCCACCCAACCTAAAAGGGGTACTTCTGCCCCTAGACCAAGCAGAGAGGGGCCACCCAAAAACCCCTCTGACAGGCGATCTGAATTCTTGCTTAGGCTGCGAGGCTAAGCACTGCAAGGGAATATCAATAAAAGATAAAAATATCTATCTGGATTCCCTGAGAAACAAGCCTGACTGCATAGGGGTTGATGTCAAAAGTATCCCCTCTCCAGGAAAAAGACATCGGGACAGGTATGTCCCTCATGCCTCACTGGACAACAACAGGGGGACTGGAGCCATTACAAGGTTCCCTTCAAATACTGGAGGTCAGGCCTCTATCCCTGCCTTCGAAAGTTTAGAATTACCACAGCCCTTCTATACTTAGAGAAGGGAGGAGATGTCAGGGACAGCCCTGCTTACATACTGAAGACCTAAAATCACCCATAGGCCTAAAATCAGCAATAGGCCTGTCATACATGTATACTAACACCAAGTCTTGGGTCTCGGTGGAAAAACATTGAAACAGATGGCTATAAGCTAATGTAAACAGGCAGCTTTTGTGGAAATTTACCAGCCTGAGTAGTCATAGACCTTGTAAATAGGTAGCCTTGGCAGACAATACCAACTTAGGTAAGGAAAAGCGAGTCATAGGCAGAGTCATAGTGACTTGTCCCCTGAACCTTCACCCAGCAGATACCCGGTTCTGAAAGATATCTGCATTCCCCCTGAACACCCACACTCCAGTGTCATTCCCTTCCCCACATCCTGCCTTTCTGTGTTTATAACCCCTGTGTGAATGAATTACGATTAAAAAAAAAAAAAAGATGTAGAACTCTCAGCTTCTTCTCTAGTACCGTGTCTACTTTCAGGATGCCATGCTTCCTGCTATGATGATAATGGACTCAACCTCTGAAACTGTAAGCCATTCCCAACTAAATGATATTCTTTATAAAAGTCTCCTTGGTCATTTTGTTTCTTCACAGCAATGGAAACTAAAACAGAAGTTTGTACCAAGAGTGGTGTATACCTATGCTAGACCATGTTTCTTGTTTGGAGAAATGTGAATTTTTGGACTTTGGATTTAGAAAGCAGTGAAATAATTTAAGTGAGGCTTAATGGTACATTCTAGCAGGAATATGGAAGACTTTGGTGCTGAGGATTATTTGATCAGTGGGTGCTAGGCTCAAGTGTTTTCAGAGGAGACAAATGTTAGTATGTGGCCTAGAGATTAATTTTTTTTGTGAAGAATATGGCTTCTTTTTTGCCTTTGTCTAAACAGTGTGTCTAAGGGTAATGTGAAGAAATTTAAATTAATTGTATTAGCAAAGGAAATCTTAATATAACCCAGAATTTATGGTTACTAGTGTTCACTCTTATAAAGAGTATTTTGATGAAAAGGAACAAGCTGAGAAATGACAAATACAAATGTATGGTTTAAAAATTAAAGGGGCATCAGGAAGTAGAATGAAGCTGAATCCTGTGTTCAAGGAAATAAACAGATAAAGGTAATGTTGACCTCAGGGCCAAATCTCACCCAGATAAGCTAATTCTTTATATAATTCCAGTTGAACAAAGGGTAGTTATATATTGTTAGATGTAATTATGTCCTGGTTATTATTTTCATTTGACTATAAATCTGACATGAACTATAATCCAGATTTGGATGACGTATTTGTGATTCAGATCTTGAGGCAGGAAGATACAGACTTTTGATCTTGATCTGATGTACAATGGATATAAGAAACTTAGGTCCAGGAATGGTAGACCATATTTTTAAAGTCAGCATTTAGGAGACAGAGGCATGGAGATCTCTGAGTTCAAAAGATGTTACAGACCAAGTTCTAGGACATACAAGCCTAGGCAATGAAGGATATATTGGAACAAGGGGACCATGTTCCACCCCCAGCAAGCAGGAGAACTTGGCAGTTTTGGTCATATAGCTCTAGCTTTGAAAGCAAGATTCAAAGGGGTTAGCGGAACAATAAGTTAGCTGGATCTAAGAAATTAGTGGTGATTAAAAAGAGAGCAGTATCTTCTGTGAAATATTTTCTAAGAGCATAAAGAAGCTGTGTCCCAGAGACAGACATTCTGCTGGCATGTGGATAGGTAATATGTAAAAATCACTCAGGTGATACTGGTTTTGAAAACATGAAGGAGTTATGAAGAACAGCTGAGGCTAGGCACTGTAAGAGGCCAGGAAAGGCCTTTGTGGAAGGTGTAGTCTCAGTTGTTAAGTACTGCAGGGATCATGCAAAGAAACTGAGACTTGACATCAAGAAGAGGGCCCATGAGAGGCTACTGGTGAGGCCTAGGTTCAGCAGAAGACCCAGTGAATGGAAGATGATAGTCCTATAGATGATCACCAAGAAGAGCAGCAACAGTAGAGTGAAGTCAACATGAGATTAGAGTGCTACAGAGGCCAGAGCTGAAGAAGCAACCCAACTCCCTTAAAGAAGCCCAGAAGATCATGGGTGTATCCCAGACATTGGGACAAGAAACTAGAAAGTTGAAGTTGCCTTGGAAGCCCAAAGATGTTAGAGATGCCAGAACCATGTGATACCTGCCAAGGAAAATGGCTAAAGGGCATGGAAACAGCCCAGAAGAAAGACCTGTATTACAATCAACAAAGCTAAAAGGAGTTGGGCATTAGATATGGAGAAACAGAGTTTGGAGTTTGCCCAGCTAGTTGTTCATCTTCCTTTGGTCTAGTATTTCTTCACTATAATATTTTGGAATGGTAATACATATCCTGTGATGTTGGAAATATGTGATCTACTTTTTATTTTTATTTTGTAGGGGACTACATTTAAGAGATTTCTATGAATCTCAGAAAAGGCTTTGGATTTTGGATTTTTAATCATTGCTGAGAATGTGATAGACTATGGGGACTTTTGAATTTAGGCTAAATGTATTCTGCCTTATGTTCTATCTAGCTATAAGCTCCATAGACTTCTGTGTTTGGACAAGGCTATGGGGGTCAGGGAGTGGAATGTGGTGGTTTAAATATTCTTGGCTCATGAGAAGTGGCACTACTAGGAAGTGTGGTGATGTTGGAGTAGCTATGGCCCTGTTGGATGATGTCTGCCTCTGAGGGCTGGGTTTTGTTGGCTCTTATGCTCAGGCTCTGCCCAGATACCCTTCTCCTGGCTACCTACAGAAGATTACATCTTCTTTCTGGCCAGTTTCTTTCTGGCTCTCTTTGGATCAAGATGCAGAAGTCTCAGCTTCTTCTCTAGTACCATGTCTGTCTGGATGCTGCCATGCTTCCTGCAGTGTTGATAATGGACTGAACCTCTGAAACTGTATGCTAGCTATAATTACATGTGTTCATTTATACGGGTTGCCTTGGACATGATGTATCTTCACAGCGATGGAAAACCAAACCAAGACAGTAAGTAAACTAAAAGCTAACAAAATTTACCTGAGAGTCTCAGAATAGAACTAAACAGGACTGGTCATCAAACAAACAAGCCAACAAACAGTAAAGTCAATGAGATGGTTTTTAATGATATTCTGCTATACTCATAGATCGGTTTCAGGCCCAATTATCCTCACATGGGTGTTATCTGGAACTGATGAAAGCTGAAGCAGAAATCCGCAGCCAAACACTTCACAGAGCCAGGAGAACCCAACAGAAGAGGATTTAAAAGGATTGTAGGAGATAGAGGTATTGCAACATGAGATCTCAGCCTACAGAATCTACTAAAGAAGGCTCATAGAGGCTCACAGAGTCTGAAACAACAAATAAAATATGACATACAATGATAAGATATGTTTGTTGTTCAGCAGAAGAAATACTTTGAAGCAAAAATTGAAAGTTGAATATGGGTGATTGAAAAGAAGAGGAAGATGATAATAAAGGAATATACTAAACTCTCCTCCTGGTCTGTTCCTTCTGCCTGGGCAGGTAATCAGCTAGACTGCCCCTCTGTAGATCCCACAGTCTGAAGGCCTCACAGGAGATATGCTGCATGCAGGGCAACAGGTAAGGGACCCTCCCAAATAATCTCAGCAGGTGGGAATCCTGAGGAGTCCGGCAGACAGGAACCCATCCCCTCTGCTCAAACTCTACCCCTCTCCAGCCTTTGCTTTCCACCAGGGCAGATCATCAGCTTGTCTGCTCCTCTGAAGACCCTGGGAGTCGGAATGACTCCTGGGAGATCTTCTGCACCCAGGGCAACAGATTCCATATTCTGAAGGCCTCCCTGGAGGTCTACTACAGCCAGGGCCACAGGCCTCCCAGGAGACCTGCAGCAACCCATGAATACAGGAGGCAGGCTCCAGACAGAGACACCCAAGCCAGTTAACACCAGAGATAACCAGATGGCAATATACTCTGGCAGCCTCAGAACCCAGTTCTTCCATTGCAGCAAGTCCTGGATAATCCAACACACCTGAAAACCAGAATGCTTCCTAAAATCCTATCTCATGAAGGAGGATATAAATAACTCACTAAAAGAAAGATAGGAAAACATATATAAATAGGTAGAAACCCTTAAAGAGGAGTCAAATAAACCCCTTAAAGAAAGAGAGCACAATCAAAGGAATTTTAAAAAGCAGACCAAGACCTAAAAATGGAAGTAGAAACAGTAAAGAAAATACAAATGGAGACAATCCTGGAAATGGAAATCCTGGGAAAGGGGTCAAGAGCTACAGATGGAAGCATCAGAAACAAAATACAAGAGATATAAGAGAGAATCACAAGTGTAGAAGATATTTTAGAAGATTGTGACACATCATCAAAGAAAATACAAAACAAAATCTCCTAATCCAAAACACCCAGGACATTCAAGACACAATGACTTATGAATAATAGAAATAGAAGAGAGTGAAGATACCCAGCTCAAAGGACCAGAAAATGTCTTCAACAAAATCATAGATGAAAATTTCCCCAACCTAAAGAAAAAGATGGCCATAAATGTACAAGAAGCCTATAGAACACCAAATAAATTAATGTGAGATGTAAATGAGTGGAATGATTAATTAAAAATATTAATAATGAAACATAGTAAAAATGGCCATCTCACAAATAACAATCTACAAATACAACACAATCCCCTGCAAAAAGTCAACACAATTCTTCAAAGTCATGGAATGAGCAATTCTCAATTTTATATGGAAAAACAAAAAACCCTAGCATATGGAGAACAATTCATAACAATAAAAGAACTTCTGGGGAAATCACCATACCTGAACTCAAGCTGTACCACAGAGCAATGGTGATAAAAACTGCATAAGATTTGTACAGAGACAGACAGGTTGATCAATGGAATAGAATTAAAGACCCAAAATAAAACCACACACTTATGTTCAATTGATATTTGACAAACAAACCAAAAATATAAAATGGCTAAAAGAAACCATCTTCAATATATGGTGCTTGTCTAATTGACAGTCAGTATGTAGAAAAATGAATATAAATCCATATTTGTCACCTATCAAAAAAACTCAAGTCCAAGTGGATCAAGGACCTTAACATAAAACCTGATACACTGAATCTAATATAAGAGAAACTGGGAAAGATCCTTGAACTCATTGGCGAGGGGCAGGAAATTTCCTAAACAGAACTCCCATGGCTCAGGATCTAAGATCAAGAATTAATAAATTGGATCTTGTGAAACTGGAAAGCTTCTCTAAGGCGAAGAACATAGTCAATAGAACAAACTGAGAATCTACTGATTGTGAAAAAAATCATCACTAAACCCACATCTACTAGAAAGCTAATATCCAAAATATATAAACTCAAGAAGCTAGCCTCCAAAAAAGCAAACAACCCAATAAAAAAAATGGGGTATGGAGCTAAACAGGGAATTCACAAGAGAGGAATCATGAATTGGATAGAAAAACTTAAAGAAATGTTCAGCAACCTTAGTCATCAGGGAAATGTAAATTAAAATAACCCGGAGATTCCACCTTACACTAATCAGAATGGCTAAGATCCAAAACTAAGGTGATAGCACATGTTGGCTTGGCTATAGAGAAAGAGGTACACTCCTCCATTGCTGGTGGGATTGCAAACTGCTACAACCACTCTGGTAATCAATCTGGAGGTTCCTCAGGAAATTGGAAATAAATCTACCTCACTCAGCTATACCACTCTTGTTCATATACCCAAATGTGTCCGATCATACTACAGGGGCAGGTGCTGTACGCTGTTTATAGCAGCCTCATTTGTGATAGCCAGAAGCTAGAAATAATCCACATGTCTCACAGAGGAAGAATGGATACAGAAAATGTGGCTCATTACACGATGCAATACTATTCATTGATTAAGAATGAGGATATCATGAGATTTGCAGGCAAATGAGTAGAACTAGAAAATATCACCCTGAGTAAGGTAACTCAGACCAAAAATGACATGTGTGGTATGTACTCACTAATAAGTGGATATTAGCCAAAAATCTACAGAATATCCAGGATACAATTCACAAAACTCAAGATGGTTATTAAGCTGAAGGACCCAAGTGAGCATGCTTCAATCACACATAGAAGGGAGAAGAAAGCAACCATGAGAGGCAGAGAAAGGGAGGAACCTGGGTGGGAGAGGGGAAAAAAAGAGGAAAAGGAGAACATGAAGAGACATTAGGTGGAGGTTGAGGGGTGGAGGAATTGGAGAGAAGCCCTGTGGGACAGCAGAATGAATGGAAATATACAACCTCAGGAGGTGGGAGGTGGAGAAACCTTCTAGAATATAGTAGAGATGTGGGAGGTAAGAGAATCTCAGAACTCAGAGAGGGACCTTAGATGAAATGCCCAACAGTCGGAAGTGGGAACCTACAGAGTCCATCTTCAGTAGAAAGACAGGACATAAGTGGATGGATGGGGTTGCCATCCTACAGTCAAAAATTCTGATCCAGAATTGTTCCCGTCTAAACAAACTGCAGGGACAAAAATGGAGAAGAGACTGAGGGGAAGGAGGTCCAGTGACTGGTCCAACCTGGTATCTACCAGAAGGAGAGGGTCCAAGGCCTTACTCTATTACTGATACTATGATGTGCTTAACAGACAGGAGCCTAGCATGGCTGTCCTCCAAGAGGCCTAACAAGCAGCTGACTGAAAGAGATGCAGATACTTACTTTCAACCATTGGTCTGAAGTCAGGGACTCATGTGTTTGAGTTAGGGAAAGACTGGAAGAATTGAGGGCGGTGACCCATAGGAAGACCAGCAATCTTAACTTACCTGTACCCTGAGAACTCTCAGACACTGAACCACACACCAGGCAGCTTACACTAGCTGGTAAGAGACACCTCACACACATACAGAAGAGCACTGTCTTATCTGGACTCTGTGAGAGAAGATGCACCAATCCCTCGAGAGACTTGAGGACCCAGGGAGTAGGGTAGCCTAGCAGCGGGAAGGAATGGGGATGGGGACAGCCTCTTGGAGACAGGTGTGAGGAAGAATGAAGAACTGTGGGAAGGTAATGACTGTACTGTAAAAAAACAAAAGTAATAAGAAAAATGATTATTTGAAGGAAATACTGAACTAACGGTCTAAAATCTCAGCATTTTTTTTTATTTTCCATTTTTGAAGTCTCATGGGGCTTCAAACAAAAAGACCTTGTATGGATCTGAGGAAGACCCTCTGTGTATATCACATGGTTGTGTATGTTGGTGCTGTTGTAGAAATTCTAACTATGGTAGTGGGTGTGTGTCTCTGATCCTTTTACCCCTTTATCTGCACTTGTGATCCTTTTAATCCTATGAGGTTGCCTCACTCAGCCTTGATATGAGAGCTTGTGCCAAGTCTTATGGTATGTTCAGTGGATATCCCTGTGAGTCCTGCTCTGTTTTATTTGAAGGAAATGTAGAAAGAGTGGATCTGGGGGAGAGCAGAAGTGGAAGGAAGGAGGAATGGAAGGAGGGGAAACTGCAGTCAGAATGCAATGTATAATAGGAGAATAAAAGTTAAAAATAAACAGTCTGATTACCAATGACTGCACTACCAAGTGAAATCAGGAATTATGTGAAAATTGTCATACCTTGTGAATTTATTGTTATTTAATAAACTCTGGTGTTATGGAAAGGTACAAACATTGCTTTTTCTGAGAGTATGCTCAAGACAAGTAGTAATATTAACAATATTTCATGTAGATATTTATGCATCTTTGGTGAAATATATATTACATTTTATGTACTTTAAAAAAATCAATCATTCAAATTTATGTTTCACTGTGACACAGTGTAATTCCCCTGCCCCTTGAGGATTCAATAATTGTTAAGAAAAAAATTGTTGAGATTTTACACCATTAGTTCCACATTTCTTTGAAATAATCATTTAATATCAACTTCCTCTTCTTTTCAATCACCCAATAATAGCTTCTATTTTTGCTTTATAGTGTTTCTTCTGCTGAACACGAAAAAAAGCTTATCATTGTATGTCATATCTTATTACATTTTAATGTGTACATGTGTTTTCCTTTGTGCATGACTCTTACATGTACATGGAAACTTCTAAGGTTAGCATAGACTTTCAGAGCTCCTGAAGCTAGAAGGCAATTTACAGCTGCCACTTGTAGGTGTTACGGATCCAACTTCCTCTGGGAAGAAGAGTGTTTTTAACCATTGAGTCAAGTCCAAGTCTCCTGCCTCAGCATCTCATCTTTTTTTTTAATTCATAACTCAGATTTATTAAATGAATAGTATATGAAAGTATATTAGTTTCCATTAAAAGGAAACTAATACTACAAACTACAATTTTGAAAATAAAGTCAATATAACAGGAACAAAATATACATAACATTGAGGAATGTTTGATTTTTGACCCATGATGCATACCTTATCTTTACAATTAACTGAAGTGTCTATTGAAACAAAACTGTGCCTTGGTCTAACTTCAGTGCTTTTTCAAAACAGCAATAACATTATACAACACTTTTGCTTTAAGATATTTGAGAGTTACACATTTGTTCAAGTACATAGATTTGATTCAATAGCAGATGTGTAGATTATGTTATTCTCTTAGTATTTTGAGTTGTGTGTACTAAGCAAGTAACATCTCAAATTTGAAAACTGATGATTCTTGACATGAAATTTTCATGTGTGCGTTTTAGAATAATGAGATGAAAGTAAAACTTTCCCTAAACCCAGGAACAAAGAGGTTTTATTAAAGTAGAGAAAAACAAGTTTACCCTTCTACTCTAAAGAATTTCTTACTAATGATTCTGGTAAGGCAATAGATAGTACTGCACATCTATTTCTTCTATGAAACTCATTTTTCTGTTTGGTTTTGAGGGATTCAAGTTCCACCTTCTCTATGGTATAGTGATATATTCATGAAAGTCTTGTTTATTTGCCTTTAATTTTCTGCAGGCATGATATCAGGGAGATAGTAGTTTATCAATCTCTAGTAATGTAGGGAATGAAAGGCCCAGCAGTCATATTTGTATGTGCACTTAAGTATTTGTGCACATGAATATAGCTGTGTGTATGGTGTTGTTGTTGTCTTAATTCCCTTTAGTTCTTTGTCTTTGGATACCTTCATTTTACTTATATTATCTCTATGTCTCCTTCTCTTTTTCATTTTTTTGACATGCATAGGTTATATCAAAGCAACTCACGTATCAAATATGATTTGTGTTCATAATACACTTGAAAAGTAGCCATATTCTCTACAATTTTAATTTTTAAGTAATGGGCTCAGTACCAAAAATGTCTCCTCTAAACTTATCAGTAATTATATTTAATGTTATACGTACAATCTCTGTGAATTATACATATTTTATTTGTAATATATTAAAATGTTTACAGGACATGAAACTTGAATTTGAATGATATAATTTTAACTATATAACTTTATTTAAAGAAAAAAGTTATGCAGCATCAATGCATATTTGGACTAATTAAATCATTTCTTGTTGAACTGATTATGTGTTTTTCTATATAGGTTTTATTTTACTCGCATCATTCTTCCCTTTATTTTTGGACAATGTTCATCTCATTTTAATCTAAATCCATCAAAATACCAGGAAATAACATCAGGATTAGCATTAAGAAAGGGGTGGCAAAAATAAACTTTGTAAGCATGTAAGAATGTATATAAGAAAATGAATGGGAGAATGCCACATTTATTTTTTTTTTAAATTAGAGAGAAGGAGACATTGAACATTTGAAATTTAATCCCTTTTATTTATGCTCCATGAGATCCCAATATCTTTGCTATGAGACAAGTGTGTCATCTATAGCTTCCTCACTTTTACAGAAGTAGAAATTAAGTCCTGATTATAAAATATGGAGGATGTTCTCCTATGGAAAAAAATATAAAGACCTGTATATATGCAAATATAAATTTGTATACACATGCTCAATTGCAGTTCATTTCCCTGATTGATCCTCCAGCACACACACTGGCTGCTGTATCAAGTCCCAAAACATGCAGAAGAGGAAAGAGATTTCTAGCTTGTTTAACCCCTTTGTGATGTACACAGAGTCCTTAAATTATAGCTTCATCTTATGATTGTGCCAGCCCCAGTTCCTGCTATTAATCAAAGGCTGAATAAATGACATACTGTGGCAGATAGAGAAGGACAGTTAAACTCAGGTTACAACTCCAGCATTATAACCTCAAAGGTGAGACTGTGCTTTGCAATTAGTGTACAGAGGAATGAGAGTAGACAGAGGAGCACTGATGAATATAAAATATTCCTGGACTCCCTCCAGCTGTTTTCAAAAGCTCTAACCTCAGGCTTGACCACAGCCTCTTAACTACATATATTCCTATCATTTGCCAGTCATGACCTTTTCTCTGGTCTATTCAATCTCTTAGTATACACTCCAGGAGATTTTATACTAATGTTTTACTTCTTTGGATTGTTTCCCCCTTAATCTTTGTACAGCTTACTAGCTAATTGTAAGTTCCCTTTTTGAATATCACACTTTCAGGATATAGTCATTTTATGTTGTTTAAAATAAACCATTTGGTAAAAATGCCAAGGTAAAACTAACATAAAAACAAAAGTATCAGTGGGTTGGAACAGGGAAGAAAATAGGGAAGGAGTTAGATGATTATCTGGTAACAATGTAGTTTTGAACAAGAATGAAGTAGAAGGATACAACATAGGTAAAAACCATATAAATTGAAAAGTGAAGTAACGCTTAGTGATAGGTAAATCCTGGAGGCAAGGTTTGCATATCAAAGGATTCAGTTATGTTCCATGTACAGTATTGGCTTATAATCACACTCAGTGGCTGACTAGGAAGTGCTCATGTGGAGTGTGTCTTGGTTACTTGTGAGGTGACAGCGTCTGAAGATCACTATTATACTAATTTTAAGAACTAAATAATACGTTTCTCTGTATGTCAGAGAGCATTCTGTGCATCCTCTTTTTCTGAATCATTTCTCTACCTAATTTTCTTTATTCTACTGTTTGTAATTATCTATTATGCATGCATTTTTCTTTTGTATACCTCACTGGGTCAAAAATTCCATTTAATGAGAACAGTATCATATTTAAGCTTTAAATTAGAAGCATAAAAGATATAAAATACTTGCCTTGTGAAATTATCAAGTCAGTAATTAATCTGCTTCTAAATAACCTTCTATGTTTTTATTATAGATATATTCTTTCGTACCTCATGACATTGTAGCATCATACCTTTTAAAATTATTTATGTATTTTAATTCTCAAATTTTGTGTCTGTATTTGTATCTGTATGGGGTTATTTGCACAGGGGTGCAGAAGCCTCTGGAGGCCATAAGAGAGCATCAGAGCCTGTGGAGCTACAGTTATAGGTGGTTGTGGGTTTTCTAGTGTGGTGCTAGAAACCATTCTTGGGTATTCTGCAAAGGGCTGTCACCTCCTTTAATTACTGACCAAGATTTTCAGTCCTATAGTCACATTTGTAAAAGATATATCTAATGATATCCAACAGTAAATAGTTATCACTGAAAATGTACATATACAGGTAATATTATATATAATAAGATGGTTTATTTATGAATATATTTAGGAATATACATGGGCGTGTGTTTGCATACACACATATACATGGGCACATATGCATACATACACACACACACACACACACATATGTAACTAAAATTTAAAAATCCATGATTTTGAAGGAGAGTACAAGGGTTAGATGTGGTTACATGGGAAGTCCTGGAGAAAGAGAGAGGAAGGTCAAAATGCGGTTATTATATTATAGTTTGAAAATCTCACATTTTTTTTATTTATTGACTTTATGTCCTGATTGCTGTTCCCCTACTTGTCTCCCCAACATGGTCCCTAACCTTTCCCACCTCCTGTTCTGCTCTGAGAGGGTGGAAGACCCTGCCAGTATCTCCCCACCGTTGGCAGCGTTTCTTGTCTATACTCTGTCTAATATGATCTCTACTACTCTAACTACTTCTGCTCATATATTACAGCAAACTCAAACCTTAACTAATTCTAGTCAATGAGGCCAATCTAATGACAAACTTTGGAAGAGTTGTAACATTTATAAAATGCTTACTTCCAAATGAATGCCACCATAGATAACTTGTTTCTAGCACTTAAATGTGTAGTGGATACTTTCTAGCCAGTTAATGACCCGGTTATTTCACTTTGTCCTGAGATTTCACATCCATCCAAACATTTCTTGCTATTTTAAAGATTCACATTATTCACATTTTAGATATTAATGGGATACACTTTGTCTCTGTAGATTTCATTGGCATTTTGGAGAAGGAAAATTGTATATCATTTACACTTCTTTCTCTGCAGTTCTTATTAATTATTTCTTTGCTGCAAGTGAAAACCGCATGAATTAAGAGACTGAGGAAAACACTAAGTTCTACATTTAATGCTTAATTGGTGTAAAGTGAATGTCAGTTATCCCAAAGATACACTGGGTGACTTCCTAGTAAAAGCCATTGAATTGTTTTCAAAATATCCATTTTCTGTTTTACTATCCGTAAATATGGTACTTATACTGCCAGTTTGATGATGTCATAGGGAATCTGAGACTCAGTTGATAAAGTGTTTGCTATGCAAGCATGAGGGCTTGACTTCAGATCCTTATCACTCAAGTAAATATGGGGGAAAAAAAAGAAAAGGAAAGGTTTCACAATGCACAGCTGCAGCGTCTGTAATTCAAGCACTGGAAGAGACAGGAAACTCACTGACCAGAAAGCCTAGCTGGATCACTCAGTTCAGAAAGGAACCTGACTACAACAAAAACAATTCGTAAGGCTAAGAGCATAATCCATGGTTTGTTCTTGCTTTGCAAGTGTACAGACCAGTGTTAAGATCCTCAGAACTCATGTATATGGTGGTAATTCTAGCCATGGAAAGTGGAGATAGTAGATATTCAGAAGAGTCGGGTTAGAGAGGCTAGCCATATCTGTAATTTCTGAGTTTGATTATGAGCTCTGCCTCCATGAATAATTTAGATGGGAAGGAGAGAGGGAGGGAAGAAAGAAGGAAGAAAGAAGGGAGAGGGAAGGAAGAGAAGGTTATAGAGATCAAGGAAGAGAGAAAATAAATGAAAAGACTGAAGACAGGATCAGATGAAGGAGGCTCTCATAAACCGTCAATTTACTTAGATTATATTTGTAAATGAGTGAATTAGAGTCCGAATAAATTTCATCTTACTGGCCATAGATAGTAGTGGAAAGTAACTTTGCATTTTCTATTGCTAATGAATAATTATCAAGTCATGACACGTTTAAGGAATTGTTTTGCTCTTTTGCAGTTCTAGAAAGAAAACTAGTATACGTTCATATAGTTTACCCTGTGTTTTCTTTCAATGCCCTCAGTGGAGGGGCCAAACACTAGCACAAGAGGGAAAGCCTCACTCAGCAATGCCCAGTGCTGCTGAGGAATTCAAGGATACAGGCTGATGGAATCAGGTAGGATATTTTTGTCTTTCTTTATGTCTAGGTACTTTCTTATGACAATTGTCAATAAACTTGAAAACATGAATACAAGAACACTGGCTTTTCACTCAGAATCATAGGCTACTAGATTCACATTGTCTCATACATATTCCAACTATATAAGTTTACTTTTACATACACAAGATTAATGAATTACAAGATAATGGCTATAGATTTTTCTTTTTCTTTTTTCTTTGTGTCCCCCACCCCCACCCCAGGATCTGGTATTCTGTCCTGCCAGGCTTCTCACACTGTGTACAAACATCAGAACCTGTCTAAAACTGGCTTGTCCCTTTCATTGCTGTCATCCCCTCAGAATGGGACATCATCCCTGGCCCTCAAAGTTGTATCAGGCAGCCAGATATTCTCATTTACCCACAACTCTTTGCATCATTGGGACTCAGCATATCCAGTGGCAATTTACCACATGTCGTTAATATGTTTGCTATATTTTGTTGGCGCAATATGAAAGTTGATCAGCAAGCCTGCACACAGGGAAAGCATATTGAAATAAGCATTACAGATCTGTCAGGCTGAAGTTTATGGCCTTTCTCTGTATTACACTGTAAGTAAAACAAGTTCTGATTGAGGCAGCCTCCTGGTTGACTCATTTGCCAAAGTGTAAGGAATTTTAATGCTGAGTTTGTCTGCTTGTGTTAGGCGAACAGAGTTGGGGGAGGTGTGCAGATTGCTTTGGCTTAAGGGTATTAAAGACAAGCTTGCAAGTTCTGAAGCTTTCAGCAGGTTTGGCCTCTTATCTTCTTATCGTCTTAGAGATTTTGGAGATGTAGTACCCTGGAGTTTTAATACTCAGTTTGCAAATCCTCCTTTTAAACCCGATACGTTGAAATGCAATGGAGGCCAAGAGGAAAAGGAAATATTCACAAAGAAATGACACTTGAAAAATCAAATAAATAAATATGATAAGTTTAAAAGAGGTAGCGAGATTCATTAACTCCAGTTATGAAGTATGACAGATGCAAAAATCTTTACATCTTTCTTTATTCCTGCACAGGTAAATTTCATGATGGCTCAGATTTGGTCATGAGGGAGTTACATGCTCTGAATAGGACTTTGTAGTTGCCAACCCCATCTAAGGAAATAGCAAAGCTTTGTAAGTCTAAATTAAAGCATTGGAAAATGAATTTTTAAAAAATGCTTTATGTTTCTTCTCTGAGGCAAAGCATTGGAAGCTTGCGTACAGGGAGTTCTATCTCTGAGCAGTAGAACAGATCTGCTTCTATGATTGGGGGAGAATTGGATATTTTTCAGTGGGAATTTCTCAGGAAAGTGGGAACTCAGACTCTGGTGAAATGAGTATTAACTGATGTTATCTCACAGCTGGAAGTCCCTCACTGTCCCTTTGGGAAGGCTTATCCACAACACTCACCTTGTTTTTCTCCCAAGCAGGCATTTGGCATTCTAGCAGCCTGAACTTATTTTCTATCCTGGTAGTGTGCAGCTGTGGTCACCTGGCTAATGCTAAGGTCATTGAACATTCTAGAGGCATCGAACTGTGGTCATTTGGCATTCCAGAAGCATTCTGAAACTGCAGGTCATTCATTATGCCATGGTCAGCTAGTGGCCTGAGGGCCTCAGAGTTTTTGTCTTTGCTTCTTTGGAAGCTGCATGGAAGATGTAGCTCACTGGGGTCAGAACTATGGAGGTGGACAAAAACAGAGAGAAAATAAAAATTAACTATCGAGCATTCTTAATTAGTTCTCAGTGAGAATCTTGGGGATTGTGACTGGTGCACAGGAAGTCAAAGCTTGGGAAGTTTAAATGAAAGAGAAATTCAAGAATAAATCTAATTCTTATTAACAAACTGTTCTCATTTTCCAAATTGCATGGAAAATGAGATGTGATCGTTATAAGGCGTTCCTGTCCTAAATCCCCTTATTTCTGTTCAGATTCTGAATCTTATTACCTTACTGAAATGGAGTGGTTTATTTGTACGTTTTAAAAATGTTCATATCAACTACAAAATAAGTTGTATCTATCTGATAACGTGCCACAAAAAGCTATCATTCTTAAAAGTGTTGATTGTGAGCTGGGGGCATTGCTCAGTGAATGAAGTATTTGCTGGGCAAGTGTGATGGCCAGAATCATGACTCACAGTACCCATGTTAATGTATGTGAGCACAAGTCTGCAACCTGTGGTGCGGTTGGGCAGGGACTTGGGGGACACAGATTAATACTGGGTTTAGTGGCTTGTCATTCTAGCCAATTGGTTCAATGAGACAACAGATTAATTTTTTAAATAGAGTTATAGAAGACACTAGGCTTTTATTCATGATCTATACACACACAAGGGCACACTTACAACACACACACACACATGCCTACACGTATAGACACAAAAGAATATATACATGAACATACATAAATACAGTGACCTATAGATTTTAGAATTTAATTTATCATGATTAAGAAATAACTAAAGCGAGAAAATGTGTTTACTATAGGATTAAACCCTCTGGGTTTTTGTGATCTTTTGCAGCCTATGCTTAGCTATGCATTAGGCACAGAAACTATCTTGCTAACTGGAAATATTTAGTCTGTAAAGGCTACACCTAAGTGAAAACAGACTCAATTTTCCTGTGAAGTAAGTTCTTTTCTAATCCTTGTTGGTGATACAAAATTCAAGGAACATTCTATTTTAATCTGAAAAAACAATGATATTTTATTTATATAAGATGCCAAAAGAGAAAATACATCTAATCTTCATTATATGGAATTCCTAGATAAGACCCACCTTCATAACTAGAGGTGAGATGAACACTTCTCAGGTTTGGCAGTCATAAATTCTATTCTGATGGAGACAATGATTATGTTCCTCTTCATATCAGTTGTCTGTCAATTAAAGGTAGCAGAATAGATATCCCAAACCACCTAGGAATATGTCTTTCATTCTTAGAGTAAAAACCTTATTCTTTAAGGAATGAAGTAAAAATGACCAGAAGGGGGTTTTGGTTTCATTTTGTTGTTATTGTTGTCACTAAAAGAGACTGACTCACTCCTAATTTTATAGGTTAGGACATACCATTAGGTTCCTAATGGTATAGAATCTCCCAAAATAAGCAAGACTGCTAGAAAAGAATATTCATTGATATATGATAACAAGACTCTTATCAACCCAAGTTCCTAAGATACATGGTTAATGGGAAAGAAGGGTTCCATTAGGTACCAGAAATAGAGAAGCTGCAACAATAGGGATGTTGGTTTAACTATGTGACATGATTTAGTATTGGAAACTAGGACCTTTGAGTTGTGCTACCTACAGGGAAGTCTGACCTGTACCTCAACCAATAAGCTCAGGCAGGATAGAGGAGATATCTGTATACAGGTGGGGTCACCATGGAGGCTACAACAGCTACTTCAGAGGGTCTTAGAGTATGACACGTGAATGCACTGGGGTGCTTGTTAAAGTGGATTCTGTAATCCTCACCAGAAACAGATATCCTTGGGGCAATTCAGAGTGGCCTTGAAGAAATAAAGGTCAATGATTCTACTATATGGTTCTCAAGAGAAACAGAAAACCAAGTTGAAAAGAAGTTGGTAAAGAACATCTTGTGATTTCTTTTTCCAAGCAAGTTTTGTCTTTTCCTTACTCTAAAACCCAGGAGTAAAAGCTTTAGGAGAACTCAAGTTTTCTGCTAGGATGAATTTATGTTTCCTGTCCACTATAATATAACAGATTTTGAGAGGGGACTTAAGGAAAAATACAGATTAAAAAAATAGTTGTGAACACAATCTTTATTTCAAATTAACATCAAAACATTATAATGCTTATCTACTACCAGGACTGAAAGTCTGAGAAACATTTTACAAAAATCAAACTAAACAGAGTATGTGTCCTACTTTATAATATTGCTATTGAGTTACAGATATGACATGAGTGTATATGATGATACTTACTATTCTTTTCTATATATGGGAAAGAAAATTAACTCAATTTTCTTCAATATATATTATTTAATATTTTAAAGATACCTTACTAAGCTTGTAATGTATTATTGAAAGTAATAACCACACATTTAGCACTGATGTGTGTTTCACAAAACCAGTGTCAATTTTTCCTATATGAAGTTTTCTAAGACACATTACGATTTCAGGAGATTTCTAGATATGTTTGTTCTGGTATGCCAATATATTTTATATATCTTTTGCAAAGGTTGAATTAGTTGTGAGCAGTATGTGCTAGTATAGCTTGATTTCTATGCACATTTAGTTGTTATCATATCAAGATAAATCAAATTTACATAAGTAAATAAGAATATACAAAGATATTCAAATTTTTGTAATTAAGTAAATAATGGCACATACTCAAAGCTATAGGGGTCAGGAGCATAGATAAAATAATGCAGAGTGACCAGAGGAGTCAAAACCAGGTAATGAGAGTTGGGCAATGTCTCTGTATCTAAAGGATTGACAATGCAAATATGAGAACTCCAATTTGAATCCCTAGAACCTACATAAAGCTGAGTGCTGAGTAGGGTAACACATGTCTGTAATCCTAATGTTATAATTACAAAATGAGACACGGGACTCCCAAGAAACTTTCAGACAGATGAAGAGATGAAAGTGACAACAACAACAACACCCTGAATCTGACAAAGCAAAAAAAGAGAACTGGTTCCCATGTTTGCCCTCTGTTCCCAAAATCCACACTGGCAAGTGCACAGACACAAATGCATATCTCTGCACTCTTGAACCTTTACATACACACACACACACACACACACACACACATACACACACACACACATACACACACACACAAACACAGAGCAAAATTACATACATATATTCCAAATGTGGAAGAAAAAGATTAAGAGACTAGAAACATCCCAAAGACAGCATTGGAGGATGGAAATGCATGGTAAATATTTGTGGCTGGATTAAGCAATACATTTTGGAAATGGAAACATGTTTTTTGAATTGTATCTAAACCCACAGGTGATACAAAGCCTAGAATTGGGATTATTTAAAGTTGAGACAGACTTACTCCTCTTGAAACTGAGCTCTGCCTTTCATTATCTATAAAATTTTATTAATAGCAATTTATCTATATAAAATCTTGTCACAAGACCTATACATTAGAGACCCAACTAAAATCTCATTAATTTAGGTCAACCAATGTCCACTCTAATAGACACTAAGTAAAATGCAATGTATAATGAAGCGAAAGTGCAAGAAGACTGTAGTCTTGACCTGCTACATAATAGACTATTTTCCATTTAAAAATCCTGGAAAAACTCCTAACCACACGATCATATTACTAAGGCAACCTCATGAGTTCCTGAAACTTACACTTCACAAGGTCTTGTTACATCTACCTACGTTTCCAGCAGTTTCCATGGAATTCACATTTTAATGAGAGAATATAGGAAAGGAATACTTCAGCAACACTAGTCAATTAGAAGTGATTACAACATGTGATGATTGCATATGAAGACAACAAAGTAATGCATAGAACAGGGCTGCACACCAAGGAACATGCAACCCTTAGTGGTAGGCTCAGGAAACCCCTGCTTCAGAAATCCCTCATGGAACAGGATTCTCACTCAGGAGAATTTGAAGCTTTTATATCAGCAAACCAGATCAAGAGGCCCAGGGTGGCCAATCTAGCTTCTCACTGTCAGCCAATATTAGATCAAGGACAATGGTACAGACATTCTAAACTAAGATCTGAACTCTTTGCTCTTCTGAAATTTCATGCAATACATCACATGTGGTTGTTTTGAAATCAAAAAATGGAGACAACTTATTGTGGCGTATAATTTCCAGGTAATGGTAGTTAAGAGTTAATATTTTCTTTTTTCATTATCAAAAAGACAAAAAGCATAGCAGTGTATTTGACAGCTAAGCTTCTATTTTACTTCTCACTGATAATCATAATGATTAAAATAAAGCAATCCTTGGACATAAAATCATTAGAATAAATAGAACTATCGATGTTATTATATAAGATACATTAGGCGATGGAACACATTATTGTGATTTTGTGACTCTATCAAAATACATCAATCAATTAATCAATGAATCAAAAGGAAAGAGCAATAAATGGAAGAAAAAGGAATACACTTCTAACCTAGACTTATTTCATTTATTACAAGCACATACATAAAGAATATATAACTAAAAGAAAAAGAGAAACTATGGACTGGTAAAAGTAGAATAAGGAGGAGGTGATAAATATGGTCAAAATACCTTATACACATTTTAAAATTAAATATATCAAAAATAAAAGCTAAATACTTGAAAAGCATGTCATCAGATTTTCTTTCATACTTCAGTGGATCATATGCTACACTACAATATGTCTTTGTTGCTCTCTTAAGACAATGGATTTAGTGCCTTACATACAAATTATCTCTAACTATATTGAAGCCGGTAAGAGATTAGAGGAGTGTATACAAACATTCAGTAAGGTAAGCGCGTGTAAGAGACTAACATTATTCAGCTTCATACATATGTGAAGTATTTTAAAATTCTATGTAATATGTTAAATGTATAGTTTTAATATACCTTCATTTATTCTTTGTAATCTCTTCCTCAATTCTCTAGAGATATGTGCTTTGCTCCTGATATCCTTTCAATAGTGAGAATTCCAGGATCAGTATATGTCTGTCACCAGAGTCAACAAAGAATAACTAACTCCCTGTAACAGTGTGCAGGCACAACCTGATCTCAATCCATTTTTTTTTCTAAAGGATTTCCTGAACAGACACAAGCTCCTGAACTCCCAGACTGCTTACAAATGCAGCACTGCACTTCTCAATAGCATTTTATGACACATTTCTCAAATCAAATTCAAAAGCATAACTGAGTGGAATGAAATTAATGCCATCTGGTAATGTCAGCAATACCAGAAACTCAATAGCCTGGCTTACCTTCTAAACCAGCTAAAATTTCTTGATGTATGCTCAGTCTCTATTGTTACTGTGAATTCTGTGTAAAGCATGTGTGCATGTGTGTGTGTGTGTGTGTGTGTGTGTGTGTTAGATAGGGCTGAAATTGTGCTACAAGGCATTGAGAAAATAAATACAGTTGGATAATTTCATGACACTTGACTTTATGAGTTTAAGTTAATATTTGATGTAATGTACTTCTGTGTCTTATAGTGTACAGTTAATTTCATTATATCTCTTGATTATCACAATCTGAGAAAAGTGTTCATGTTTTTATCACCTTCCTTTATTTATATGTGATGTTTATAAGTAGCTATAACTCCAAATTCACCTTACTTTCTACCATGTAAGGCCAATACTACTATCATTGATTAACTTCCCATGTTTTCTCTCAAACAACTATTCCACCTACAACTCTCATTTAATTGACTCAACACAATCTTTTACTCAAGTGTCACGTCCCTATTGTGGACACGTGTTTTCTTTCCTTGATCTTAAGATGTGCATCATTATTTTCTTTCTATGTCTTGCAATCTAATAAAGATTTTTTTTCTGATTTTCTACTTCATTTGTTAAACATCAGGCATGTTATGGCTCTTTTAGGCTATCTATAATCACTCCATTCGTGACTTCATGAAGCACAAGTTGTAAGTCCCATTTTTTGCTTTCTAATACAATGCGCTTCTATTTTTTCTCAACTGTATTTCCTCCCCCAACAGGTTTAGTATACAAATTCTATACACTGAGTAATAACATTTGCAATAATATGGAAATATTTAGAAAGTATACAAACTTCATTTTTCATTGTGGGAATGAACATTTTGGTGAAGTCCTGATCACAAAATTGTATCCAAAAACTTAAACCTGTGCTGAGATCCTGATATTAGAAACTAGTCTCCCAGATATTAGAAGAAGATACTGCAATTAACCACTCAATTTCTACAACACGTTGTTTCTATTTTGTAATCAAATGATTTCTAACGTAGGAATGTGGATTATGTGACAATACATAATAGGTTCAGCATACAAATTTGTATCTGAATGCTCAAGTACAATTTCTTTTTTTTTTTTGCCTTAAATTAAATGAAGTTTATCATGACAAAAAAGTCTAACGACTAATTTTTTTGCTTTTTATTTTCAATTTACATGCAATTTTTTTAATGAATTCAAAACATGACATGTCTTTTTAACAGACCTCACATCATTTGGCACCTGTCCATACAAAAGGTAAGCGCTGACACATAGAAATTCTCTGTCAGTTTTGAATTTTTTTTTTGATAGCTACCCATGACAAGTACAATTTCTAATTCGAGATATTTCTGTATTAACTGAGTTATTTTAACTACCATATTTTCTACCATGTCCTCATTATATTATCTTCCAAAAATAGATAATTAAAAAGGTTAAATGATATATGTATATACAAAAATGTAATGATTGGGGTATGGAAATACTACAGTCAAATATATATTCATTTGAGGATAAAAATGGAAAAATGCTCAGACAAACATTGAATAAAGGAAACCTTAAAATTAATTGTTAACTTATAGTTTCAAAGTTGTAGTTCCCCAAACTTATAGTAATTTAAAAATGTGTGTACCTACAAATCTCTAGGAATATATCTTGAATTAGGTAAATTGGACAAGATTTAGGGATATATCTTAAATTAGGACAGGACTTAAATATGGCAGTTTGAGGAGATCTGCAATAACTAACATCAAGGCTGTACTTACGTAACACATGTAAATATTTTTTAACTGAACATAGATATTTGGTTAAAAAATGGGAGATGAAAAAAGCAAAGCACATTATTTGGAAGTAAGAAGGTTTGGAATACAGAAAATATATCAATATATCAAAAAACTCTGCATTTATCATCGCTGGAAAGATGATGATATGACAAATGAACTTCAACCAGTGCTAACATATGAAAGACTGATACTTACTTAAATGTCTAGCTTTATATTCCATGTATCAATGTATTTAAAAGTACTTGAAGATATTAATATTTTTATTATTATTTATGTTAATACAGCATCTGAAGTACACTTTGATGTGAGTATGTTGCCTGATTTGGATCATGATATGCCCAACATCTTTCTTTTAAGACTTATTTTGCATGACCTTGCTAATCTGTGGGATTCTAGGCAAGATCTTCCACAGTGATATATATATGCTGTTTACTTGAGGAAAAATATCATTCTAGTAAACGGAGAATAAAGAAGAATAGAGCTATGTGATGAATATTTGGATAAAAATGAAATTTCTGGAAAGAAGACACTGGTTAACCACATCATAATTGGAGTATCATTTACATGGAGAGTTTGGAATGTACTTAGTCCAGAACCAAATTAGCTTGAGCCATCTTTAGCCCTATTAATTTGTTATGACCATCTTGTGATACAGCTCCTACTACTTCATTAATTTATTTGTTAAACTGTTAATTAGTTAAGCATGTCTAAATAGATCATATTGCCAGGTTGTCCATTCAGAAGAAAGATGTAGATTCAATGCATTGAATCCTTGGAGTTTTACAATGTATATATGCATGTTTACACGTGTATAAATATAAGCTTATATACTAAAATGTATAATTTTGCATAAAAGTGATATGTACTTGCAGAAAAATAAAGCAGAAGAAATTAATGAGTTATGAATAATACAATATCAAGTAATTGCCTAATATTACATACCCACAAAGGTGAGGATAAGGAACTTGACTTGTGTCTGAGCCCACAGTGCCTGCTGTTAAAAATATCATAAATAAATAGTAATAGAGTTCAGCTTGCTTTCACCTTTCTTTTCAGGCCAGGATCCTAGCACGTGAAATTGTGCCACCTGCGTTTAGAGTGATTTTTCCCAATTCAATTAACCATTTCTAGAGACTCCCTCATAGACGTGTTCAGAAAGTTAGTTACTACTGGGTGATTGTAGACTCTACCAAGTTAATAGTAAATACTAGCCATCACAGCTTCACATGCAGGTAATCTAATTAATATCCAATACATGAAAATGAAGACCTGTTCTGGAACCTCATAACCAAAGAAATCTCAGCCACAAACCTGAGTAGACCTTGTTTCTCTGTCCAGAGTGTGACCTAATAACACTAGTTAAGTACATTTGTGTCAAAGACATAGGTATATAATGGTGCTCAGAATATATTCTTGGAATTTAGGATAGTACTATCCTTTTATGTCAAGCACAAATTGATGATTTGGGAAAAACATCTGCTTAAAAAATATGGTTTGTGGTAGACTGTCTACATCATGTGCTAGTAATATAGAACAGTTGTGATTCTTATAGTTAAAATGATCAACAGTGAACGCATGAAAGGAATTCTTAAACAGTTATTAGTTTGGAGCAAAAAATTGATACAGGAGAAAACGATAAAAGGAATGCAGACAAGAGGGAAAGGGACAGTGATAGAAAGAGTTGCATTTTTGACCCCAATGTAAAGAGCAACTACTCTATAATATGTAGACTTAGGAGTTAGTTAAGAAATGCTATTCCTTCTCATTGCTCAGCACTGGTGAGCAGTGTGACTTAGAGCTAAACATTTAACATCTCTGTGACTCATTTTCATGAATAGCAGTTGTAGCCTGATAATTCTCCTTAGTCAGATTTGTGACTAAAATAGAAATTTTAATAAGATGTCCTTGTTCAGTGAAACAAAAAGCAGTATAAGAGTTCCCCGTTAAAAGTGAATTTGTTCTTCATTAACAGATCTGGAGAGAACTTTAAAATGCATGTCTACAAAGCAAATACAATTGGGTCAGTCAGCAGGTGATTCAGAGTGAAAATACATATTCACAGACGTATGCATTAGCACAGATTCTACAACCATTTCTGATTTAAAAAAATATTATTATTTATTCTTCATCAAGAAACTATCATGTTCCAGGCACTGGGTAAGTAATTTTTGTGCATTGCCTCATTTAATTTGCCAGCAACTCATGAGTTAGGAACTAACATCGAATAATTTTCTGAATAAAGTGTCTGGATAGAGTCTTCAAATTTCTTGCTTTAACTTGCTTTACTTTATGCTCTTTCACTCATTTCTCTGTGGAGGTCATACCAATAACAGGAAGAATCTTCAATCTGAGTCTCCTCATTTTAAGGCCTAGCTTCTGTGGTTACTAAACACCAATGAAAAATTGCATGATGCTTCTGAGATGACTATGTCCAAGCACTTAAGGAAAGATTACCTCACATTACTTGCTATGAGTTGAGCATATTTGCTTGTCTCTTGACCAATCTGTGTTTGCTCATCCATTTCCACATCATCAGTCAGAGCCTGTCGATCACTGGCCATATGGTCTTACTCATTTTCTTCTCCCTCAGAAACTTTAAGAATCTTAAGAAAACAAAGCTCAATGTACTGACATTAGAGATGGGGAAAAAGAAGCAGAAAGCAATTCAGAAAAGTGGGTGATTTTGCACATCTCCCAGTACTCCAGGGAAAGTATTTAGTTCATGTCAAGAGCAGTCGTTATGAAGTCCTGTGAGGTAGCGCTATGTCATGGTTCTTCAAACACGGTTCTCAGGGCTCTTGGGCAATTATTTAAAACCTCTGTTTCATTTCATTCTATTGGTAAAATTGAAGGGAAAGAAATAGGCACAGACTGCTATGTATCTGGCATATATGCCCATGGCAGACATTAATAATCAATCACTGCTTTTTTTCCTACTGAGCCAGCAGGGGATCTCCCTATTCTAAGCACACACTCTAAGCAGCTTTGAATGATTAGATTTGGTACATTATTTCAAATGCGTCTTCCATTCTAGGATAAAATAATCTCTAGGATACACTTTGGATCTAATATTTTAGCAATATATTGTTCCTGTGGAAAGACTCATGAACTAAAGATCAGAAAACTAGGTTTAAATTCTTGCTTTGACGTTTATTATTTCTGTGACCTTAAGCAAGTCAATTCATATCTTTGATCAGTTTTAGCTTTGTGTGTAATCTAAAAAATGGGAATAAAATATCAATAACTTAATGTCGACCTGAAGGTCAAATAAGATTTAGAAAAATGTACTCCAAAGCATATGAAATACATCATTTTATAGTATGTATATTTTAATCATCCCTTAATTTAAGTAGTGCCAAGACAATTGCATATTTGAAGAGGTTCTCAGGCTACTGGAGTTAAAAGTAAAGTGTAGGAGAAAAAAAGAGCCTTTTTTTGGTGATTTTTTCCTTCTCTTGTCAATTAATCACAATTAGCTCCACTGTTGTTGGTTCTATGCCCTCCATCTTCATATTTGAAGTGTTGTGTATATGAATGACATGAAACTGGAGTAATCTTTAGCCCACATACCTCACTCTACTCATGGGAGGTGCTTGACTTTATGCTATGCATGACAATTTCTTTTCAATGTCATAGACTCTCATTGTATTCCATCTACAGTATCATATGTGGTCTTGAATAATAGTGTAAAAGAGCAATAAGTAATTATGAATGCCTATTTTATCCATTCTTACTATTATAGCATTATCTGTCCTGACACGTTAAAATATATAAATGTGAGGATTTGTATATGCTTGGGCTAGGGAGTGGCAGTATGAGAAGGTTTGGCCTTGTTTGAATAGGTGTGTCACTGTAGGCGTTGTCTTTAATAACATAGTCCTAGCCTTCTGGGAGTGAGTATTCTGCTAGCAGCCTTCAGATCAAGATGTAGAACTCTCACCTCTGCTTGTAACATACCTGCCTGGATACTGCCTTACTCTTACCTTGGTGATAACGTACTGAACCTTTGAACGTGTACACCAGCCCCAATTAAATAATGTCCTTACAAGAGTTGCCTTTGTCATGATAACTGTTCACAGCAGTAAAATCCTAACGAAGACAATAGTCATTAAGGCACAAACTGATGGATTTCTAGACAGGTACAAAGCACATAATTAAATACTTTAAAATATTTCCAGCTATTTTTGCTGTGACACTTTAATCCTATTTAATCATTTTAACAAATGAAACAATAATCTCTTCATTCGTTATCAATGGATTCTAAGCAAGATAGATAGTATTTAATGATTTGGGAAAGTGAAGGGTAGACATGGAGGTGAGTCAGAAGGAGGTTCTTGGCAGAGATCACTTATCATCTTGCAATATAGGAAAAATGTGATCTAGGAATTCCCAAGTGCAGTTCAAAAAGATGAGGCATGGAAAAGATAGGAGAGAATTAAGAAGTCAGAATCCTCCAAGAAAATGTCAGACTAGATACCTTGAAAGATGAAAGATGAAGCAAACATGAAGAAAATTTCTTCCTTCCTTCCTTCCTTCCTTCCTTCCTTCCTTCCTCCCTCCCTCCCTCCCTCCCTCCCTCCATCCCTCCCTCCCTCTCTCTTTCTCTCTCTCTTTCTTTTTTTCTTTCTTTCTTTCTCGAGACAGGATTTCTCTGTATAGCCCTAGGTGTCCTGGAACTCACTCTATAGACCAGGCTGGCCTTGAACAAGAAAATTTCTTAATTAAGCAACAAAAAGGGTTTCTTTGTTTGCATGTATGTATGTATGTATGTATGTATGTATGTATGTATGAATGAATGATGGATATGTGTGTTTGCATGTATGTATGTATATATAAGTACAGACACAACAAGCAAACAACCTTGTGGGAGTAAGAAGACAACCTTGGTTTTTAGTTCTCACTTCTTACTTGCTTGAAGTAGAATCTCTTTCTGCAGTTATATATGGCATATTAGCTAGCTCATAGGATTGTGGGGACCTCTTGTTTCTGCTTCCCATGTTACTTTGGAGTATTGGTCTAGTCTGCCTGGCTTTAAGTGGTTCATGTTCTCAGGCATTGTCCACTGAGTCATATCCTTAGTCCTGAAAAGAGGTTATATTTTTAAGACTTACTTTTATTTCTTAATTGCTTATTTTTGTGTAGAAGATATGTACACATGAGTGCAACTACCAAAGTAAAGAGGCATTAGATCCTTTGGAATTGGAATTACAGGCAGTTGTAAGCTACCCAACGTGAATGCTGACAACCATTTCATGTATTCTGAAAAAAAGCAGTTGGTATTAAATAATAATAATAATTGCTATTATTGTTATTCTATTTTCATTTTCCAGCCCCATGAAGGAAGTTTACAATCACTTATATTTAATATTTTATGTGGTTTAATTGCAGAAATGTAAAACATTTTAGCTTCATAAAATTTTCACTAGAATGTTTTAGTGAAATGAAATAATAATAAATAGTAACAATGTACATGTAAAATAAATAAAAATAATAAATAGCAATAATGTGTATTTGTCTGTGTATTTGAGTGTGTGTGATGTGTGTTTGCTTACACATGCATGCATGTTAAAGAAATGCAGAGAGAATGATGTTCAGCTTACACAATTTGAAATATTCACAAGATGTAAGGCAAAAGACAGGTGATACCAGAAATTCGTAAGCTAGGGGCTCAAACAATATAACTGAAAGCTCATTGGGACTTTGAAGAAATTTTATAACAGTTTTAAATTCCCAAGGCTACAGAATTTGGGGACCTAAATTCATGCCACAAAGATCTGTAGGATCTGGGTAGTTTCATCAAACATATGAATTTGACATTCCTCACAACTCTAAACCAGAAATGCCATCTTCTTTGTGAAGGGAGCTTCAAATCTCACACATGAGAAAAACTTTTACTTATTAGCTCTAATATAAGACAGATTTATGACTTGTTATGTGTTTTGATACTGAAGCCTGTATTTCTCACTAACCTGTTCCTCAACACAACTTCAACTATTGATATTTTTTTAAAAAGTTGTTTCAATGTCTTGCATAGTGAATTTATCTTTATATAGTAACATGTTTGCTTAATAAAACACTGGCTGCATAAACTCTGTATTGGTTCAAGATGTGAAAAAGAAGCAAGCCTGGATGGAGATATCAAGGAAAGATGAGAACTCTAAAAAACAGAAATCATCAATGTTATTAGAAAATTTCATATAAAAAATTAAAGGGGTAAATATTTTAAAAAGAAATAGGTCCTTTACTGCCTGGAAGCTAGTCCCTCCACTAATTTTATATACACCCAAAAGATAGTTTCTTTTCTTCACATTTTTTTCATGTCTCTCCTCATCATACCACATGTTCTGGGAGTCCAGATATAAGCTAAACTCATAGTTACCATTAGATTTTCACCCTTCATCTTAAGATAATGTAGTCAAAGTAGAATACCAGGAATAGTGAGGGTCAGCATTCCCCTGGTGGTGAAAGTTGTATGAAAACACTGATACACAGTGAGACTAGGAATCTATGGTCAATGCTGAATATTACACTTCAGCTTACTGAATGTTCAAGAGAAGCTAGCATTTTGAGAGGTACTAAAATTATAATGTAGCATATGGTTCTTCTGTTAAAAATATCATTAACCTTGAAATAACCAACAAAGAAATAAAATAAATTCCAGCCAATTTTAAATTTCTCATTTTCAGAAAGAAAAACATAAGCAGCTGTGTCTGCTGTCTTCATTTCCAACCTGAGGGAACTTCCACACCAGTTAGTGTTCGATAAGATTTTATTATTTTCTTTCTCAGTAATGTGTGTGGAAGCTCTCTGTCCCTCCCCATTCTCATTTGGCCATGGGAAGATGTTCAAATTGATTGTTCAAAATCAATTTAAGGGACCATTAGTCATCCAGAGGCTAATTGGTGTTATTATCTTATTATTCATCATAATCTCAATAACACAAGAATAATGCAAAATTGAAAAGGTAAATCCAATTTGCTATGCAGTCATCAGAAAAGATCATAGTGATTTCTAAACAGAGCCAATGAAAGGGAGTTTCAGGTCTCTTAGCTCTGTTCAGTTTTGCAACTGTCACTAGTCCTATAGTAATGTAACAGAGGCTCAGGTAGACACAGGGATGGAAGACATGAGTGGTAATGTGGAGACTTGAAGATACAAAAAGAAAAAGATATGAACTTTGACCTGGTACGATATGGACAAGAAGTGGGGCTTCTTTTTAATACAATGAAAAAGGGAAAACTCATAAATACAGCAGCAATTCGCAGGTTATTACAGATTGCAATTTAGGGTTCAGTCCCCAGGCACCAGGAATCTACTTGACTTTAATATTTTCCTTAGTTATTTCTATTTTATGTGTGACTGGTTTGTGTGCAAACATGTCTGCACACCATGTGCATGCAATACCTATAGTGGCCAGCAGAGGAAGGCAGATGCTTAGGAGATAGTTGTGAGCTGTCAAATATGTGCTGGGAATCAAACCTGAAACTTCTCGAGGAGAAACTAGCTCTGTTAACAACTGAACTGTTTCTCCAGTCCTAGTTTACATGACTTTAAAAGTAAACCTTGAAATATATCTAGTGCTTTTTTGACATAACAAGATACACACACACACACACACACACACACACAGGGAGGGAGGGAGGGAGGGAGAGAGAGAGAGAGAGAGAGAGAGAGAGAGAGAGAGAGAGAGAGAGAAATTATATTTAAAATAAATGAAATTTTATAGGCAAAATTCAAAAGACATTTAGATGTTCTTAGAGAATGGTATAGTAACTGGTGTTGCAACTAAGAAAACACAGATTCTAGGAAGTAGAAGAGAGAAGTGGCAGAAGGAGTTTAGATTAGAGAGAAATCTTGATCTAGTACAGTGACAGGCTGGAGAGTAAGACTGAATTTTATATTGCAGTCCAAAATAACAACATTATCATCAACAATAAAAGGAGCAGCAACAACAACAATGAGACACTAAAATAAAAGCTGCTACTAAAATCTTCTGACACATATTTAGGAAAAGATTATTTTCCCAGTCGTGCAAGTTTGTTTGGACAGAAAGTGATATGGAGTAAAGAAGTTGAAAATGTGAGTCACTGCAAAAAGTGCTGACGTTGAATCCTCATCTATGATCTGAAATGATTTACAGTGAACTTTATTTTACATGGTTCTACACAGAGGAATATTATATAGAAGTGAAAATAAATGCTTTTCAATGAACTGTTCAGATAAATTTAAATAATCCACATAGACCAAAAAAATAAATGAAGCATCAAAGTATTGCACACAATATATAGCATTTTTAAAAGAAGACTAACAATAAGAAAAGTAATATATACTATTGTCTTAGTTAGGGTTTTACTGTTGTGAACAGATGCCATGAACACAGCAACTCTTATAAAGGTCAACATTTAATTGGGCCTGGCTTACAGGTTCAGAGTTTCAGGGTATTACCAATAAGGCGGGGATAGTGGCAGCATCCAGGCAGATGCTGGGCTGGAGGAGCTGACAGTTCTAAGCCTTCATCCAAAGGAAGCCAAAGATGACTCTTCCATACTGGGCAGAGCTTTAAAACCCAGCAGAAATACACTTCCTTCAGCAAGGCTACACTTCATAAAAATCCCACTCCCTATGGACTAAGCATATTGAAATCACTACAACAATGTCTAACATTTGGGTACATATGTTGTGCCACTATATCTTAATAGTGAAAAAAGAAATTCTGAACAAAATGTTTTTAATAATGGTTCCTGCTAAAAGACAAAAATTTGAAGCTGGCCACCAGATAATTAAATGATACTGTTGATGCTATTAGAGATTAAAGTAGGCAACGATATGAAAAAATCTTCCTTATAACATTGTCATATACATATATACATATTAGAACTTCACAGATGTCTGTATGCAATAAAATATATCAAAATTACATTAATCAAATCTATTCATATTAAAATATAAAGGTTACAAAATTGTTTTCCTCTTAAGCAATAGTTAAGTATAAAACATAAATACCACTCTATCTTTAACCTTCTCATACCTTAATATTCCAAATTATTCAGGAAATATCTCCACTTGAGTCTAATATGATGAAAATGATTTTAAGTTGGATATGATTTATAATGGGTATCACTCTGCCTTCATATTTTAAATAAAATCAACGATTCCATATTGCTTGTGGGGATGTCATAGTATAACACTTTAAGCAATAGAATTTTAGTCTTCCACACTTTCATACTCAGTCCCTTCCTCTCTGGTCATGTTCCACTTGATAATATTTCTTCTTATGACATGTTAATCAAAGTTGCTGAAGGGTTCATATGTCTAAAACAATTTTTTACTAACATTTTTATCATTATAGTTCATTAAACATTATAATCTCAATTTTGCAGAGGAATTTTGAGGGTGGGGAGGTGGGAGTGGGGGGGGAGATAGAGGTTACATCCACAGAGAGGAAGGAGGAGGGGCGAGGGGATTGGGGGTTCCGAGGGGGTGGTGGGGGATGGGGTAAGGGGACAACATAGGAAATGTAAATAAATCATCCAATAAAAAAAAAAGAAAAAGAAAAGAAAACATAAACATATGGCAACTGAGAAGATTTTAGATATTCTTATGTTTTTAAGCATGCTTTACTGGAGACAGGTGTTGGGATCAACACTAATTTTTCCACTTTAATACGGATATTTTAGTCTTTAATTACTTTAAGGAAAAAAAAAACAGTATCAGTGGGTAGGTCACTGGACCCTTATTCTTGAGTAGCTTGGAAGACTAGAGGTACATTAAAGCTAGAGATGAAAAGTCTCACCAGTGTGACACACTGAGTGTTCTAATTAAACTTAACTGGAAAGGCTGCTTTCAAGTGTGAATTATTGTTTCTGAATTTTCTTGTAGTAGTTTGTTTGTTTGTTGGTTGGTTGGTTTAATATCTCCCTATTGACAAATGAGGCAGCAGTGCCTCTGGGGGTTGCTGGATTGAACATTTTAAAGTTTATGAGGGGAGTTTTTGTTTCTGTTTTGTATTACTGCTTTACATTCATTCAATTCCATTGGATATCCCAGAGAAAATCATTGCTAATGGTGATTTTATTACAGTTGTCCACTATCCTGGGGGCTCAAACTCCTAGAAACTTAGATAATGATAATGCTGTCTAGAAAGGGAACGTCAGCATCTTCCTATTTACTGATCATGGAAAGCTTTGGCTTTTCATCTAGAAATACACAAGTTAGAGAAACAATATCCTAATTACAGCTTCCCAGATAGTGAAGATGGCTATTAAGAGATACTTAATTTCATAAGAATCTAGCAAAGAAAGAGAATTAATTCCTGAAGGGAGTTTACTGTTTTACAAAAGAGTCAACTTTTAAGTTGAACATTGTGCATAGTATGGGTAGATTAGAAGATATTTAAATAATAGAGAGTCTTGGAAATGAGGACAATATTTTGAGTTTTAATTTCAAGGATATGACCTAGACATTGCCTCAGAAAGAAGAATTGGAGTATAGAAGAAGACATACAATTCTGATGTCCTTTGTGACCTTGAGAAATCATGAGCATTGAGAATGAGGAATTTCAAAGTGAAATAGTATGATTCTTTGGTTTTTAGAAAAATGCATTGTGTATGTGTATGCGCTTCTGACATAAGTAGCTGCCCTTTCCTTTAAGCCATAAATCATCAGTTTAATTGCAGATCAACTGTCTATCAAAGGCTGAAGGATGTTCTTTCCTGTCAGATGTCTGCTTCATCTCTTTGTAATTGGCTACTGAACACTTTGATGTATTGGCATCCCTGACCAGCTAGTTACTTACAGGAAGGGATGAGATGAGGGAAGGAAATCAAAGTGGCATTTTCTGAAGATAAAAGAATAATGTTATTTATCATTTTTTAGCTTTGTGGTTTCATTGTAAATGAAGACAGCAAATTAAATATTTTAGGGCCTACTTTCATGTGATGGGATAGACATTATATGGGTTTAAGAATCATTACCAGTATGTAAATTAGTACTTATGTACTTGTTCCCCTGAAAACAAAAGACTATCTAAAGAACAATGAGAAGACATTGAGCAATAATGGAATCATGCTTTTGGTCTAAAAGTGTTTACATTTTAATTCTGGACTTGCCTGTGTGATTCTGATACACAACGTCTTAGAGATTCTTATTCTTATAAAATGGTAATAACAATGTTTACAATAAAGAATTTATAGGAAGAGCCAGTGAGATAATATATGTGGAAGTGCCAGATTTAGCATTTACCATACAGAAAGGAAAGTAGAGAACTTATGCTTTGTTTGAAACTTCTGTTTGTGAAGAGTAAAGACTGAATATAAGACAAATTATTAAATTAGATGATGGATTTAATAGTAACTATGAGAGAGCTGAATTTTTCATGGTATCTCAGAATAGGAAGCACAGTCTGTGGGTCATGCTGAAACCATCTTGTTTTTCTAGCTTGGAGAACAAGAATCTGTGGTTCTCCTGCTGTAGGACATGGAATTATTTCCGTTTTTGTATGTGTGCTTGAGCTACCTGTATTCTATTAACTCATATCTAAAGGTTCATAGTAGCCTATCAAGGGTAAACATTTGGTTTCCAACTATGCAAATATTTTAAATTAAAATATTTAATTTGCTGTCTTCATTTCCATACTGCTCCAACTATGCATTTTGTCCATTGACTTATTTGTATATTTACCCAATATTTAGCCCATTTTCATGGATTAGTAATAACACCTGCTGTATGGATAAGCAAAATGATACTAAGACGAAGTTCTTTTTTTCTTCAGCATACCCATAGAAAATAGCCTGTTGGTTTTGAAGTTAATCTTTACAAAGTAGACAAGCAAATAGTAACAGATCATGAGCCATGGCATAGGTGGGGATTTGATGTTTTCAATTTTAAAGAATGCTCACAGAAGGTCTCATTAAGAGGCAGAGGACTGATGAAAGCCTTTTAGGAAGTGAAGGAGTAAGACAAATATCAGAGAGAAGATACATGAATTGAAGAACTAATGTGAAACTAATGTGTGGGTCCTTGTACAGATACAAGTTTGGGATAATCAAAGAATGAAAAAAAAAAAGGAAATATATCTGAAAGGAGGTGCTCAGGATAGGGAAAATAGGAAATACACTTAAAAAAAGTTGTGTGGGATACAAGTGATGGGGATGTTGTACATATTAAATTCCTTGGCTCACTTTAAGTGCTTTGAAAGTTCTTATAATACTGTCCTAGATACTATGTTTAAATTGCACCTATTTGAGGAATAAGTAGGCAAATTATAATGGCCACATGAGATACTGATGTTTACACTGTACATAATAGTCGTCAGTGAGTGCTTGTCAGTAGCTTTTGGAGATGAATTGAGTATAAGCTGATAGAAACACCAAGGTATCAGTTGCCATATTTAAATTACTATATTTCTAAATGTTAGAATTTGACAGAGTTTTCCCACTAAGCTATCTCACACTTCACATGTTTTTGTAGAAAGAGTTGTTTATTGTAGAGAAACTGTAATATCCAAGCACATGTTCAGTGAAGTATACCTGCTCCATACTGGAGTTCAAAGCTATGGGGTCTATTCTGTCAGCAGACATGTGGACAGAAATTACTTTCTATAGATTTAACATGGGAACTACAACTGAAAAGCTTGTATTATCTCTATGACTAGTGTGTCTTTCAAATGACTTAAAAATATTCCTAATTGTCTCAGTGGGCACATAGTCACTAGTATTTTCAAAGCAAATTCAAGTTGATAAATGTATATACTAATTGAAATACAATGAGTCCTAAATTCTATGTTTCTTTGTTTCTCTTTTTATTTTTTTATTTTTTTATTTATTTTTTTATTGGATATTTTATTTACATTTCATATGTTGTCCCCTTACCCCATCCCCCACCCACCCGGGAACCCCCTATCCCCTTACCCCTCCTCCTTCTTCTCTGTGGATGTAACCCCTACCTACCCCCCCCCCACTCCCACTTTCCCACCCTCAAAATTCCCACCCCCTGGGGCGTCCAGGCTTCATGAGGTCAAGGATCTCATCTTCCACCTATGCCCAGCAGGGCCCTCCACTCTTACTTATTCAGCTGAAGCCCTGGATCCCTCCCTAAGTGCTCCCAGGCTGGTGGTTTAGACCCTGGGAGCTGTGGTTGGTTGGTATTGTTGCTCTCTTCATGGTGACACAAACCCTTTCAGCTCCTTCAGTCTTCACTCTAACTCCTCCATTGAGAACCCCATTATCAGTTCAATGGCTAGTTGTGAACATCTGCCTCTGAGTATGTCAGACTCTTGAAGGCCTCTGAGGAGACATCCATATCAGGCTCTTATCAGCATGCACTTCCTGACTTCCACATCAGCATCTACCTTTGGTGACTGCACATGGGATGGATACTCAGGTGGAAAGGTCTTCAAATGGCCCCTCCTTCAGTTTCTGTCCCTCACTTTGTCTCCATATTTGCTCCCTTGATTATTTTGCTGCTCCTTCTGTTTCTCTTTTTAAAACAGCACACCAATAATGGTCTTGAAAAGTAGATCACAACTTTTAACACTTTTCATCTTTCTAAATTTAGATGTGTGTGTGTGTGTGTATGTGTGTGTGTGTGTGTGTGTTTGTGTCCGTGTGTGTGTGTGTGTGTATGTGTGTAGAGATGTGAATGTGTGTGTTAGTGTTTATTCATATTTGTTGTGTAGTGTAAATGTCAGAGGAAAATTGTGGAAGTTATTTCTCTTTTTGTCATGTGGGTCTTAAAAGTAGAACTAAGCTCTCCAGTCTTGGTAGTATTTTTACTTGATGACACATCAAGACATTCTCACATTTATATTAAATTTCCTAGATTTATTTAAATATTTATTTATTTGTGTGTGTGTGTGTGTATGTGTGTGTGTATGTATATGAGATTGAAGACAAATGGAGGTAAGAGGCTATATCTTTTATAAAAAAATTCATTTATTTATTCACTTGATATCCCAGTATCAGCCATGCTCTCCTTCAAGCATCCCCTCACACAGATCCTTCTCCCCCTTCCTCCCTTCTCTTCTCCTCTGAAAAGTGGGAGCCCCCATCTGGGAATTACCTCCTCCACCGCCTGCCCAGTCACATCCCAAGGATATTTTGAGCATGGAAACAGTTGTCTCTATCTACCATGAATACTAAACATCAAAGTGGGTTCATTAATAGTAAAGAAAATAGATTTTACGTACTGAGCCATTTCACTAAGAAGACATTGAACTTTTCCTTTGACTACAAAATACCTAAGCCAGTGGCTCTCAACCTTTTAATGCTGTGATCCTTTAATATCATTCCCATCCACAAAATTATATTTTAATGTTACTTCATACCTATAATTTTTCTACTGTTTCATAATGTAAATATTTTTGGAGATAGAGTTTTGGTATGGGGTGGAGAGCTACAGGTTGAGAACCTAAAGCTAAGCAATGGCTTTGTCCTTGTTCACAACAAAAGATCCAGCAACCAGAATGTGCCGCATGTTTTGGTATGGCTCCAGAGCCTTTTGCGTAGGGTTGAAAGCAAATAATTAGTGATTATTAAATGTATATTATTAGGTTAATCAATTCATTAGCAGAAAAGAAATGATATACCTCACAAATGGATTCCTTTAGAACATGTTTATATTTGTGCATGTTTCCCAGGTTTATTATTTAAAGAACATAAGATTATGTCACATGTTTGGTACACAACTTTCACAATAAATGCCCTAAATGAGCATTTATACTGATTATTCTTTCTAATATTCCTAGGCTGAGTGAAGGATGAGTGCACCCAAAAGTGGTTAAAGGAATATTCTGTGAAATCTTTTCCATCTTTATCTTGTTAAAAATCACTCTCCTTGATGAGGATTTCCTGTTCTTTGATCTGCTTTGGCAGCCAAGCTGAAAGGGTTGGGATTCTACTTTTCAGCTCTAACCCACTGGGTTATCTGAATAGAATGGCTGAAGCAGAGAAAATGGTCATTAGTGTTAACAGACAATCTAACAGAAATGTCTCCAGCTGCAAGATCATCAGCCCCGGAAATTATTTACACCATTGTTGATCCAGAATCTACTACCACAATTTTAAAATTAATTTAGTCTAATTATCCCCACTTAATAAGATAACTTGTCAGTTATCACCACTCCCATAATCTTCTGCATTTTCATCTCCTTTTAGCCTAAATTATCATCGTCTAAGCTTGTTTTTAATGTATTGCAAAAAGCCCAGGATCCTTAGAGGTATAATTAACTTTTTCATTCAGAATCCTAATTTCCTCTCCAGCTCTGTTGCTGCAGTATTTAAACTATTTATTATGCAAACTTGTAAAAGTTAAACTATGAATTATGTACAAGTCTCTGAACACAAGCTCTGTCCTAATCATGCCATTTGGAGCCTTTCTAGTTCAGGGTAAGCAAATGCAAAGGGAATGAATGCTGCAATTCACAAATGGAATTACATTTGTGTCTAGGCTTTTTAAAGGGTGACTGAGATATATGCTAGTTATTACTTTAAAACATTTAAAATACATAGCCATTTAATTCTTTCCATCAATTTTCGTTTCTCTCTAACAGATTATGATGTTTTGACATAGCTTTTTTTTTGCATGACAGTCTAATACAAAACATAAATTTTCATTCATTAATTCACTCACTCCTTCTTTTTACTCATCAAATGTTATTGAAGAACAATCCAACATTCAAGAAGAGAAACATAGAATTCAAATGACAATTATAATAATTATAATATACTCACTCCTAGCTTCAAAGAGCTTCTTATAATTGGTAAGGGATATGATAGTTGTACAACTGTTAGGTCAGTTATTAATGATATAAAAGAGAAATGCAAGACAATTGGAAGAAAAGAGAAAGTGCTATCAACATTTTGGGAGAAATACAGAGAAAACTTCAGAAAACTGAATGCTAAAGTAGAGAATAAGTTTTAGGAAATCAGAGGGGAATTTTTTTTTATAGGTCTTCTTAATTGCATGCTGGAAATGGTGGTTAAGGTTGTAGTGGGCAGAGGAGAAACAGATGCACAGGCTAAAACTAAAACATACTATAATGTATTCAAGTATAAAAAAGCAAAGTGATTAGTGTAGTTAAAATTTAGAGAATGAAAGAAAGCAAGATTTTGATCTATAGAGTGGGAAAATGAAAGACACATGTTTCTATCATTTACATTTATAAATTATGTTCTGTTCATTTTTTCCAACTTACCTTTCTCATGACTGTGTTTCCAGAGGTCAATAAAGTGAATGTTACCATCTGAATTTATTAATTCAGCAACTCACTAATTTTTAAATGCTCAAGTGACAGATGTATAACCATATATATTTATTGTGGCTCAAAAACAAAACAAATAACCCTGAAATCTACTGTTTGTATTTCTGCATAAGCTGTACATATCCTTGAGTCTCAGCATCCTGAAGTACTTAAGAATTAAGTGCTAATGATTAACCAAGCTATTATATTTTTATACTAATTTTACTATTGTAATTCAAGGAGAAATTTTTGGTTCCTATGAAGGATTCTTCATTGTCATCTTTTACATCTGGTAATTTGCCCATGAACTAGAAGACACAGAATATAGTGAATTACAGTTTACTCTGACTCTATGAGAATATATTTCAAATATTCTAAATGTTTTTTTATATCTAAGATCAATCTTACAGCAAACACAATGTAGGCATTACTCTGCACTAGGTTTTACAGATTGGAATAGAAATGTAGAGAGTTTAGAATTTACTGGAGGTGTGATAGAGATTTGAATTTAGACCATCTGAGTTGATAGCATTCTAATATAACATCACATGGTAACTTCTCATGAGCGATGAAATTAATGCTCAAAGACAGTACATTATTGTCTTTGGTGTGAGAACTGACTGTACTTCTATATGTTTTTTCATGATTTTAGAAAAAAAATGCCGACTTTGAAATTATCAGTATAACAACGGAGAACACAGCACAGAGAAAAAGCTAATGAGCATTTGCCAAACGTGTGTAGAAGTAAGAATGAACACTATTGCTGAGGATACCCATAAAAGAGAACATCAGTTCAATAGAGTCCTGAGATCTTTTTCTCTTTCTATCTACACAAACAATAATCCTGACTTTTACAAGGCTACTTCTTCTGCCCAGATGTTTTCTTTGCACTATTGAAGAACAAGTATGCTGTCGAAATTAACCCAGCAGGTAACATTCATGATGGCTATTTTATTTTAATGCCTCCAAATAAGTAGCCATACTTCTAAAAATTATATTCCTCAGATATAACTTGATATTGAAGGAAAGACTTCTTGGCAACTTGCCTAATAACATTGGAAGCAATTAAAACTAAAGTATTTTTTTTCTTGAAATCACATTTCATTGCGCCAGCTGTGGAGTTTATTTGTTTGTTCAAGTTTGCCCAGTTGGAGTTAATATCTTTGCTTTATATCCCTGTTGCACTTTCTCAGTCCCTTTGTTATAGCACTTATAACAGTCAGGCTAATATTAAGATTGTTTATACATGCCTTCCCCTTCCTTTGAATAAGAAACCCCTAAAGGCAATGGCTGCTCTTATGATCTTCTAATCTCCCACTGTGCCTAGCATTGTGCCCAGCATGGCATAAGGACTCAGTGAATATTCATCGACTAGAATGAACTCACATTTCTGCAGCTTGACTCAATTTAGATTTTAGAAATTATTTCAATTTCTATTCTGTTGACATTTGCTATATAACAGCAGAATTCTGCCAGCATTTTGTAGAAGCTTTGCAATTGGATTTACTATTTCATAGTTGTCAAAATCTATAAGGAAAAAAAGACAAAATTTCAAAATGAAATCGAAAGGCGATGGCCATAATAACATTAATTTATGCAAACATCAGAAATACCACCAAATAATAATTGTATACATTGAAATGCATAAGAATCACTCACATTTAAGAATTGTTAAACTACCAGGTATCATAATCATATTGACCCAAATGGGTTTATATTATTTCATACCCATATGTTTCTGCAATAGAATAGGTTTTATTAGTTACATGTTGTACTTTAGAGGGGAGTGAGTGTGTAAAATCAGAAAATAAGATTAGGTTTTGTTTGCTTCATCGTTTCCTTATTGAGTGATTGTGTGCAAAGAAGTTAACCTGCTTCACTAATTTATTGCTTTATAGATTGGAATGATGTCAATTATTTTGTATAATTTAACAGTAGTTAGAAATATACACATACACACACTGAAATCATATTTTAATCTTCTAAATTTTTGTTCTGCCTCTAATTAGATGAATGTTTTTATATTTTTGAATGTGAATAATAATAGTACTATATTTTAATAGACTGTACATTTAAATACCATAACTATTACTATAATACCTACTAACGAATATGTTGCTTAAGTTATTTGAAATAGAATCACAGTTTTACATTGCTGTATTACAATAAGAATCAAATAAGATTATTTATATTAGAATCCATGGAAGTGATAAACATTAAAAAAATATGTAAATAGATAATTAGCAATGAAATATATGCATGTGTGTTCCATACTTCATCATAATATATAATTTAGGAATCTGTTTCTTTTTTATGCATCGTTTCATTGTATATCTCAAGATTAATGTATAGAAAAGGGTTTACCATCCAGCCTAACACTTTTTATTTCTCTTAAGAGAAATTAAATCTTTCTTAGTAATGGGTTGAAATTTTTCCACAAAAAATGAGATATTTTTCAAAATGAGCATAGATGTTTGAACTTTGAATAATAATATAAAAATTCATACTACATGCATATGTAACAGTAATCCATCTCTTCAGAATCTTATGAATGGGAAAGAGGATATACTATTTACAGAATACACACACACACACACACACACACACACAGAGCTAGAAATTGTATGAGTTCTATTATGCCTCTTTATCTGTACCATTCCAAACCAAAAATACCTTAGGCAAGAGTGCGTTAGACATACCACTTTGCTGAGTAGAACTAGGAAAAGCACACATTCAGGATCTGAAGAATGCTGATGAACGACAGTTTTGGCTACCATTATTAATCAAAACGAATACTATGAACAGAACTCAGCATTTAGTTAATAAAATTCTAGAAAACCATATTAGTGAATGATTGCCTTATAAGACATCTATGTCGCCACATCGAAAATAATCATGTAGAAAACAACTGATTGTCCTCTCTCACTGGGTTCATTCTGGAGAAGACACCCCACCTAGGGATCAATCCCATCTTCAGACACAAATCCAAGACACTACTGCTGATGCTGAGAAGCACTTGTTGACAGGAGTCTTGTTTAGCTGTCCCCTCAGAGGCTCTGCCAGAGCACGACCAATATAGATGTAGATATATGCACCCAACCATGGGACTGGGCGCGGTAACCACAGTTAGGACAAGGACTGAAGGAGCTGAAGGGGTTTGCAACCCCATAGGAAGAACAATGTCAACCGTCTAGACCTCCCAAGAATCCCAGGGACTAAACTACCAATCAAAGAGTACACATGAGAGAACCCATGGCTCCAGTTGGATACGTAGCAGAGGATTGCCTTATCTGGCATCAATTGGAAGGAGCCTGGTCCTGTGGAGGCTCCATGACCCAGCCAAGGGGAATGCTAGGACGCTGAGACAGGAGTGAATGGACTGGTGGGGAAACGCCCTCACAGAGGCAAGAGGAGGGGAGGAGGGATAGGGAGTTTGTAGAGGGGAAACTGGAAAGGTGGATAACATTTGAAATGTAAATAAATAAAATAATCAATAAAATAAGAAGACATGGTCAAGAGAATATATAGGGTATGCCATCTATCCAAGTTGGGCATGGACATATAATCACAAATATAGTTAGTTCTTTGAGTCACATATTTCTTCACCTCCTTTCTCTTACGAGAAAGCTCTATTCAAGCTTTCTCTGGAAGGGGAAAGCCCTCTAAGAGCTGAAATCATCATAGCAAAACAGGGGATGGTGCTTGAGGTTAAACAGATAAAAAACAAATTCAGATAACAAAAGAGAGAGGAGTAGGAAAACAAGACCTCAGTCTAAATGAATAACATGTCGTAAAATATATATTCACATCAATATATATATATATATATATATATATATATATATATATATATATATA
>NW_021604782.1:15113934-15163736 GCF_004785775.1 Grammomys surdaster | reverse complement strand
ATATATATATATATATATATATATATATATATATATATATATATATAGCAAATCTATATATATCCTGCAAATCTAATTGAATGGTATACAAAGGAGATTTAATGCTATCAAATGCTGTTTTCCATTACATAATTAGTGAGAGAAATATATCAGAACACAATATAAGAAAGAAGGAAATTATAGAAAGCAGTTATAAGCAATGTTGGCTAAAATATTTGCAAATTAGTATACAGAAACATCACCTTAAAACCTGAAAACAAAATGAATAAATGAAAGCAGATAAGCAATAGAAAATTTTTGAAAGTAGTTGTTAAGTATATGTATTTTTAAATAGAGACTTATTAAAATATGACAACATAATTTCATATATCTCCATGAAAAGGAGGAAAACTACCTACAATTCAAAAATTTTAAATTATTCTTAAGATAATATAGTTAAATAACAAATGAATGAGATTATAAAATATGTCAAGAGAATGAAAGTAATAACTATGAACATTTTACATGAAAATATTTTTGTACTAAATATTTGAAAACAAATGATTTAAAACACTCTTATCTTCAAAAAAGTTACATGCCAAGTTTCAATACAATGAATAATTACAAAATAACCAGGGTATAAAATAAATGTTATATAATATGTATTAATATGCACACAATATTACTATTCTTCTCATACAGATGAAAACTATGAGAAACAATAAAAGTGTTACAAAGATATAAGCAGATGCTAAATAACATGAAAAGGACAGGATGTATATGTGAAAATATCATATAATAGCACTTATTTATATAAAAAAAGACCCAAAATTTGCTAAATCTAATATCATGCCATTGGGTAGAAATACATAGTACCAAAATGGTTCAATTTTCAAATATTAACCATAAATCAGAAATATAGATCTTATGGAAAAAAATCTCATTTAGAAAGCAGGTAAAAAGAAATGGATAAGAAAATTTTTTTTATTGGATGTTTTATTTACATTTCCTATGTTGTCCCCTTATCCCATCCCCCACCCACCCAGGAACCCCCCAATCCCCTCACCCCTCCTCCTTCTTCTCTGTGGATGCAACCTCTAACTTCCCCCCCAATCCGACCTCCCCACCCTCAAAATTCCCACCCCCTGGGGCATCCAGCCTTCATGCAGTCAAGGTTCTCTTCTTCCACCTATGCCCAGCAGGGCCCTCCACTCTTACATATTCAACTGAAGCACTGGATCCCTCCCTAAGTGCTCCCAGGCTGGTGGTTTAGACCCTGGGAGCTGTGATTGGTTGGTATTGTTGCTCTCCTCATGGTGACAAAAATCCTTTCAGCTCTCCTTCAGTCTTCACTCTAACTCCTCTATTGAGAACCACATGATCAGTTCAATGACTAGTTGTGAGCATCTGCCTCTGAGTATGTCAGACTCTTGAAGACCTCTGAGGAGATATCCATATCAGGCTCTCATCAGCATGCACTTCCTGACTTCCACATCAGCATCTACCTTTGGTGATTGCACATGGGATAGATACTCAGGTGGAGTGGTATTCAGACGGCCCCTCCTTCAGTTTCTGTCATTCACTTTGTCTCCATATTTGCTCCCTTGAGTATTTTGTTGCTCCTTCTAAGAAGGACCGAATCACCCACACTTGGTCTTCCTTCTTTATGGGCTTCATGTGGCCTGTGAGTTGCATCTTGGGCATTTCAAGGTTCTGGGCTAATATCCAATAATCAGTGAGTGAATACCATGTGTGTTCTTTTGTGATTGGCTTACCTCACTCAGGATGATAATTTCTAGTTCCATCCATTTACCTAGGAAACTCTCGAATTCATTGTTTTTAATAGCTGAGTAATACTCCATTGTGTAAATATACCACATTTTTTTAATCCATTCCTCAGTTGAAGGACATCTGGGTTCTTTCCAGCTCCTGGCTATTATAAACAAGGCTGCTATGAACATAGTTGAGCATATGTCCTTGATAGATCTTCGAGCATCTTCTGGGTATATGCCTAGGAGTGGTATAGCTGGATTCTCAGGTAATGCTATGTACAATTTTCTGAGGAACCGCCAGATTGATTTCCAAAGTGGTTGCACCATCTTGCAGTCCCACCAACAATGGAGGAGTGTTCCTCTTTGTCCACACCCTCGCCAGCATCTACTATCACCTGAGTTTTTAATCTTAGCCATTCTGACTGGTATGAGATGGAATCTCAGGGTTGTTTTGATTTGCATTTCCCTGACAACTAAGGACGCTGAACATTTCTTTAGGTGCTTCTTGGCCATTGGAGTTTCTTCCTTTGAAAATTCTTTGTTAAATTCTATACCCCATTTTTTAATAGGGTAATTTGGTTGTCTGGAGTCTAGTTTCTTGAGTTCTTTGTATATATTGGATATTAGCCCTCTATCAGATGAAGGATTGGTAAAGATCTTTTCCCAATTTGTTGGTTGTCGTTTTGTCCTATTGACAGTGTCCTTTGCCTTACAGAAACTTTGCAATTTTATGAAGTCCCATTTGTCAATTCTTGATCTTAGAGCATATGCCATTGGAGTTCTGTTCCGGAACTTTTCCCCTGTGCCCAAGTATTCTAGGGTCTTCCCCACCTTCTCTTCTATTAGTTTCAGTGTATCTGGTTTTATGTGGAGGTCCTTTATCCACTTAGACTTGAGCTTTGTACAAGGGGATAAGAATGGATCAATTTTCATTCTTCTACATGTTGTCCTCCAGTTGAACCAGCACCATTTGTTGAAAATGCTGTCCTTTTTCCACTGGTCAGTTTTAGCTACTTTGTCAAAGATCAAGTGACCATAGGTGTGTGGGTTCATTTCTGGGTCTTCAATTCTATTCCATTGATCTTCCTGCCTGTCTCTGTACCAATATCAGGTAGTTTTTATCACTATTGCTCTGTAGTACAGCTTGAGGTCAGGGATGGTGATTCCTCCCAAAGTTCTTTTATTGTTGAGAATAGTTTTCGCTATCCTGGGTTTTTTGTTATTCCATATGAATTTGAGAATTTCCTTTTCGAACTCTGTGACAAATTGAGTTGGGATTTTAATGGGGATTGCATTGAATCTGTAGATTGCTTTTGGCAAGATGGCCATTTTTATTATATTAATCCTGCCAATCCATGAGCATGGGAGATCATTCCATCTTCTGAGGTCTTCTTCAATTTCTTTCTTCAGAGACTTGAAGTTCTTGTCATACAGGTCTTTCACTTGCTTGGTTAGATTCACACCAATGTATTTTATATTATTTGCAACTATTGTAAAAGGTGTCATTTCCCTAATTTCTTTTTCAGTCTGTTTATCTTTCATGTACAGGAAAGCTACTGATTTGTTTGAGTTGATTTTATAACTAGCCACTTTGCTGAAGTTGTTTATCAGGTTTAGGAGTTCTCGGGTGGAAGTTTTGGGGTCACTTAAGTATACTATCATATCATCTGCAAATAGCGATATTTTGACTTCTTCCTTTCCTATTCGTATCCCATTGACTTCTTTTTGTTGTCTAATTGCTCTGGCTAGGACTTCCAGTACTATATTGAATAGGTAGGGGGAGAGTGGGCAGCCTTGTCTAGTCCCTGATCTTAGTGAGATTGCTTCAAGTTTCCCTCCATTTAGCTTGATGTTGGCTACTGGTTTGCTGTAAATTGCTTTTTCTATGTTTAGGTAGGGATCTTGAATTCCTGATCTTTCCAAGACTTTTATCATGAAGGGATGTTGAATTTTGTCAAATGCTTTCTCAGCATCTAGTGAGATGCTCATGAGGTTTTTTTCTTTAAGTTTGTTTATATAGTGGATTACATTGATGGATTTCTGAATATTGAGCCATCCCTGCATTCCTGGGATAAAACCTACTTGATCATGATGGATGATTGTTTTGATGTGTACTTGGATTCGGATTGCTAGAATTTTATTGAGTATTTTTGCATCGATGTTCATAAGGGAGTTTGGTCTGAAGTTCTCTTTGTTTGTCGGGTCCTTGTGGGGTTTGGGTATGAGTGTAATTGTAGCTTCATAGACCGAATTGGGTAGTGTTCCTTCTGTCTCTATTTTGTCGAATAGTTTGAAAAGAATTGGTATTAGGTCTTCCTTGAAGGTCTGATAAAATTCAGCACTAAAACCATCTGGTCCTGGGCTTTTTTTAGTGGGGAGACTTTTAATGACTGCTGCTATTTCCTGAGGGGTTATGGGACTATTTAGATGGTTTATCTGCTCCTGGTTTAACTTCGGTACCTGGTATCTGTCTTGGAAATTGTCCATTTCATCCAGGGTTTCCAGTTTTGTTGAGTATAGGCCTTTGTAGTAGGATCTGATGATTTTTTTAAATTTCTTCAGTTTCTGTTGTTATGTCTCCCTTTTCAGTTCTGATTTTATTAATTTGGATACTGTCTCTGTGCCCTCTGGTTAATCTGGCTAACGGTTTATCTATCTTGTTAATTTTCTCAAAGAACCAGCTCCTGGTTTTATTGATATTTTGTATTGTTCTTTCTGTTTCTATTTGGTTGATTTCAGCCCTGAGTTTGATTATTTCCTGCCTTCTACTCCTCCTGGGTGTATTTGCTTCTTTTTGCTCTAGAGCTTTTAGTTGTGCAGTCAAGTTGTTAGTGTGTGCTCTTTCCAGTTTCTTTATGTAGGCACTTAGAGCTATGAGTTTCCTCTTAGCACTGCCTTCATGGAGTCCCACAGGTTTTGGTATGATGTGTCCTCATTTTCATTGAATTCTAAAGTCTTTTATTTCCTTCTTTATTTCTTCCTTGACCAAGTCATCATTGAGTAGAGAGTTGTTCAGTTTCCATGTGCACGTGGGTTTTCCATTGGTTTTGTCATTATTGAAGACCAGTCTTAGTCCTTGGTGATCTGATAAGATGCAAGGGATTATTTCAATCTTTTTGTATTTGTAGAGGCCTGCTTTGTGACCAATTATATGGTCTATTTTGGAGAAGGTACCATGAGGTGCTGAGAAAAAGGTATATTCTTTTGTTTTAGGATGAAATGTTCTATAGATGTCTGTTAAGTCCATTTGGTTCATAACTTCTGTTAATGTCAAAGTGTCTCGGTTTAGTTTCTGTTTCCATGATCTGTCCATTGCTGAGAGTGGGGTATTGAAATCCCCCACTATTATTGTGTGAGGTGTAGCGTGTGTTTTGAGCTTTAGTAAAGTTTCTTTTATGTATGTAGGTGCCCTTGCATTTGGAGCATAGATGTTCAGAACTGAGAGTTCACCTTGGTAGATTTTACCTTTGATGAGTATGAAGTGTCCTTCCTTATCTTTTTTGATTAATTTTGGATGAAAGTCGTTTTTATTTGATATTAGAATGGCTACTCCAGCTTGTTTCTTGGGACCATTGGCTTGAAAAATTGTTTTCCACCCTTTTATTCTGAGGTAGTGTCTGTCTTTGTCATTGAGCTGCGTTTCTTGTATGCAGCAAAATTCTGGGTCTTTTTTGTGTATCCAGTCTGATAGTCTGCGTCTTTTTATTGGGGAATTGAGACCATTGATGTTAAGAGATATTAAGGAAAAATGATTGTGGCTTCCTGTTATTTTTGTTATTAGAGGTAAAGTTAAGTTTGTATAGTTATCTTCTTTTGGGGTTGTTGGAAGATTACTTCCTTGCTTTTTCTAGGTTGTAGTTTCTCTCCTTGTGTTGGCGTTTTCCAACAATTATCCTTTGAAGTGCTGGGTTTGTGGGAAGATATTGTGCAAATTTGGTTTTGTCATGGAATATCTTGGTTTCACCATCTATAGTGATTGAGAGTTTTGCTGGGTCTAGTAATCTGGGCTGGCAATTGTGTTCTTTTAGGGTCTGTATGATGTCAGTCCAGGCTCTTCTGGCTTTTATAGTCTCTGGTGAGAAATCTGGTGTAATTCTTATAGGTCTGCCTTTATATGTTACTTGACCTTTTTCCCTTACTGCTTTTAGTATTTTTTCTTTGTTTTGTGCATCTGATGTTTTGATTATTATGTGATGGGAGGTATTTCTTTTCTGGTCTAGTCTATTTGGTGTTCTGTAGGCTTCTTGTATGTTTGTGGGCATCTTGTTCTTTAGGTTAGGGAAGTTCTCCTCAATAATTTTGTTGAAGATATTTACTGGCCCTTTAAGTTGGGAATCTTCCTTCTCATCTATACCTATTATCCTTAGGTTTGGTCTTTCATTGTGTCCTGGATTTTCTGGATGTTTTGAGTTAGGAGTTTTTTGCATTTTGCATTTTCTTTGACAACTGTGTCAGTATTTTCCACCGTATCTTCTGCATTTGAGATTCTCTCTTCTATTTCTTGTATTCGGTTGGTGATGCTTGCGTCTGTGACTCCTGATCTCTTTCTTAGGTTTTCTATCTCCATGGTTGTCTCCCTTTGAACTTTCTTTATTGTTTCTATTTCCATTTTCAGATCCTGAATATTTTTGTTTAATTCCTTCTTTGTGTTTTCTTGCATTTCTTTAAGGGATTTCTGTGATTCCTCTTTAAGGGCTTCTATCTGTTTACTTGTACTCTCCTGTATTTCTTTAAGGGAGTTACTTAATTCCTTCTTATAATCCTCTATCATCATCATGAGAAGTGATTTTAATTCTGAATCCTGCTTTTCAGGTGTGATGGGGTGTTCAGGGCTTGCTATATTGGGAGAACTGGGTACTGATGATGCCAAGAAACTTTGGTTTCTGTTGCTTATGTTCTTGCGCTTGCCTTTCCCCATCTGGTTAACTCTAGTGTTACTTGCCCTCACTGTGTAAGACTGGAGTCTGTATTTCCAGTTGTCTTGCTTATTGCAGAGCTCCTCAGAGTCCAGATGTCTCTGTGGTCTTATGCTCCTAATCTCCTGGGTGGAAGAACTCCTGGGACTCAGGCCACCTCCTGGATCTGGAAATCCTTCTGCTCTGAGTGCAGTGGCTCCTCGATGACTCAAGATTCAATTTCTCCACAGGACAGGAGCAGACCGACTCTGTGTGTGCTCCAGCCCAAAGTACCAGGCAGGAGCAGAAGGGAAGTGGAATTCCGGAGGGGCGGGGTTTGGATAGCTGCTGTACCCTGAATGTCCCTGGCTCCCAGATGTTTCTCTGGGGCTTAGGGAGTGAGATGTAGTTCTTACCAGCTGCTCTGAGTGCAGTGGCTCCTCGATGACTCAGGGTTCAGTTCCTCCACAGGACAGCAGCAGACCGATTATGTGTCTGCTCCATCCCAAAGGATCAGGCAGGGGAGGAAGGGCAAGAAATTATTTTTTAAACTCCTCCATTCAGATCAAAGTAGAATTATAATATAAACTGAAAACAAATCATTTTGTGGAAATTGATAATAGCTATGTGATACTGCCACATTATCCTATCACTCTAACTTTCCTATTTATGGATTGGCCTATCATGAACAAACCTTGCAAATACCCTTCCATGTATTTCTACTAATTCAAATTCTGTCCAATCAAATATGTATGTACCTTGGCCTGCTGACTCAGGTATCCGTTTAAATGCTAGTTTATAACAAAAGTCTTCAATAGACACACAATATAACCTGTCCGCTCTGTTTTCAGTTTTTCTTTATTATTCTCAAACATATCTTTGTATATTTATTTATGTAGTTACATAACTAATGTTATCTTTATTTATTTATTTTACTTTTTCTTTCAGGAATATAAACTCAATGAAAATGGAGACTTTTATTGTTTTGCTCTGCTTTATAACTGCAGAACTTAAGTTTCATGGCACACAATATACACTCAAAACTCTCAAAATAAGTGACAATATTTATATGAGGACTTTAAATGGAACAAAGGCATCATTTCAGTGTGGGAAAAAGGATGGTTAAACTAAATGGAGCTGGAGCAACTGGCTACCCATCTGGAAGAAAATTAAGTTGGAGCCTGTCTCATTCAGAGAAAAAATAAATTCCAGATGGTTTAGAAGCTTAAATACAAAAATAAGTGATTAAATAAATAAAACAAAAGTATCACATGACATTCTAAGTATAGGGGTAACACTTAGAATCAAGAAAAAAAGAAATAATATAAAGGAATATATCTGTCTGCAAAAAACAATTAGAATGGATGTATTGTCATTTCTGCATTGAATTGATGTCAATATGAAAGAATATTAAGATTTTTGTGCATTTAAGAAGATAAAAGTTTTGTGATTGCTAAAATATGACATTAGGAAAATTTAACAAATGTTTCTGCCTTTTATCATGGGAGAATAATTCATCATATAAATTTGCACTGTGTCAGGAGTACTGAATATCAACTTGAAATTATCTACTAAAAGTTATTTATACATATAATTGGTGTTAGTTTTAGTTCTGATACCACCAAATACTCAAACCTCTGACTTTTAACAAGCAACTTGAAAACAACCCTGATTTATGATGCTGGCTGTCACCTCTGTTTTTGCTGTACTTTGTTGGCTATTTTTGCTTTTGGGAGCTAAGATGACAAAACATTCCCCTTTGAGGCTCTAATAATACAATAATGTTGAAAAATATTTAGTGTCAAGAATTATCATATTAAAAATCATGCATTTACCATGTTAAACAAATTATAATTTATTTTTAATTGCTGAGCGAAAAATGTTGCACAGGTTCATGTGATACTAAAACACAGCTCTCGACTCAAAGAGAATATAAGATTATTGATTCTGGATCAAAAATATGAGAGACCATAGCTTGCAAACATGAGTTAAGTTATAATAGGCCCCAGTCTTTAGCTGGGAGAGAGTTTCAAGTCATTTTATAGTAACTGAACAAATAAAGTTATTAATTCAAGGCATTTGTAAAATAAAAATACAGTGGTGGTAATATCAGAGAGGAAGTTTACAGATAGATGGTCGACTCTCAACTATAAACCTTTGAAGTTGTCTGAGAAGAATTCTTGGCCTTTGCATTGATTGAAATTAGGATTTTGTTATTTGCTCATTTCAAATTTTTTTATGTAGTTCTCAGAATGTTAGGTCTGTCATGAGGATGTCCAAGGAATAGCTCATCTGGAAGCTAATGATAACTCGGGATTAATTTAATTAGGTCTTAGATTCTATAACATTCCAAATTCTTCATGGTCATTGAACTTTTCATCAGCCTTTGTAAACAGAGCATTTTTTTCCAGGAATTTTCATTTAAATTACACTATAAATAATATGATTATATTTTATTAAAAATTAACAGAATATTGTGCAATTTTTATTTATGTAATCTTTAAAAGACAGAATTTAAGAGGCTAGTGACAATTTACTATGAGTAAAAGTTATAAACAAGTAAAGGAGGGAAAAGGGATATATGTGCAAGAACAAAGTGAAGTAGATGTAAGTATATGGAGTCATGATGAAACAAGCGACTGATGACTATACTCTCGTTGAGATTATCGTGATAGAGCCCATGAATTAGATAAATTTGCATAGAATTATACATATAAACATATAAAACTGTAAAACTGCATACCAGTATAACATGTCTATTTAGGCAGAAAATTCTATAATATGAAATCACTGAAAATGGGTTGAAGGGTGAAATGAACCCTTTATGGTATTCTTTGGAACAAGGTTCTGTGATCTGGTAAGTATTAAAATTCAAATGGTTTTCTTATTAATGTACACTTATTGATTGTAGTGATGAGTATCACAAAGATGTTCAAATATATTATACAATTTGACAGTATTGATTGCTTGGTATTGTTTGTTTGTTTGCTTTCTTTTTCATTTATTTTTTATTTTTTGATACAGGGTTGGTTTCCCCCTGGCTGTAGACCTGGTTGTCCTAGAACTCACTTTGTAGACCAGGCTGAAGTTGATCTCAGAGATCCACTTGTCTCTGACTCCCAAGTGCTGGGATTAAAGGCATGCATCTCCATACCCAGCATATTTACTGTCATTCACTCTCTTATTTCTTCTCCCTGTCCCCTCCGGCTAGTCCTTTTTCTGCTCTAGTGTAACCTTCGACCTTTCCACTCTGACTTCTCTGTTACCAGAATAACAACACTGAGAATTAATTACTTATGAATAAAATGCCTGGTCATAAGCTTTGGGTCATTCTCCAGCAATTTGTAATTTATATTCTAGTCAGTGTCTCCCACCTCTTTGGTTACCTTTGCTCCATTAAATGGAGTTGCCCAATTTCCTCAGAATTCATGGTGAATCTTCTCCCTGAATCCTGACTCTTTCCCAGAAATCTCTTTCTCTGCCTGATGTCCTCCTACCTTTTATTTGCTGCCTGAGCTAATAGGCCATCAGCTTTTTATTGTCCCATGATGGTTCTACACAGTATAGAAGAGATTCTCTCTATAATCTAGTTTCAAGTCTACTTGACTCATACATGTATAATATTTGTCTCTCTGGTTTATTTACCTTTAAACAGTGATCTTAATCTAAGGTAAGGCTAGAGTTCTATGAAGTGTTTCTGTTTTGAACATTCAAGGCCTATGTTCAATTTCCTAGATCACAAAATAAACAAGCTAAATATTAAGAAAGTTAGCTTTTAACTTGTGCAAAATTTACATAGGTTAGTAGACTCAAAGAAGCATTATACTTACGTCATTTCTACTAGTTACTTCAGTAAACTAGAATTGGGGGTAACTATCTCATTGTACTTTATAGCACTGATTATACTTGATAATATCTCTATCAAAATTATAATCTTTACAAAAAACTTAGGACTTTTTATTGTTTCCCAATTTTGTTACATACATGTATAATAACATTTATCATATTCTCCACAATTAACTTGTATTCACATCCCTACCACTCTTCCCAAGCTCCTCTCCTCTTCTCATTTCTTGTTTCTACAATTGTCTGTTTATGATCTATTACATTTAATTTGTGTTTTCAATATAAGATTCAGTGTGATGTTATTTACTTGAGCAGAAACAACTTACAAGGGACTAGCACTGATGAAAAAAACTCTCACTCTTTCTCAATCACTTCTATATCTCATGAAGGAGGGGTAGGTACATATTAAAAATAGGGAGCATGTCTATAATTTGGCCCCAATGCTGGTTGCCATCTGAGGTAAAGTAAGATACTGAGATACTAGCTTTAAACTCCCTGTTTCCACCTGTAGTCCCTTTAAAATACTATTAATTTGCCAGGTGTAATTGTCATATTGTAGGTTTTCTGTCTCCTGCTGCTCACCTAGGCCTCATCATGGAAGCTTCTAGCTTCTATAAAGTCTTCTCTAGGCCTAGAATGTTTTTAGCTTTTGAGATGTACTGATGAAAAAGCTCACACTTTCTAGCTCTTTCTGAACTCTGGATGGATGCTTCTCTCTGCTGTTCTGGCTCAACACTTCTCTCCAAGCTGACTTATTCAGTCTGGCTTCTTTCATCTTCAGACTGAATTGTTCTGCTTGGCCTCCATTGCCTTTGGGAATACATTGTATTCTTCTGACATTTTTCATTCTATGGCTCATTCTATAGTCACCTGTGTCTAACTTGTTCTCTCTCTGCAACCTGTTTCTGTTTAACTCTCCTGGTAAAACTGCCCTCTTTTTTGTTATTTTTCTCTCTGTGTGTGCTGCTCTATTTTAAGTAGCCTCTATTTTCTCTGTGTTCTTAGGAGAGCTGGGTATATTTTATTCTGTCTTATCTTGTTCTGATTTGTCACTTTGCCTCTCAGTGAGACATCATGGTCAATCATGGGTGCCTCTTTCTATAAACAAACTTTACATTCATTGTTTGATATTATACATGTTTACTAAGAGCATGTCGTATTCAAGCCAAAGGGATTAAAGTGTACTAAGGGCATTGTTTGTATTCTATTCGGAGTAGGCATGTTGCTGCTTTAAAATCCCTCTGAAGGTCCTCAGTGCTAAGGCTTCACTTCACTAGGATATCAGGGAGTCAGCAGAGAAGCTAATTGCATAGCCAGTCTCCACCTGACCTTCGAACATCTCTGTAAATATATCTCATTTACATTAAATCCAAGATCAATATCAGTACAGTAGGCCACAAAGCCCCCTCACTCTTCAGATCTGGTTTGGATTTATTGTTTTTGTTTTCCCACAACTTACTTTGACTTCTCCAAAAATGATAGGGTGTCCTATATCACAGGGACTCCAACTTTGTCTTTTGAGGAGACTGTTTCAGTTACGAGAGTGCTTATATTTATCCGTTCATTTACAGCTTACTCTTTTAAAAAAAAATCATTCTATTTGTTTACATCTCAAATGTTATCCCCCTTCCTGGCTACCTCTCCACAACCCCCCAATTCCACATCTATCTCCCTCCCCTTTGCCTCTATGATGATGCTTCCCCCTGCCCCTGCACCTATTCTCTCCAACCCCACTGCTCCAGCATCCCTATGCTGGGGAATCAAAGCTCCACAGGACAAAGGGCCTCTCCTTCCATTGATGTCAGACAAGTTCATCCTCTTCTATGTATGTATCTGGAGCCTTGGATCCCTCCCTGTACACTCCTTGGTTGGTGGTCTAGTCCCTGGGAGCAGTTGGTGGTCTGACCAGCCAACTTTGTTCTTCCTATGGGGTTTCAAACCTTCTCAGTTCCTCCAGTCCTTCTGTCAGCTCCTCCACTGGAGTCCTCAAGCTCATTCTGATAGTTGACATCAAGCACCAACATCTGCATTAGTCACTTGCTGGCAGAACCTTCCAAGGAACAGCTACACAAAGTTCCTGTCAGCAAGTGCCTCTTGGAAACAGCAACAGTGTAAGGGTTTGTTGTCTCCAAACAGGATGGATCCACAGGTGGGATGGTCGCTGGATGGCCCTTCCTTCAGTCTCTGCTACATTTTTTGTCCCTGTCTTTCCTTTGGACAGGAACACTCCTCGGTTAAAAATGTTGAGATGGGTGGGTGGTTCCATTCATTGACTGGGGACTGTGCCTAGTTACTGGAGGTAGTCTCTGCAGGTTCTATCTCCCCTTTCCTGTTAATTTTGGCTGAAGTCATCCTCTTTGGGTCCTGGGTGTGTCTAGCTTCCCTGGCTTCTGGGACCTTCCAGTGGCTACTTCCAGTTCCTTATCTCCCACTGCTCGATATTTTTATTTGATTTTCTGGCTCTCTGTACCTCTCTCCTGTCCCCTCCAGTACCTGATACTGCCCTCATTATTTCCTCCACCTCTTGTCTCCTTCCTATGTAGCCCCTCCCTCCACCTCTGACAAGCATCCTGCCGTCCCCCCACCCCCCAATGCAGGACTGAAGCATTCCCACCCTGGTCTTCCTTCCTCTTAAGCTCTGTGTGGTCTGTGGGTTAATAAACACTTATCAGTGAGTACATACTATGCATGTTCATTTGTGTCTGGTTTACCTCACTCAGGATGGTATTTTCTAGTTCCATCCATTTGCTTGAGAATTTCATGAAGTCATTGGTTTTAGTCACTGAGTAGTAGTCCATTTTGTAAATGTATCACATTTTCTTTTCCCATTCTTTTTTTAATTGGATATTTTCTTTGCTTACATTTCAAATGTTATCTCCTATCCTGGTTCCCCCCCCCCGAAGCCTTCTATCCCATCCCCCTTCCCCTGCTTCTGTGAGGGTGTTTCCCTACCCACCTACCCACTCCTACCTCCCTGCCCTTGAATCCCCTACACTGGGTCATTAAGCCTACACAGGACCAAGGGCCTCTCCTCTCACTGACGTCCAACAAAGCCATCCTATGCTACATATATGCATCTGGTGCCATGGTTCCCTCCATGTGTACTCCTTGGTTGGTGGTTTAGTCCCTGGGACCTCTGGGGGTTCTGATTGGTTGATATCATTGTTCCTCCTATGGGGTTACAAACCCCTTCAGCTCCTTCAGTTTTTTCTCTAATTCCTCTATTGGGGACTCCACTGGGGACCCTGTACTCAGTCCAATGGTTGGCTGGGAGCATGCCAGAGCCTCTCAGGAGACAGCTATATCAGGCTCCTATGAGCATGTACTTCTTGGCATCCACAATAGTGACTGCATTTGGTGACTGTATATGGTATGGATCCCCAAGTGGGACAGTCTTTGCATGGTCATTCCTTCAGTCTCTGCTCCACATATTGTCTATGTATTTGATCCCGTGAGACTTTTGGTCTCTTTATAAGGAGGACTGAAGCATCCACACTTTGGTCTTCCTTCCTCTTGAGGTTCATGTGGTCTGTGAATTGTTTCTTGGGTTTTCTGAGAATTAAGCTGGTCAAACCACTCTAAAAATCAGTCTGGCGGTTCCTCAGAAAATTGGACATAGTATTTTCTGAAGATCCAGTGATACCACTCCTGGGCATATACCCAAAAGATGCTCCAACATAAAACAAGGACAAATGCTCCACTGTGTTCATAACTGTCTTGTGTATAATAGCCAAAAGCTGGAAAGAGCCCAGATGTCCTTCAACAGAAGAATGGATACAGAAAATGTGGTACATTTACACAATGGAGTACTACTCAGCTATTAAAAACAACGAGTTCATGAAATTTTTAGGCAAATGGATGGAACTAGGAAATATCATCCCGAGTGAGGTAACCTAATCACAAAACAACACACATGATGTGCACTCACTGATAAGTGGATATTAGCTCAGGAGCTTGGAAATGTTCTGTACCAATTCTTCTGTTGAGGGACATCTGGGTTGTTTCTAGCTTCTGGCTATTATAAATATGGCTGCTACTTTTTTTTTTTTTTTTTTTTTTTTTTTTTTTAGGTTTTTTGAGACAGGGTTTCTCTGTATACCCCTGGCTGTTCTGGGACTCACTCTGTAGACCAGGCTGGCCTCGAACTCAGAAATCCACCTGCCTCTGCCTCCCAAGTGCTGGGATTAAAGGCGTGCGCCACTACCGCCCGGCTGGCTGCTACTCTTAATTGAAACTCCAATGTCTTCCCACACACATTGTTTGTCTTATGACCATTTCCTCTTCTGTGTTCTACATATTCTCTACTTCCTATTAGAAGCACAAGTGTAATTACTAATCACACCATGATTTGTCTCTTTTTTTCTCTTTTTTTCTCCACTCATACTCACAATAATTAATACACCAGTATGTTTTATATTAATGGTTTCTCTTTGCTTCCTAAATAAGCTGGAACTTAAACATTTGAATGGAAATTTAAAATGATTGTATGTCAATATATTCTTTTTGCATGGGTTTTTTTTTCTTTTTGTAACTGTGATGATGATGATGATAAGAAGTAGGAGGAGGAGATTGAGGAAGAGGAGGAAGAGGAGGAGAAGATGGATTTCTCTCTTGAGAGTTGATGCTCCAAATTAATGGAGTCTCATGATTAATTATTATTCAATATGAAAATTGTATTTGATACCATATTACAACCATTATGATAAGCCTTGTTACTTAAAGTTACAATGAAGACTTCAGACTTTTGCTCTTAAAAGGCTTAAAATCCACTAGAAATACAAAGAGAAACAATAAACACTGATTCCTGTTCATCCTACCACTGTGCAGTGCTGGAGATGTCACTACTCAGTCTTGCATTGTTCACTGTCAAGAGAAACAGAATGAAGTTGACAAAGCTTACATTTCACTCTTAGTACAGAAGAACTAAGAGATAATTTAGAAAGCAAATACAATACACAAAGGTAGAAGACAGAAATCATAAAAAAATTTGGTGCCTTTTCAGCACTTCAGATAACAACACAATAACATTTCTATAATTCTGTAATGAGATCTCATAAGACTTTCATTTTTATACTGTGATTTATCAATGCTTAAATTACTGCCTAAGGTATTGTAGTCTCTTGTTAGTAAAATTATCAGCAATTTCCATCCTACAATTGCCTTCTTAGAAATAATCTTGATTTCTCTATTAATATTTTTATTATAGAACAATTGATACATGAAGCACTGCAAATATTCAATGTACACATATTTTTAAAATCCTGTTCATACACTTGAGAAACTATTGCCCCAATTGTGGCAATAAACATAGGGAGCACTTCTAAGAGTCAATAATAACACTTTCTCTGAGTATATGAATATTTGCTGTTTAACACAGTATTATACTCTTTACAAATGATTGTTACCATATGAAATAATAAATTGCATTATAACTCTTTTGCTTACACATCACACACATACACACTAACGATTATACTTTATATTCATTTTGTTCTCTCCTACTGCCCATACTTCTCATATTTGCTCTCTCCTCCCGTCACTTAGCCCCCATTTTACCTTCCTGTCTCCGTATGCTTCCTTTATTGTTACGTAAAATAGTTTTGGACTCTAGGACTACCCAACCATCTTGCTTGATTCACAAATGTGAAATTATTGGAAACAAAGAAGAAGAAAAGTAGTTTTTAAGAGCATGAATACCTCATGCCAGAAATATAAACAAGTAAAACATGTTTACAATGCTCAAATTATGCACCAAACATTAGGACCTCAATGCAAATTATATTTAATGAAACTATCTGGCAACAATGCATAGACTCCTTTTCTCTAATACATTTTTTCTACAGATAAAAATTTAAGAAAAGCCAATATCTCATGAAAAGAGAAGAAATTCAGTATTTAATTAATTGAAGTTTATTTTCTATCAACAGTACTTTACATTTGTTTTTCACTCATACAAGATCCTCCACAGATTAATACTCAACTGACAAACTTCAGCATGTGTAAAGACTCTAGCTTGCATCAGTCTTTTATTTGCATGATTTAGCTTGTGACTAAAAACATTTTATTTTAATCAACGTGGAAGCAGTTTTCTTTTGTCCCTTTTCCCTCGAGTCCTCTCATTAAAAAATGTGTAGGAGCCAATTTTTATAACAATATCAAAAATGACTTCAAATGTGATTTTCCACTTGTAAAAGGAAGGAAGGAAAAATGTCAGTAGAAATGTCTTAAGACCACTTTAGAAACAGCCTTTGAAGCTTTCAAAGATGAGTTCCACTCCTCCTCATCAATTTCCAACACAAGCTCAATTTACTACTTCTCCTTTAAGCTACTGTCTCCTTAATTTTAAAGGATTTTAGTTTGACTTCTTTCCTCAAATTCTAATGAAAGAAAGTGAGAGAAAATAACAGTTTACTGATCTGAGTATTTCCTTCATTTGTTCCCCTCCTATGTTCCACTCAACTTACGTATCCATCTCTAGGATTGAGTACTTGGCAGTTAATGCTGACGGCGCTTCTGTGGTAGAACGTGTTTAGTAAGACAACTTTTGTATTTAAAATATTTGTCTGTAGAACACAGGATTAAAAAGAGGCAGAAAAAGAAAGGAAGGAGGTGGATATAAGAAGAAAAAGAAAAGGAAGCAGCTAAGGAAGGAGTCAAAGTAGCACCAATACAGGTAGCTTCTCAATTCATACCCCATGAATTAGCGCCCTCATGAAATACATATGATTAAAGGAAATCATTAAAAACTCTCTTCATGAGATACAAATGCTGTCAGGAGGTTAATCCTGTGGGGGATGTCGAAGAGTAGACATCTGGCAGATATTTTTGTGCTCATAGAGATAGAAGGCATATAGTGCCAATAATGATAATTATTGTTTCCTACTTTCTATGGAACTTCAGAAAATCTATACACCCATAAACAAATACTGTTTAGAATTTAGAAATCCCTGTTTAGTAGACATCCCTTTTATTAATTTACTATATCATGCAGGTAGGTAAACCCTGCGAAATTACTGTCAGTCCGCAGTTCCTCAGCCTTGTAGCCTGATCTAGATTTTTGTAAATTCATTTTTTTAATGCTTTCATGCATCACCATAAATCTTTATAAAGGACTCCATTTATATATGTTTCCATTGTTCCTTGAATTATTTAAGGTGACCTTTGTTAAAGAAGGAAGAATACACCAAAAAATCTGTAGAGAAAGGGAAATTGCAGAGACAGATAGCCTGCTTAACTTTAATAGAGGAAAAAAAGTGACAAAATATAGCCTTATAGTTTTGACACACTCCCTAAGTACATTATGAGAAATATAAGTTAGAAAGATTTGTAGTTTCATGACAGAGGTAGGATGACTTCAACTTTTTAAATCAATCTTTTTGTTTGTTTAATAGGTAAAGGTCTTTTGATACTTTGAGTAGCTACAAATTATGAGAATGTTTTAGATGATAAAGAGTTACAATATCTGCTTGTATTTTTCAGAATCAATCTTTATCAAACTTTTATTAGGTTCTCATCTCATTGCTGTAGTGAACAGTCGACAAAGAGAAAACTTAATGAGAGGAGTTTATTTTGGCTCGTAGTTCTAGGGTGTTACTCATCATGATTGGAATATCATAGTCCAGGATCTTGAAGCAGCTGGCTATGTTAGAACTTCAGTCAAGAAACAGAGAGAGAAGTGAATGTATGTACTCATCCCACTTTCTCCTTTCTATGTGGTCCACAATACCAGATAAAGGAATGCTACTATCACAGTCTGAGGCTCTATCTTACTTACATTGACGTAACTAGGAGCATTTCTTATACTTCAATCATCCCCAGAAGGTATATTCTAGGTTTTATCCAGTTGATCATGAAAAGCAATGAAAACTAACTTGTCCCAGTTCTTTTTTTTTTGGGGGGGGATGCTAAGAAATTTCCTATAAAAATATGTTTGAGAGAAGTCTCTTCTACTGAACCTTCAAAATTAATTGCTGACTTCCATCTAGAATTTTTGGAACTTCCTCTGTATTAAACCAACCTCATTTTCTCCTATATTAAGTTTACTAGACCAGAAAAAGTTAGTAGATAAGATGTGTCTGGACCAGAGCAAGACATTTATCAAATGTCTTTCCTTATATCCATGTGAAAAAGGCTAGTATAATTAGGGGAACTAGTGACTGGTTGAATAATTTTTCCAAATGAATTCATATAAATGTGAAGAGAAATTTCTAGTTTCATCGCTTGGGAGAAGTAATTCATCTTTCTCTTTGCAATTTACCCTCACAGTGGTGATCATGGTTTTAATAAGTATTAATTCTACTTTTCTTTTTATGATTATGAATGAGTACCTGCCCTTCCCAAACACATGCATATTTCCAATGTAGAAATACCTAGCCTTTCATATCATTTGATTCTGAGAGCAACTACCAATTCTTTCACTCCTATTTGTCTGTCTATAAATAAATATAAACATTGGGGTAAATAGCATCACCCATATCTTTGGACCTAGCAATTAATAAGAGCCTATGATGCATTTCAGTGCATGTTCTACATTATCAACTGTCTTCACAATGTATCCAAGTTGGGCATTATAATCCTCAAGTTTTCAGAGGAAAAAAAATTCGAGGACAGGGAGTTCTTTTCATTTACACAAGGTCACCCATTTGAAATTTCTGAATGCAAATTCATATTCTGTGACATTTTGTTTCCTAGGCTCTTCACCCAGGGTCAGTGTTTCCATTAGGCACCTGAGATACAAAAGCACTTTTAGGTATCTAGAAAAATGTTTTTATTTTCATATTTTTAATAAGAAAACTTACTGAATGCTTGATAATGAATTCAGCTTGGGTTTTGTCCATCTTTCTTCCAATGTGACCATAATGTACATATGAGTGTCTTTATAGGCAACAGGACTCACCTAGGCAAAGTATGTACCATCTATAAAACTCAACATTCCACCTTCTTTCCTTCCTGACCTTGCTTCCGTTTACTAAGTGTGTAGAAGTAGAATGTATGTCATGGACTATGTGTGCAACAGAAACAAAACTGCAAACTCTAGAGAAGCCATACAGTAAGATTAAAGGGTAGAAAGGATCTTGTGGAAAGAGAAGCTGCAATGGTGAGGTTATGCCTTGTGCTCCAAAGCTTTTCTGTTTACTTTGTCTCTTCAGCATTGTAATATGTTGGGAGAATTTTCTATCTCCACTCTCTTCCACACACCCATGTGGGAAATTTCATGAAATCACTTAGAAAACAACAACAAAACCAAGCAAACATTATTTTCTATTTTAAGACATCAACAAGATCTAAATGTGTAACCAACAGCAGTGACGACTGATGTTTGTGTTATGTTCTGTAGTTCAAATCTACTAAAGGCTTTTGTTTCTATTAAACCTTTGTCTATATTTATGCACTTGCCTTCTTCATGTGATTCATAGTCTGGATCTATTATTCTCTTTATCCCAAGGCAATTCCCAAATGCAGGATTCAATAGTATTTTAAGGAAAGAAAGCATAAATGCACAGGTTTCTTCACCACCCGGGATCAATACCCTCAGCTTTTAGAGGCACTGATTAATGCACTTGAAACTGGAATACCAGTGTAGTATATGGGTGATGATAACCAATATCTTTAATTGTGTTTATTCCCACTTTATAGATGAGAAAAGAAATTGAGAGAATAAACTTGAAGTGTTCAAGATTATAATCAGAGAAGCAGGGTTCAACTTTTGTTAATTCAAGAAAATGACACAGGTTTCTGTGTTCAGGTTGCGATAATAATTTAAAGATTAATATAAATCCAAAAGAACATTTTCTATCCGGCAAGCCTCACCATATCTATGCTACTATCTCCTTGCAGACAAGGTATCATCTGGATTATCAGACATATATTATTCCTGACTGTGATAGCAGGCTAAGGACTTAGGACTGAATTCTCATTCCATTGGGAAGTATCTAGTGGGATCAAGAACCAACAGCTATTTCCTTCACCTGGGGCTACTAATATTTATAGTGTGTGTTCATGTACGTAAAGGACACAAAGTTCAGCCATGGTTGTTGTTCTTGAGGCACAATTCAGCCTGTATTTGAAGTCAAAGTCTACCACTATAGATTGCCAATGAACTCCTGAGATGTCCTTTTAACCAGTTTCTTCATGCTGGGTTTATAACCACATGCTATGTCTTCTGGCTGTTTTTTTTTCCTCTTTTTTACAATCTAGGTTTTATCTCCCTCCTTTCCATCCTCTGACTGTTCCACATACCATACATTCTCCCCACCCTCCTGTCTCCATGTGGATCTTTCCAACCCCTCCCACCCCATTCCTCCTACCCCCCAACCTTCACCCCTCCCATCCCCTATCCCCCACTCCCTCCAAACCCTCCCACCCCCTTCTACTCCCCCAAACTTTCCCTCTCTATGGGGCCTCCAATCTATTGAGGGTTAGCTGTGTATCTTCTCTGACTGAGTCCAGTCCCAGCAGTCCTTTGCTGTATATGCGTTGGGGGCCTTATTTTTAATGAGAAGTTTCACGATGCCACTTGGGTTTGCATACATCAGTGAACATATTTTACAGATTAATCTTTCTCCTCGGGCCTCAATCATACATATATTAGTACTCTATTTACATCTTTGTCACCCATTTCACCTCCAATTCTTCCTATTTCCCTCCTAGTAACACTCAAATTCATGACATATTATTTATTAGTAATGTTGTGTTTGTGTGTGTGTATGTGAGTGTATGTGCACGTGTGCAGTGCAACTTGCTGAATCCATTCAGTGTTTCTTACATGTCTGGTTTTAAGGCTGATTGCTTGGGATTAGTTAACTTGTAAAGGTGTTATCTTTGGGAAAGACTGATTTTATATTTCTCAGCTGCTATTAAGTGCCTGTACCTCTTTATCCAAGGTTCAGGCCTTTCGAGATTTCCCATGTCCGCATTAGAATAATTATCTGATGTTTTCATTATGCAGGTATTGTTTAGGTGACTATGTTATTAAAACTTCATGTGACTGTCTTTTACAGTTTGCATAGAAAGGCAGTCACTCAGAAATTATGCTTACTTATTCACTGGGAGAATTCGGATAATAACACTATCTTAATAAACATGATTAATTAAACATTACTCATCTTATATTATCCATAGTAATATATGATTTTAAAAAATCTTTAAAAATAATTTCATTCCAATTTTTTAAAATACTACTGAGAAGGTAGCACAGTTACAATCATCTTCAATATATAGATGAAATCAATGCTGTCTGGAAAAGTGAATTGGCTTCCCCTGAAATGAACCTCACATTTGAGACTTCAGCTTCTGTCTCCTTGGTAAAAATGTGTTATATTTTCAAAGATTTCTGCAGTCAATAACTAATGTAGAAATAGTCTCCCACATGCTTTAGACTTCATGTCTGAGGGAACACATGTGGTGTTTAGCCTCACAATTTAAATTGATTCAGCCAATGTTGAATAAGAATGTTATGCAAAACAAATTGTGTGATTAGGCTGGAAGAAATAGGAACAATCAAAACAGAGATCTTGCCCAGAAGTTTGCAATTTAGAAGTTTTGAGTAGAGAAGGTATATGCAATGAGTGCTAATCACATATAAGAGCCTGCTGGAGTAAGAATCATAGCAAATGCATATGAAAACCCTAGGGGTGATGATAAAGAATTATTTCTTGCTGTGAAGTTTGTGAAAGATTATCAAAATGCAGCATTAGGGCTTGAGATATATGGTAACAGTCAGTGAAATGAGATAGAACAGATTCAAGGAGTCATGAACAAAATGTATGCCACTGTCTAACATGCTTCTAAAGCATCAAAAAATGTAACTCTCATATTGCTCAGGGAACAAGTAGAGTCTGGCTCAGGCTTCCCCAAGTTTTAGCTCCTGGAAGTCATAGAGGTTACACAATTACCAACCTGAATCTCATCCAGTGATTTGATCAAGAATGAGGGTTTTGAAGTCTCTTGATGCTGGCTTTACTCACTGACATTTCCAACACCATTGCCACTGTTACTCAGCAGGATAGCAATAATTAACACTTGTTTCCAGTGAGTGTCTACCTCCCAGTTTAAACCATCTGCTCACATCAACCAAGAAATCTCTACCTTACCTCTGTTTCCTGCTTGCTCCTAGTTAAGACCCCACAGAGCAAATGGCCTTGTTATAGTCTAGTGATAGACAATGCAAATGCATTATGTGTATACCAGTCAGGAAGAGTCGTCTACAAGAAGAAAACTCATGGAGTTTCATAGGGATATGAGAGAGATAAGAAAGAATGGGTCAAGGAGAATAATCAGAATTTATTTTACACATGTATGTAATTTTCAAAGAAGGAAATAGATCAAATCAAATAGCGCCATATGTAAATATATTTTCACAGAAGTATATTATATGTATAAAGAGCTTAGGGTAAGAAGAACTGGGTGGGTTCAGATTTCAGTTCTTCAATTTGACTTTTGCTATGCCATTTCTTCTGAGCCTCTGGCAACTGTCATTGTCATAACAACAATGAACCAAAACCTTTTGGTTTTAATATTCTTTTAATTACCTAAAGGAAGTATGCCAAGGGTCTGGAACATAATGATGTGGTTATATTTTAGATTTTCTTCTTAAGTTTAGAATAAATGGCCACTCTCCTCAAAAGAAAAATTGTTACTCTTTTTGCCCTATTGACCCAGTCTGGAGAAAGTGCTAAGGGACAGAGAGAAAGAAATTTGTCTTTGAAGTGTTTTTTTTTCCTCTGATCAAAGTCCAAGACTTCATCTGTGTTTCTAATACCTGTATAGAACCAAGGTTACAAGCCCTCTTCTTGGCTCCTTTGTTCCTTATGAGTTAGGTGACTGTAACTTGAGAACTGCTAGGCATCAGAGCCAGAAAGCCCTTGAGACATAAGATTTTGTCCTTCATTTCTAAAATTCTTGCCGTCCAGCGTTGGTTTAAATGTTTTGCTTCTTAATTTCTGTATCAGCTGAATGAAACCAGTTGTCACTCTGGTCTATGACAGGGAAGATTCTACAGATGGTAACAGCTAATGCAAAGATTTATATCTGTTAAAACTATTAAGAAGAAATGACTTTCAATTGTTCAATGCTGAATGGAACATGTATATCACTCTTCAGAAGGCACAGAGAATGTCACAGAAGAGATCCATCCCATATACAGTATACCAAAACCAGACGCTATTGTGGATGCCTGGAAGTGCTTGCTAACAGGAGCTTGGTATGGCTGTCTCTTGAGATGCTCTTCCAGAGGCTGACAAATACAGAGGGGTATGGATGCTCGAAGACAGTCATTGGACTGAGTGCAGGGTCTCGAAGGAGTTGGAGAACGGACTGAAGGAACTGAGGAGGTTTGCAGCTCTGTGTGGGGGAGAGCAACAGTGTCAACCGACCAGAACCCGAGGAGTTCCTGGGGACTGGACCACCAACCAAAAAGTACACATGGAGAGACCCATGATTCCGGCCGTGTATGTGGCAGAGGATGACCTTGTTGGACATCAGTGGAAGGAGTGGCCCTTGGTCCTGTGAGAATTCCATGTCCCAGTGTAGGGGAATGCCATGGCTGGAAGGCAGGAATGAGTGGGTGGGTGTGAGTGCACCCTCATAGACACAGGGGGAAGGGAGATGGAATAGGGGGTTTCCGGAGGGGAGATTTGGAAAGGGGATAACATTTGAACTGTAAATAAAGAAAATATCCAATAAAAGAAAAAATAAGAATTTATTTACTTATAGTTTTTTTTTTATGCACATGTCACTTGTGTGCATGGTACTGAGACGTGAACTTTGGTAGTTAACAACAACAAAACAACAACAAGAACAACAACAAGAAAATCAAACACAGTAACAAAGTACAAGAACTAGACGATAGTGAGGAGTGTCTTGAAACACTGTCTTTCAGATGTGACCCAACTGTTGTAATCGTGAATGCACAACATCTATGAATGCCTGGACAAGTTTGGGATCATCAACATTCAATTATGGATAGAGAAGGTGTCCTGAGTCCCTATCTCATCTTGAGGAACTATTTTAAGAGGTGCTAGAAGAGAAATATTTATTTATTTTAACAGTATAGCCATTGAGAGAGTAGTTGAAAAGAAGATAGAAAGAAAACAAGGGGCATAACAGAAGTCAATGTGAGTGACCACAAGCCCAATATGAATAAAATTGCTATATATGAATGAAATTGTATGACAGTATAATTACCTAACAAATAAAAATTCTTGTAACAGCAGACTGTTTATCTTATTACTCAAAATAAATAAATAAATAAATAAATAAATAAATAGCAACATTGCCAAGTTGTACAGATTCGAAAGAATAAAGTATTTAGTATAGAACTGTACTGCCCAACCCTCCCAAAAGGCCTTCTGGAAACTATAATGAGCAAACTAGGTTGATCATATTCCTCTTTACTGTTTTGGAGATGGTCTCTCCATAGTGCAAGAGTCAGATTAAAAATATGGCCTTGCTGTCTGCTTTATGCTCCCAGACCTGAGCTCCTAGGCCTCATAGAAATCTCTCTAACAGTGCTGCTGTGAGTGTGAACTAAGGTAATGCCCCTGTATTCTATACAAGGCAAAGAAGAAACATATTGTTAGACTTGTCACTGATTGGTTCATTCGCTCATTCACACCCTCTTCCTTCAATAATTCTGTCCTACAAGAGATTTCCTAGACACTGATGAGGTTCTAGTGATAGGTGCTTGGCTCATAGCAATGATTGTTTGATTCATTCAGTTCCTCATAAGCCTTTACTCTAGGAATACAAATAGACATATGGATGTTTCCTATCCAATGATCTAGAATTCAAACAGGGGGATGATTTCTGTATTTGAAACAAGGTAGAATAGTGCCTACAGTTGGATCTGTGTGTCTGATTTTCTGAAAGATGAATGTGACAAAATAGTTTTGTTTTCTATTTGAGTCACTCATGGGGCTGTGAAAGACCTTAATCCTCAAGGCCTTCTCATGTCATTGAGAAAACGACTTCTATGCAAGGGACTCACACCTTTATGTTTCTGGTATTGTTTTGTTTATATTTTTGTTATTTTTTTTAATTATAAGTTTTGAGAATTTAATTTATAATCACTCTATTCAAACTATTTCACCTCCTTCCTCTTCCTCTGTTCCTCATTCTCTCTCTCAAATTTATGACTTATATATGATTATTCCATATGCATTGAAAGTAGTTATAGATCTCTTACAGAATCCATTTAGTATTGCTCATGCATAGATGTGTTTAGGGCTAATTTGGCATTAGATATCCGATCAGGGAAATTCTCCTTGAACAAAAGTTGTTCTCTCTCTCAACAAGTATTGACAATAGGTCTTCATTTATGCTAGCAACCTTGAGAAATTTCTTGCAGCCAAGTTGGAATGAAAATTTATATTGTCATTATGTAGATTAGGCACAATCTTATTGACAATCTTATTGCTGAGATTTTGTGGGTGCAGCTTCCCTAGAAGATGCTATCAAGGCACCATAATTGTTCACAGGCTTTCCAGCTGTCCCTTCTCTCTTGGGAGCTTACATAGCACCTTCCAATATGATGAGAGCTATTCACTATGGGGTAGGCTTCTAGATCAATCTTACTATATTCCGATTTCTTCAATCTTCTGTCCAAAGTGTGTGAGGCTTTGAAAGAGAGCGATATATTGTTGTTTAGGATGATTCTATTTAAAATATATGCACATATGTATCATATATATGGTTTTGAGTAAACATAAAATGTTTTGCTTCAGAGATTTCAAACCTTCTAATTATTTATTATTTGTCTCTCTTTCCTTCCTCTTCATCTATACTATCTTCCCCAAGCTGATACCCTCTCACCCAACATCCTATTACATTCTCTAACAGCACCTATGTGTTCTTCCTTCATTATTTCAATGTAAAAACTGGTGGAGAAACTTTGGTATGAAATGTGGTAGTACAAGTACTATGTGGATAGAAAACAGCCATGTTCTGAAATAAAGCAGGGGAAATTGTCAGGCTTTAGTGGCAGGGCAATGAAATTGTACTCATCTTGGATATGGGAATTTGTCCTTGAGGAGCTTCAAGAAAAGAGAAGAGTAGTCATGCTTGTGTTCTAAAAGATCTCTTCAAACAATTGAGTATTGAATTGCAGAGGGAGCAAAAGTAAAGAAGTTGACAAAATCTTTGGGAAACACACAGTCAATAGATTGATCTGAATGCATGCTAGATATTCTTCAGGAATATGTGTCACTTTTATGTATGTTTATCTTCTGATTTTAGGTTCTGGAACATTCAGTCTTATAGATGTCTCTCAATGATGTTGAAAAACTTGCCCAGGAATCTGGTAAAAATTCAGAGGCTACTCACTCCTCAGGAGTAACTAATGAATCTGAGCACAAGAGAAGATGAGTCAGGAGGGGTTTTATTTGGAACTAGATTACAGAGTGCAATCTTGTGTTAAAAACCCCCTTATACCCCAAGAGGATTATTTGACATTACTCACAAGTTCAGGTTCAGACAGATGTCTTTGCTCCCTCCTTTTGCTGTTTTGATTCTTTTTTTATACATTTACTTCATTTGTCCCTCACTGGACTAGTTGTCTGCAGTTTAATTTTACCTTTTTAAAAAATTATTCCTGTTAAAATCACTGATCTTATTCAACATGAAATGGAAATGTGCCACTGCTTCTGACAATCATTGGATTCAGCATTAAACTAAACCCTTGCTCAGAAATGGAATGATTTATCTGCTATGAGTAGAGCAGTTAGGCTCAGCAAGTCCTGGGCTTGACTGCTAGTAGGGGTGTGATCACTTCCTGCACAGATGCATGAAAGCAGAGAGCCCTGTCACAGCACCACAAGGCTGATCGAGGACAGATCAGCTCATTAAGCGAGAGCAGAGGAAACTGAGGTCCACATTGACATACACTCATCTGACTAGACACTTCTCACAGGGAAGCAGGGAGCAAAATGACCTACCCTGACCCTAATGAAGATACACAGCCCAGGAGGAGACAACCAACCACCCTCCACTTCCTGCTCCTGTGTTCTTTACAGAGACACTCCTTAGGAGCAAGCAGACAGTTGTTTTTGTGTGACTCAACAGTGACACCCAGTGACTCTCTCTGTCAATCCCAGATGACTGCTCCCTGTGGATCTTCCAGCAAATATATTTCAGTCTCCATTACCTTACACTGAAGCAGCACCAGCAGCAGCAGCAGCAGCAGCAGCAGCAACAACAACAACAATGTCAAATTCAGTCCTAAAGGAAAAAACCATAATATTAAATCCCAGTTTGTATTAACATAATTATCTAACTGTTGAAGCATATTCTTCTGTGTTCTTGGCTAATGTCTGATGTCTAACATCACAGTGTGGATTTGCTACTCCTAGAATTTGGCATCAGAAGGAAGTGATTATTTTGTTCACATCATTTGTCTAAATATTATAGGATCTTATTGTCTATCATTGTAGAGCATTCAGATACACATGCACACAGGTGTTCACACATAAGTGAAGTAACAAAACTTAGATTAAAAAAATGCAAATGTTATCCAGAGACAAGAAAATAATCCTCTGGCATTGGACTAAGCAAACATGGATAACAGTTTTTTAAATTCAGTTTTAACTAAAATTGAATTGCATCACCTTTCCCCTCTTTTCCCTCCGTGTAGCTCCTTCCAGATAACCTTCAAATAACTCTGATGGCCCCAGGCCTTTACTGTAAATCTCTCTCTCCCTCTCCCTCCCTCTCTCTCTCTCTCTCATTCTTTCGTGTGTGTGTATGCATATGTATGTGATATGTGTATGTACATACACATATGTGCTTGTGTATGCTTATACAAGTGCCCTTGAGGCTGGTGAGGTCTTGGAGACGATAAAGGAATCCACTAATGCCACTTTGATAGATGAACATAATTCCTTGAATCTTATCATATATCTATGTTATGTCCATAGCAAAAGGAACTATCACAGAAAGTCACAATTGGGTACAGTGAAAAAATTCAAAGGATTGAGGGAAGTTTAGCCCCAACTGATACATCTATACATACAGAAATTTTAAAATTTATAATATAACCTGAGGGGAGGGAAGTGACCGGCATGCCCAGAGGCATGGTAAAATATGGCATCTGTTGAAAAAGTGCGAATCAGAGGCTTGTTCTTGGAGGATACAAAACTTCTGGTGGGCTAGTGAGAAAGAAATACTGTCTGCAAATATCAAAGGGGCAGGCATTCAGAAAAAGAGCTTAGTGTTTTTATTTGGTCCCAGAGGACAGAACTTGAGTAACAGACGGAAGTTATATGGCACCTGCTTTCCACTCAATGTAAAGAAGCACTTTATAATGATTGGATCTCCTGGGAAGTGAAGGAATCTCTGAGGGCAGCGGATTTTATGCCATCAAAGGCATGGCTGAGGTGCGTCTGTCATAACAATTCTACTTGAGAAGGAAAACAAAAGCACAGTGTGAGTGGATATAGGAAAAGTCTTGGAAACTTTAATAAGTAAATCTTGGAGATTGTAACCAAGAATCCCAAGATATTTGTTCGAAATATCAAGTAGGCTGATTGATATATTTCTCTAATTATTATTTTAAAATTTAAGTAAAATCTGCTTTCTTCCTCAGCACACTAGCATTTGTTTTATCATGATCTGTATCTTAGGTATATGTTTCTGTTTTCCACCTATGTCCATGCATCTGCTACATACAGAATAGATAATTGTTTTGGCTCCACAAAACATCCATATGACATTTAACTAATTTCCCATCTCTTTACTATTTTTTCCCCAGGGTGGCTGAGTTATTTAAATGACCTTATAGTTGGTACAGCCAACAATGACTAGGAGAGTAAGAATTATAATATAAAGATGCCTCATCCCAGAGAGCTATTCTGCAGGTAAACAGTAGCAAAATTACAGTTATGAAATAGTAATAAAATAATTTTATGATTTGGGTCAACACAAGGAACTATAGTTGGATGCAGCATTATGAAGTTTGAGGACCACTAATCTAAAGTGGTGAAGCATGAATGGAAGGCCCAGGGAGATGAAAATGAATACATAAAAAAAGGGTATTATCTCTTCAAATCCGACACCAATGTTTAAGACCTAGTATGGTGGGGAAATGAGGACATACTTTGAACAGATTATGAAGTCACTGGGGATTGGATTGGGTAAACGAAATCAGTGTCCTTACAGATTTCAAGGAACTTATTTTTCTCTTCTTGTTTTTGGAAATGAAATCAGAGGAAAACATTACAGACACCCAATATGCTAATACCTTGATGTTAACCATTCTGCCTTGCATAATGGAAGAAATTAGTTTCTATTGGTCAAATGTTATTCATTATAATGCTTTTTTGTACTAATAATGCAGAAAAGGCAGACTGAAAAAGTAACACTGGCTATTTTACCCTCAAGTATCAAAATTTCAGATTCCTTACTAGATATTAAATCTCATCATTTGATATTTCCTCTGTTCTAAACTTTCCTGTTATTCTTTACCATCAAATGTCAAATTACCCATCACTGGATTATGCACCGATAAAGAAAAAGGAAAAGGAAAATATAGAAGAATAAGAATTTACAAAGATTAAAAAAGCACAGGAGAAATTTATAAAAATACGCAAAGGTTATTTGGGGTTATTCATTAAGTTTGTGGAATGTCCTTCAAAAAGAACAATTAGAAGAACCATACAGGGTTGAGGTACCCATTTAAGCTAGTGAAGGACAGTGAGGGACAGAAGGAAGAGGTCAGAACAGGTCAGATAAGTGACTAATCAAAAGAACAAGACTCCTAGCCATTTACCGAGAAATTCAAGGTGACTCATAATTTTAGCAGGAATTTCAGCCAAGGAGTTGAGTGATATCCCTAGCTCTCTGTCTGAGTGTCCACAGGGGAAGTTCCAACTACTTTGAATCGCCTAAGCATTGATATATAAATTTTAATTGCAGTTTAGGCTCTTATCAGTGATAAAAATTGAGACGATTAATTTCCCACTCCAAATTTTTGTCTCTTTAATTTGTAAAATAAGTGTGTGTACATTACCTCGCTGTAATTCTACTGAGGAGAGAAGAGGCAGTGAACATTGAACACTTTAATATAATGCCAGACATAGTATAGATAAGTTTAAGAGCAATCATCAGTGCTATTATAACAAAACCCACAAAGAACTAAGAGAAAAGAGGACCACAGACAATCTTACGTATGTACAGATATGGGTGGAGGGATTCAGATCACCATCTTCTCCTAACTGTTTAATATAGGTTTCATTGCCTTCCTGACACCAATTTGAAAAACTATAGGCTACCTTTGTTGTCTGTTGTTCCAGAGGGTTTTGTTTTCATATAGGTCTTTGTAAGCCAGGCTACCTTTAAAATTCTCATTGTACTGTCTCAGCTTTCTGAGAACTGGAATAAAAAAGATGTATCATTATGTCTACCTAAAAGTTCCTGGCATCAGCTCTCAAACAACATGGAGACAGGCAACGGCTTCTGTGATTCTGTGTTGAAACCTACTTTCCCTTTCATTTCATATTATCTGAGCCCACAGTGTTGTCTCTGATCTTTGCTATAGCAACCAGCCAAAGTCACATGTAACCTAACAGAACCTAATCTCAGCTCCTTGTATATTTCTTTCCTTTTCTCCTAAACACTTGTAAGTATTAATTTCCTTCAGGAAGCAGTCCACCTATTCTGGATCTTACACAAACTGAGGGAATCCTTCAACCCCATAGTTTCTCTTTCTTTCTTGATTCAGTTTTCAGAATCACTACTCACATGCTATATCAAAAGATTGAAAATAAGCTACTTCCATTAACAAAAGTCATTGCATCAGACTGATTTTTTAAGCTGTAATAAAATGTAGAGTACCAAAACTTATACATTGTTAGCACTAAAGTGCTAGATAAGACATCAAAGGAAATTTAGTGGATTCTCACATTTCATACTTGGTTATGGAAAAACAGTTACTGATTTCTTCAGAGTTATGCATATATGCTGCATGTGTGAAGAACTATGGAGGTTAGTGGGAAAAAAGACTGAAAATGAAAGAAATTGCCTCTGTGATGGCAGCAAAGTGCAAGCCATTAAACCATCTTAGCACAGTGGGGATGACATGTATTGAATCTGCCCTGTCAGCACAGCACAGTGCAGTACCCATCCTGATAAATGCCAGGTTGCCTTGCTGACACTTGATAAAGGTTCCAACCAGTGGCAGAGCAGCAGCCAAGAACAGGTGCTGCTCTTTGCCTTCATCCTCACTGTTCTCCTGAATATCAGTAGCAAAATGAATACTTGTGGGATAAAGAACAAATAGGTGAGGTAAACTAGTGTTTCCATTATGAATGCACAGATATATGGCTTTTCCACTTAAATTTGCATAGATAATTATGTGGGTGAGCATTTCACTTTTTTGTTGTTGTTGTTATTTGTGTCTGCCCATTAAATCATGATTTAGGTATAAATACCAATCATTTAATTACTGTAAATATCAGTACATACATGTACAGATATACATGTAGGTATCATATGTGTACACACATTTATGTATGTTATATCTACAGTACAATATACAACACGTAGATATGCAGCATACAGATATACTATATAAACATTCTAATTACAGTCATTCAAGTATTTGAAAATGGTACTGGATCTCATCCTTTCATTTTAGTATGTCTTACATCAAGGTTTGTGGTGTAGCAGTTCCAACATTCATTGTATGTACAGGTTACTTTTCCTTCATTTTCTTACTCTCATACAATTTTGTGTCAATTTCTGTCTATAGTATGGTTTGCTTTTGTGTGTGAATGCATGCACGAGTTTGTGGTGTGTGTGTGTGTGTGTAAGTGTTTATTTGTGTATGTGTTTAGGGATCAAAGGTTGAGGTTAGGTTTATTCTTGAAATGTTCTTCACCTTAATTTTTGAGAGTCCCTTTGACTGAACCAGAAGACTACTAACTTGGCTAGACTGGCTGGAGCGCAAGCTCCAGGCTTATGAGTATTTCCACTTCCTCAGTTTGAATACTAGGCTCAACACTTCATTTAAGGTTTATCTATCTATCTATCTATCTATCTATCTATCTATCTATCTATCTATCTACATATCTACATATCTATCTATAGTGGATACGTGCTCAGAATCCCACTTTATGTCTCTTACATACTAAGTATTTTACCAATTGAGCCTATTCTTCCTAGCCTCTTATGTTGTGTTTTGATCAATTTAAAATAAGTTAGTTTAATAATTTATTTTAATCACCCAAAGAACAATACAAATAAAAACAAATAGTCCAGTAAGCACTGCAGACACTGCTATTTTTTTAAATCTGAAGAGAAAAAGACAAGTTTTGCTTTTAGAAATATTCTTATGATCAAATCTTATCTTTATGTTTAACCTTTGTTTCTAGAGAGTTAGAAAATGGACTTACTCAGCTTACTTGTTAGAGCAGGCATTAATTCAATTGGTTCTAATAGTTCTCAGAATTGTGCTGCTCAATTGTTTAAAATACAAATCTGTGCTTTGTCTCATGGTGGGAAAGTTCTATAGAGCTGAATTAAGATTTTTAACTATATTTTTTCTTACATTCTATCTACATTAAGGAACATATGTTACAAAGTTTTCCTTCATGATCTTTCATAATTCTTAACACACTTTTATTTCCTTGGAAAATATTTTTTCATTTATGATAATGACAGGAATAGAGCAAACACCTGTATCTTTATACCTTGAATCCCAAGACCTTTGTGATGGGATTACAAGTTTATTGTTCAATTGTTCATTATATATATATATATATATATATATATATATATATATATATTTCATATATATAATGTTCATGTATATAATGTTCATATATATAATGTTCATATATATAATGTTCATATATAATATATATATATAATGCTCATACATATAATATATATAATGAAAATATATTTTTCTTAATACTTAGAGCAAATATTATGAATACATATTTCATGTTAGCAAAGGAATTACATACTTTCATTTCATGCTTTTTTGACTGAGATAAGCAGGGTTAATATCGATAAACTAAGGTCATCTATAACTCAAATTCCATAATCACGTCCCTTTCGGGTGTCTAGAAGATATATGTATGCCTTATATAATTGACCAGAATTTTTCTTTTTTTAATGTTGTTGCTTGACTCATGGTCTTGTGTAGTACAGACTACCTTAAACATGTTACAAAGCCATATTTGGTCATGTGAAAGCTTCTAGAATGCTTGAAAACATCAAGATATATCTGACATAAAACAATAGAAAGAATTTACAAAATACATACAACATGCCAACACTCAGGGGGATGCTACACTGCATCTCACTAAATCTTCCAATAAGGTAGACAATTTTAGTATTTATTTAAAGATTAAAATAAAATAAGACTTCAGAATGGCTACAACCAAACATGTGGTAAGGCTCTGACAGAAGTCTCTGACCTCCTCCTGATTCTTTAAACTTTTGCTCTAGAAATCAGGTCATGGAGACACTGATATATAGCTGCACAAAATCTACAAATTGGTGATATCTTTGTTAAAACTCTCAAAAGAGGTCCATAGTGATGGAAGTTTAGAAAAAGATGTTGGCTACTTTACCAGTAGACTTTTATAAACAAGAGCCCATATAATGTATTTGTGAATGGACTCTCAAACTAGAATAGGTGAGAAAGTTATAACTTGAAGCCACTGCTCATATTCACTTGCTTAATAATGGTGCTTAAAATGCAAGTCAAGGAGCTTCCTCTTTTTCCTCAACAATATTGGACACACAAATAAATCATAGGCCTAATTAGCATCCTTCAAAAAATCAGTTGTCACTGTATTATTCTGAGCATTGACACACTAAGTCCCTAAGTTATGTTTACAAAGTATGACACAAACAATATGAGACTGACATTTGCATTGATAGAGTTATAAAGCCAATATGAATACTACCCTAGAATCAACCAATACATAAGATGATGTCTAAAAGCACAGGTAATGAGGGAAAATAATGTGATTAGGTTTATAATAGAGAAAATAGTATTGATGATCCTTTAGACTGTTTTGAGATTTAGCATGAATTATCTCATTTAATCTTTGTTGCAGACGTGTCTTTTTCACATTCTCTCTACTTATTCCATCTAATTCATCTGCATATAAGTTGAATATTTTCCAGGTTAAGAGCTCATTCCTTTAAGTACTGGCAACTTTCTGTTACTTGACTACCTATAATGAGACTTCCAGGGTTATTCTCAGTATTTAGCTAGAGGCTATCTAAGATATCATGAAGCCAGTAACTTTTGAGGAAACTACAAATGATTGAGGGGTGTTATAGATGGTGCCCCACATTTCATGTCCTTTTGTGTGACAACACTGATGAACATTTTACAGAAGTACTATTGAATTAACTGATTCATTCATTCTTTTTTTTTCACTTCTTAGCTCACTCTCCAGATCCCTTTTTGACAATACTTTATAATACTGTCTCCCAAAGATGACACCTGTTGACAAAACCCCATCTCAGCATTTGTTTTTGAGAAGCAAAAGTGAGTTTAGTAAAGAAGGAATTTCTGATGTATCATACAATGACGGAAGGCAGAATGGAAAAATGACACACTAAATAGTGCACAGGAAGAAAGGACCAAAGTCATTATTTTATCAGCATTCTGATGACATCTAACTTATGTAATAATGTCATTATTCCTTTCTGGTAGAGAAAGCCCTAATAAATTAATTGCTTCTTAACTATCTTAACTTCTCAACACAGTTTTACTTGGGACAAAGTGTTCAACATTTAAACTCTGTGAACTAATATATTCCAAATATGTCACATGGTTACAGATATCAGCTTACCCATGAAGCAATATTCTTTATGTTATGGATGATCAAGGAAACAATTCTGAAAGTCATCTACCACTGCTGGCTATCAGGGCTATTCAAAAGTAAACTTACTATTCATCAGAAATTCTAATCACTAATGCTAGTCAAAAACAGTCATAGGCTGTAGTGTGAACTTATCAAAGACATGCTTACCAGAGTGAAATGGTCTTGAGAAGACCTGATGGGTCTTGACAAAGGCAGATATTTTACCATAAACTTAGCCAGAGAAAATCTTTTAGTCACAGAACTTTTAAACACAAGTATATACTATGATTTATAAGGAACATTGACAATCAATTATATTTCTAAGGATTATATCACCTATGAAACTACCTGCACCCAATTTTTGTTTTAATGTCTTGAGAGGTAAGGAAGTTTATCTCTCACACATAAATTGAAGATCATAAGAAATGACTTTATATAGTATATGCTAATATCCACAGCCATCTGTAGAATACAGTAACATTTACCAAAAATAGCATGAGGATGGGGAACAATTTGAGTGAAAGAGTTCTGCCTATGTGCTTGCTCTTTGAAAATACAGTTCTTTTTTTTAATAAGAACATTGGCATTTGAGTATTCTTTGCAAGTTGCAAATGCATTTTCTCCCACAAGATACAGTAATTTCTTGAGTTGTAAAAAGCATACCTTTGGCTACTTATTTTCCCTTTGGGACCATTCCTAACCACCTTTCGTAGACTATCCATCTTTCAATGTCACTTTAAGAATATATCTCTATCAAAACTATTAAAAACCAGTCATTATTGTAAGTTGACTTGGCAGTTCTTGTATTCCTGTCATATGATTTAGTTATATTTTAACTGTAGTAATATAATTTGTAGTAAAAAAATCCATAAACTTAAACTCACCCACCCTTGGGATACCACCCGCACAGTTTCAGAACACCATCTCTTGTAGTGAGACTCACATCATTTATTATTTTGCTAAACTAATGCAACATAAAACTTAATGACCCAATGACCTAACCATATTTCTGCCTTCTTTTGTATTCTTAGTCTCTAGGAACTTACATTATGTGGCTTACCATTACATTAACTTTCTCACTCTTTTATCCCTTCATTGGATTCATATAGCAATGCACAAGGCATGGTGATATGTAGTTCTCTGTCAAGTTCTGTTCTGCCCATCAGAAGCTCAGTGTTATAGGAAATAAACAGATAAGCAGTTGTGCTGCATTTTATTCTTGCAGAAATAAGTTTCAGATGAATCCCTGCTAATGATCCATGACCTTTCTGTATTTGCTGATCCTAAGCAGTCTTTAATACACTTATGACTAGTTAGGTGGCTTTTATATTCTTTTCAATCCCCCAAACTGTCTATTGCCATCTTCACATTCAGCTACTGTCCTTATATAGTGCAGCTAAGAAAATGTAAATAGGTAAGAAAATTGCTCTTATAAATTTTGGGAGTTAACTTTCTTGTCATTATAAAACACCAGACATAGAAATAGAAACTTCATCCAGATTGTAGGTGTCATTTCTTTTCACCTATTTAAATTATTCATACAGAAAGAACATTTGAATCTTTCATACTGTTATGACAAACCTCTTACACTCTTGGGGACAGCTCACTAGCAATTCTTGCTATTAGGGCTAGCTCTATCCTGCTGACCAGGCAATACACAGGGACCACTGTTGCAGCTGACATGCCCAGTACTGCCACAGAGAGAAACATCTCTATTACAAACTTGCCAGTATTTATTTTCCCCATTTTTTCTTTCATATTTATTGCAAATATAATTTGTTAATTAATTGTTCTCTCAATCACATGACAATAATTATTCTTGTTAATGTCAGTAACTCTTTATTCACTGTTAAATCATGTTGTCAATGCTCACAATCAGCATCAATTGTATGATGATATATATTATCTGCTAACAGTGTTTATTTCATTTCATCTTCCTGTCTATCCTTGGCCTTCAAGACCCAATTTTTAATGGATTCTCTGCCTATAATGTTGCTCACTTTTCAGTGTTTCTTATCTTCTTAACATATGTGGACTACTGTTCATTCTCCAATCTTCTCTATCTACATTAAATTTATGGTATGTATATTTCACATCATAACATTTTAATGCATCTATATTTTGATAGTTATCAAATTAATATCACATCTCAACACAGATTTCTAAAAGATATATGTTTATTAAACAAGCTCATATATTTTTATTTCCAAGTTTAGTAGATATGTCAAGTTAATACAAAACTCCTCCTCCTCAAAACTATTTTTTTCTGCTGTTCTCAAACTTTAATTAAGACAAATCTATTCTTCAAGGTTTCTTAGAACAAAAAGTATTGAGTAACAAAGAGATAATTTTATTGAAGGCACACATAAACATATTTTTAAGTGCAGCAAGAAACAAAAAAACATTTAAAAAAATCTCACAACTTTTATCCAAGTATTTTCACTCCAGTGAAAACATTTTCAAATCAAATAAAATACACACTTCTTTTGTAAACCAAATATGAGAGAATTTAGTGCCAGACAACATGAAAACTAAAAGCAGTTCTCATGCTGATGTGAAAATAATGCCATCTGGAGGTTTGAATCACCAAGAAGTGAGGACATGGGTAATGATACATACATGCCAAATATAGACAGTACTTACTCCCCATATTTTAAATCTCCAAAAGTGTCTTGAAGGCTTAAAATGAAAATAAATCTAGATATAGAGTAGGAATTACATCATGTACACATACATGCATTGGCATGACTGCTAAGGGGTGTTTTAGGTCTAAAATTTTATGATAAAGTTTCTTTTATCATATGTTAGACATCTGTAAGTACAAACGTAAAAATGTTTTAGAGTAAATATGTCAATCTCCTGGTCACCTCTCAGAGGAAAATTATAAACAAATATTTCTAAATAGCTAAGACTGAACATATAGCCCCAAATTTCAAGGAAATCAAAGCTAACAAAGGATTCAAGCAGAAGATATGGAGAGGAAGTAAAGAAGGAGAAAGAGAAGAAAGAGGTAGAGAAGAAGCAGGGAGAGATAAATCCTGGGCAGCAATGTCAACAATTTATGTTCATTCCAAAGTGGGCTACATACTCCTATCAAACTATTGTAAACAAGGATGCATTTGAGACTTTCAGAAGCTTGGGATTTAAATAGCTATTTGCAACAGGCAAATTTTTGAAGGCACAGATAAGTTTGGAGTTAAATGACAAAATATCAATATGCCAGGAAAAAATTTATATCTATACAAGCAGATGGGTCTGCATTAATAACATATGAAATGGAACTGAAGTCTAGGAGAATCATCAAAAAATGATGTTATTTTAGAATGAAAAGGTTCATTCTTTCAATATGTGGACATTTTGATTTCACAAGAACCTAAGAACATGATTTCAAATCCCATGCCAAAAAAGTCTCAATTAAAACCTAACCTTAAATATTTTTAGCACTCTCCTCACTAATTAATAGAAAAACTACAATCCAATAATAATGTAGCAGAGAAGAATATTATCTTATATCTTAATAGCTATTTCTAGGGGAAAAATCCCAGAGAAGAGAGGATTTGGAATATAATTCAGTGGCAGACACTTACTAGCAGCAGAAATATTGCCTAAGGCTCAATCCTAAGTATTGCTTCCTATTCAAAAAATATGCAACTGAAAAATGCATTGTCCAATATTATTAGAATATCAAATTAATGGACATAGTTTTAATAGCAACAGAATTAAAAATATTTGAGAAAGTCATCAAAATTCATGGAAAATTATCAATAAATTTGATATAAACATAACTTGAATAGATAGCAGTTCATAGACAATATACATGAATTGTAATCTATAATAAGGTATTTAATGCCTTTTTAAGATAAGAAAAGTAACACACACACACATACACACACACACACACACACACACACGCAAATTCTTACCTCTTCCATTTTGCAAGTATGATAAGATGGAAGAAAGCAAACAACAGAGGTCAGTAAAGAGGGTTAAATAGCATATTGTATTCACTGCAAAGACACAGAGAACCTGGAAGAACTTACAGACTACAACAAACACATACAATTTGACAAACAAGTGAAATTATCATTGCCACAGGGAACAGAATTAATGTACAAATATTATCTTCATTAATATGAATATGAAAATTTAAAAGTACATTATAAAATGAAATTAACATGAAATAATGCCATTTGAAGCACTAAAAATTTTTGTGTTCAAGTGAACATTTAAGCAAATGCAAATGAATTTTAAAGTGAATCACATATTGCCATATAACATTTCAGAAAGAAACCAAGTAATGAGGAAATGAAAGACCTCCCTTGATTTCAAGGAATGATTAAATAATGTTAACTTCTCTTGTCTCTCCAAACCGATCTATTTTCCTTTGTAGTCCTTAGGAAACTCCCAACAGGATCGTAGTAGAAATTAACGAGCAAAATTATATACATAGTGTCAATTTATTTTTGTGAAAAATAGTCAAGAAAATATAGTGGGAAATAATTTCTCTCAGCAGTAGATGTTTTAAGAAATGGATCTCAATGTACTTTTTATATTTATAACACATGTGTAAATAATTATTCAACAATATATAAATTTATTTTCCTTTTTATCTATAAAGCTAGATGTAAGAACACGAAACATTTGAAAATTTCAAATGTAAACAAAAAAATCTAAATGTACAAAAATTATTCAATAAGGTGAATATAATTAATACCAATTAAATTTCATCAAAAATAAGTTTTTGCATTTTCATAGATAGTGGTAAATATATCAGAGGCAAAAAAAGGGCTTGGATAAAATATGGTATGTATATTTTGTAAAGGACTGAGTATAATGAACATACATGCATTGATATAGTAAACCCAAGTCTAAGTTTAATGGATAAATTATTTGAGTAGACATCAAATGATGACGGATGAATAAAAAGTATAATGAAGGTCCTCAATTTGCCATCCAAAATTAAATTTTCATCCACAATTTTGATTATATCCTGTAGAAAGGATGACTAAAGAACAGCTTAGAAAGTCTTACAACACCAATTATCACCGAGAATGTTCAACAACTGGAATAAGCACACATCACTGGTAAGGATTAAAAAGACAAGGATTATTTTTGCAAGAAAGCTGGACTCTTTTGAAAAAGTAAATTACACACCTAATTGCTATAACCAGTCAATTACAGATAAATGGGAGGAAATAAAAACATACAGCCAAAAAACCATTTATTTAATTTTTGAATATTGATGTTAACATATTTTCACTGATACACTGAGAAGTGTATACATTTATACACATTATGTATTTGTATACATTTAATATATATATAGAAGATAAAGCCTTTTAATATTGTCTTATTAAGCTTTATATACATACACATACAAACACACAAAATCAATAGTATATGATATATGATTCCATTAAAATTATTTTGCAAAATAAAGATATGCTAAAAGAAATGAGTTGCATATTACCCTTCAGGAGATCAAGGAGTGAAAGACGAACATAAAAATGTGCATAAAGATATATGCATAATGTGATTTGAGTATTGGTTACATGAGTATACACATTTTTGACACTCATTAATGTGCATTTAAAATATGTGTCTATTATGCAAATTTACCTCTGTTCAATGATCTAAGTGAAGTAGTTAACATTGATTTCATTGGCTGCATCTAATATGCCAACTAAGTATTCTAAACACTTTTTACAAATCACGCTGCTTACTTAGAGTAATCTTGAGGGTATTCTTTCTTATTTTATGATGCGTCTCCAGAAACCTTATCAAGGTCAAACAACAGAAACACTCTAGAGCTAGCAGTCAGGTCTAGTTAGTCTTACAAACGAAAAAGGACAATTCGCATCTCTTTATAACCAAGCCCTTTCAGAAGTCTACAGCCTTTAAAAACAGCACTCACTTCTGAGTGTCCATGTCCACACTCCTTCCTTACTGTTTCTAAAATGTTGTCATCTGATAATGGCTTCTCAGGATGGTAACAAATACTAGAGTGTACCTGACATTAACGGTGACAGAATGCATTCCAAGTTTAAACGGTGAATGGGGCCTCCAAATAGCATCTTTTGCACCACAGACAGTGAGGTGGGCTGTCAAATGCATCAAGGAGAGAAAACTGCTCAGTGTGAGACTGATGAGGCAGCACCTAGAATAGTGTAAACAGTTCTGGGCATCTCAACATGAGAGAGCTGTCAAGAAATTGGAAGAGATTCAAAGAACATCAGGGAGCATGATTAAAGGACTAGAGGGATTGATTTATGGGGAAAGATTAAAAGAACTAGGTAATGTCTATATAGACGAAGCAGAGCTAAGGAGGGAAATACTAACCATATAAATATTTGAAAACTATGCACACAGAAGGAGGAATCTTGCTGACATTACCCCAAAGCATTTAAATAGGCATTATAGAACAGAATCCAGAAGTAAAATTAGTGTAACTATCAGGAAATATACCATGACAATGAGGTCAAATAAACTTTGGAAGATCATCTTAAAGAAAAATTGGAAATCTAATGCTCCACACAATTGAGAATCAGTGATGACATTGAAGTACAAGGTGAAAAAAAGAGAAAGTTCAAGTGAAGTCTGTGGTCCACATTATAATACAAATGGCATTAGATTGATTAAGTCAGCACTAGCCTCCATGGAGGAAGGGGTACCAAGCTCATTGTGGGAGTGGAGGTATTAGGTTCCTAATAAGATTGGCCAAAACATAGAGATGTGACATCAATATATTTACCATTATATATCATCATGGTCTTTTGCAACTTGACTACAAATTGATTAAATAAGCATTAATCAATATGATTACAGAAGCCTGTATCATATTTTTGGATTGATATTCAAAATATGAATATTTTTATGCTCATGTAACAAAAATACCACCCAATGATCATCTTTCTATCATTTTTAAAAATATAATTTAGTTCTTTTGTTTGTATTTTGACAACATTATTAAGGTAATTGGGTTTATTAAATAGTTTCAGCTAAACTTCTATAAACAATTAAAAAGGTTTATACAATAGGAAGCAACCTAACACCCATAGGGAGTGATCACAATGACCTATAATTACTTGGGACTCTCTTGAGCAACTCTGACCAACACCTCAAAAGGAGGGTTTTTCATGTTTGGCATTGTGATTTTTGTTAGATTATCTTCGACTTGTGGAATCAGGGTCACCCCAGATATTAAAAAATTATTTGCTTATAAATGTTTATATACAGACTTATATGTATGGTAGTTATTTTGGGGTAAATAGTTAATAGTATGATTCCTGATAATTCTGTCATCCTTTGTGGAACCCGAGTTTCTGGAGGTCTCTGGTCTGGCTGGAAATGGACAAAGGCTTACAGAAGGGAAGCCAGCACAGGGTAGGTAGCTGGGGTTGGAAGTGTCACCTGCTACTGTGGCAATGCTAATGCCAGCAGCAGAGGGAGCGACAGTAGGCCACAGTGGGTATACACAGCAGGGAAGACAGAGGTATGAGCCTAGCCTGCTAGGCAGTTCTAACTTCCAGCAATGAATGCAGTGAATGCTTTCAAGAGACAACTCTTCTACAAAGTGTTATAGCTCAGTAAATACCCACTCTCAGAATATTGTCAGTGAAATGACCTGTGCACTTACTCCATGTGGATAGAGACTTTATAAACACTGAGGTGTGGGTGTGATCCAGGGGTAGATGTTTCCCCTTGGATCAGTTGGAGATGCCAGTAATGGCTTTATTGGCCATGGGGAAAGACTTCAGGTGTTTCCCCTATATGAATGATTGTTGTGGTCCTCGGAGTGGGGTTTCATGAGAAATTAGAATTTGGCAGCAAGCTAGCCTCACTGCTACCATACTCAATTTTGCGTTTCACAGGGTTTGGGCTCAGTCAGCTGTACCAGCTCTTCTGTTTGGTGGCATGGTTCACTTGCCTGACATAGTGTTTTCAGATATCCTTACTTTTATTTTACCTTTCTCTTGCTTCTCACTAATTAGAGCCCCACATTTTCTTAATTTTCTCCTTAATTCATTATTCTCTCTAATTTTCCTCTTACTGCTTCTCTGCCTTTCTCCACAATGCTCCCTTTATACTTTCCTAGTTTCTGCTAATACTATTGCTATTTTTCTCTCTTTTTAAAATTGGGTATTTTATTTACTTACATTTCAAATGTTATCCTCCTTCCCAGTTTCCCCTCCATGAACCCTCTATTCCATGCCCCATCATCCCTGTTTCTATGAGGGTGCTCCCTCACCCACCCACTCATTCCTGCCACACTGCCTTAGGATCCCCCTATATTGGGGCATCGATCCTTCACAGGAACAAGGGCCTCCCCCCACATTAAAGTCCATCCTTTGTTGCATATGCAGATGGAGGCATGGGTCCCACGCTGTGTACACTGGTTGGCGGTTTAGTCCCTGGGAGCTCTGGGAGGTCTGGTTGGTTTATAGTGTAGTCTTTCTTATGTATTACAAACCTCTTCAGCTCCTTCAGTCCTTCTCCTAACTCTTCCACTTGGGTTGCCTTGCTCAATGCATATGCATCTGTACTGGTCAGGTTCTGGCAGAGCTTCTCAGGGGACAGCTATACCAGGCTCCTGTCAGCAAGTGCTTCTTGGCATCATCAATAGTGCTGGGGTTTGGTATCTCCAAATGGGTTGGATCCCTAGGTGGGGCAGTCTCTGGATGGTCTTTCCTTCAGTGTTTGCATCCATCCATTTGCTTATAAATTTCAGGAAGTCATTTTTAATAGTTGAGTAGTATTCCATTATGTAAATGTACCACATTTTCTTTATCTATTCCTCTGTTGAAGAACATCTGGGTTCTTTCCAGATTCTGGGTATTATAAATAAGGCTGCTATGAACATCTTGGAGCATGTGTCCTTATGGTATGGTGGAGGCTCTTTTGGGTATATGTCCAGGATTGATATATCGCTGGGTCCTCAGGTGAGTTGCATTTCCCTGATGATTAAGGATGTTGAACATTTCTTTAGGTGATTCTCAGGCATTCACAATTCCTCAGTGGAGAATTCTTTGTTTAGCTATCTACTCCATTTTTAAAAGAGTTATTTGCGCTTATATATTATTGCTCTTAATTTCCACCTCCAGCGCTGCAAAGTAAATCCCCATTGCCGAAAACACAGGCATGTTAATACAGCATCCACTGGCACCCCAAGTTGAATCCAACCTTATAGCCTCCTCCCTTGGGACTATCTTTATTGGTTCTATAATATTCCAGGAAAAGGATTCTAAAGATCAGCCATTTAACCCAGATAGTATGCCTATGAATGAAGACAATTATCAGCATGGTATGATAAAGCTAAGTGTGCAGGAGTTACACACATAACTTAGTCGTAATCAGAATAATGCTGACAGGTTTAAGACCAGATAAACAAGAGGATAACAATTGTTGGTACTGAAATAGTAGCCAACTATCCAGAGCTAGTAAAGTCATTAATCATGGAAGATAAACTGTAACTTATACTTTACTGAATCAACATAGTCTCTAATGACATTCTAATATTTCTTTTTGTGCCCATGGAAAAATAGTATCTTCATCTCTTATAATGAAACCTCTTTTTATAACAAATGGAGACCATCATGGAAAACCACAACTGGACAATATGTGGATTCAACAGATTTTATGCATGCTAGCCTCAATCCATACATCAAAGTTAAGGCATCTATGACTTAGGAAACATCGTAAAAGAGGGGGTAGAAAGAGGGTAAGAGGCAAAAGTTTGCTGTGAAATAGTCTCTCTTGGAAATGCTTGTAAAACAAGACTGGAATGATGACAATACCAATGGATATGTTATCATGAAAGGAGAAAAGAGTGTGTGATATCCCACCATGAGATAAAGAACTGCAGGAACTAAAGACTGTATGGAGAAATGTAAGACTTGTCCAGGTATGATTTTCCTTATTTGTTGTCCTATGCTGAAAGGCTAGCCTTGAAACCAGATTCATAAAAATAGCAGAAACATACTCAGGAGGCTTTATTTGTTTGTGTGTATTTTTGCATACATATATATGCATCTAGTATTAATAGTCAAAGAAAAGAAGACTATCACTTTGAATGAGGGAGTGTTCCTGGGAGGGGCTAGAGGGGGATAGCTGGGAGGGGCTTGAGAATGGGAAAAGAACAGTGAACATTTTAATTAAATATTTTAAATATTTATATTTAATAAATATAGATATAATATAATATATAAATATAGTATTTATATTTTAAATATTTTAAGTAAAAAAGCACTAAAATATTTTTAAAGTAAAGTTTCAGACAAACTACCTTACAGGCAATTACAAATGCCCCACTCCTGACATCTAAACACAAAATATAAATAAAGAAGAATCCTTCCAGAACTAAAAAATATTTATTACATTTTGTTTGTGTTTCAAATTCTGAGTACCTCTTAACAGATGAGTTTGTTTAAAGAGCATCTACTTGAAAGGGTGTCTGACTGAAAGATGACTCTGCTCAAAACAAGAAACATCAAAATATTCAGGGCTGCTGGCCATTGAAAATCAATCAGAAAAAAAGATAAAAAATTCGCCCATCTTAATGGATATCAATAGCACATAGGATTCTGTTTATGCAATTTTGATTTCTAGGGACCAATTTTATTTTCTCTTTTATTATCAGAACACATGAGGTTTAGTGCTATCCCCATCTCAAATATGTTTATATTTCTAAAATAAAACACAACATTAACGGGAACAAAAAAAATCGATTATTCTAAACCTTATTTCCTTGACTGTAAAATTAATGTTAAATCTTCAAGGTCATTTTAAATATTTTTTTTTTTCAAGAAGTACATTTCTATTTTTTTTTTAATTCTTTAAGTTTTTTTTTCTTCTCATTTTTCTTTTTTCTTTAAAAAAACAAAAAAAATGAACAAACAAAAATCCCGAAGCAAAACCCTTTTAGGCGTAGTTACAAATATTTTAGGCATCAGGGAGGGGATCCTATAACAGGAAAGCACCCCATGATGTTTTTCTCATCTTCTCTCCACTGAAGGAGACAGCCAGTATACCTAGGTTAGACAGTCACGTCATTTTCACTTGGAAAAAGGGGGAACCAAACACGTAGGAACTTTGAACGGATTTTGTGTGTGTGAGAGAGTGTGTCAAAGTCAAGGCTATAAATCTAAACAAGGTCTATTTTTATGTTTGTTTGTTTTAAAAAAAAGTTCTAAAACAACAGGAAGAAAAACACATGAAAAGAAACCCCTGGTGGAGACCTGGTTAATTGTGGAAGAGAGGCCCTTTGTAAAGAGAATATAAAATGCACTGGGCCCCTTCCCCAGGCAGGCAGGACCTGTTCCAGCTGCCTCCGCTCTCCCTCTCAGCCACCCACTCTGCTCCCATGCCCCGTCACCCTTCTGCAATCGTTTTTAAAAAAATAAAACCCCCGCTCTAGTGACGTCACACTGATGCGCCTCCTGCCCCGCTGGAGAGAGCTACTTGTGACGTCACACTGATGCGCCTCCTGCCCCCATGGAGAGAGCTACTTGGTGTCCAGTTTGGCCATCTCCTGCACGTAGATGCCGATGCTCTCCCTGTCGAAGAGCAGGAAGTACACGTTCTTCAGCGAGGACGAGCTCGAGTCGTCGAAGTGGGCAGAGATGGCCTTGAGGGTCACCTGGGCGGCCGTCTGTTTGGGAAAGCAGTTTCTGCCACTGGGGAACGGTGGGAAGGCGACGGATTTAAGCTTCTTGTCCTCAGCTGCAGACAGGCAGTTTTTGATGGTCTCTTCCAGCTGTTCTTCACATTTGTCGGAGCCCCACTGGGGGATGTGACAGTGGATGACAAACTTGGCTGCGAGTCCACTGGATTGGCTGACGGCAGCTTCAGCAACTTCCAAAGGGCCTTGGTACTTGCGAAGCTCCTTTACTGTTTCCAAGAACTCTTTTCCCCCAGCCTTTTCCAAGGCTTTACCTATCTCTTCCTTGAGGTCGATTTCGGCTGTGGTTGGGTGGACGATGCCCTCCACCCTCATGGAGCCAATATGGCTGATGTCACTCTGGGTCAGGGACAGGTTCTGCCCCAGAACGAGGCTCTTCGAAGACAGGATGGTGAAGCCATCCCCTGGCCCATCTTCGGAGGTGGAATTTGATGTTCCTTCTTTATCGCTGTCCTTCGCTTTGGACTTCTTGGACGTCCGTGGCTTGGTGGCCTTGGATTTCTTACCCCCCTTCTTGCCTGATGCAGCCTTCCTTCCTCTTTTCTCTGGGGGTGGGGAGAGGATCGTTTCTGACTTTCCTTTGGTCCCTCGCTTTTTGGCCAGCAGTTCTGGGTGAATTCTCAGCAGGACACCCCCCACTGGTGATAGTCACTCCTTTCAGCAGCTGGTTGAGTTCCTCATCGTTGGCAACGGCCAGCAGGATGTGTCTGGGGGCTATCCGGCCCTTCTTGTTGTCCCTCGCAGCGTTCCCAGCCAACTTGAGGATTTCCGCTGCCAGGTACTCAATGACCGCGGCCATGTAGACAGGAGCACCCACGCTGATCCGGTACTTGAAGGTTCCTTTTTTCAGGTAGCCCATCAACCGCCCTACCGGAAAGATGACACCAGCCCTGGCTGACCTGGACAGCTTGGACATTTTCTTCTTCCCACTCCGGCCTGACATCTTGCCTCAGTTTTCCTCTCAGCTTGCTGACAGAGTGGTCTCTTGGCACTTACACAATACTGGTGCTGCACCGCGGGCTCCAGGCGCCCGGTGGCCTAGTGCGCGCCAATCCCGGCCACAGGTTCGGCCCGCGTGCCGCCGGTACCGGGCAGGACCCTGCCTTTCTTGGGGTTGTATCTGTGCGTGTCAATGGCGGCAAGCGGCAGTTCTCCGGGCCACGGATAGTAGCCAGGTTTTTTTTTTTTTTTTTTTTTTTTTTTATTTTCTTTTTTTTTATTGGATGATTTATTTACATTTCCTATGTTGTCCCCTTACCCCATCCCCCACCACCCCCTCGGAACCCCCAATCCCCTCGCCCCTCCTCCTTCTTCTCTGTGGATGTAACCTCTATCTACCCCCCCCCACTCCCACCTCCCCACCCTCAAAATTCCCACCCCCTGGGGCATCCAGCCTTCATGAGGTCAAGGTTCTCTTCTTCCACCTATGCCCAGCAGGGCCCTCCACTTTTACATATTCAGCTGAAGCCCTGGATCCCCCCCTAAGTGCTCCCAGGCTGGTGGTTTAGACCCTGGGAGCTGTGGTTGGTTGGTATTGATGCTCTCCTCATGGTGCCGCAAATCCTTTCAGCTCCTTCAGTCTTCACTTTAACTCCTCTATTGAGAACCCCATGATCAGTTCAATGGCTAGTTGTGAGCATCTGCCTCTGAAAATGTCTGACTCTTGAAGGCCTCTGAGGAGATATCCATATCAGGCTCTTATCAGCATGCACTTCCTGTCTTCCACATCAGCATCTACCTTTGGTGATTGCACATGGGATAGATACTCAGGTGGAGTGGTCTTGAGACGGCCCCTCCTTCAGTTTCCGTCCCTCACTTTGTCTCCATATTTGCTCCCTTGAGTATTTTGTTGCTCCTTCTAAGAAGGACCGAATCACCCTCACTTGGTCTTCCTTCTTTATGGGCTTCATGTGGCCTGTGAGTTGCATCTTGGACATTTCAAGGTTCTAGGCTAATATCCAATAATCAGTGAGTGAATACCATGTGTGTTCTTTTGTGATTGGCTTACCTCACTCAGGATGATAATTTCTAGTTCCATCCATTTACCTAGGAACCTCTCAAATTCATTGTTTTTAATAGCTGAGTAATACTCCATTGTGTAAATATACCACATTTTTTGAATCCATCCCTCAGTTGAAGGACATCTGGGTTCTTTCCAGCTCCTGGCTATTATAAATAAGGCTGCTATGAACATAGTTGAGCATATGTCCTTGTTATATGTTCGAGCATCTTCTGGGTATATGCCTAGGAGTGGTATAGCTGGATCCTCGGGTAATTCTATGTCCAATTTTCTGAGGAACCGCCAGACTGATTTCCAAAGTGGTTGCACCATCTTGCAGTCCCACCAACAATGGAGGAGTGTTCCTCTTTCTCCACACCCTCGCCAGCATCTACTATCACCTGAGTTTTTAATCTTAGCCATTCTGACTGGTGTGAGATGGAATCTCAGGGTTGTTTTGATTTGCATTTCCCTGACGACTAAGGATGCTGAACATTTCTTTAGATGCTTCTCGGCCATTCGAGTTTCTTCCGTTGAAAATTCTTTGTTAAGCTCTATACCCCATTTTTTAATAGGGTAATTTGGTTGTCTGGAGTCTAATTTCTTGAGTTCTTTGTATATATTGGATATTAGCCCTCTATCAGATGAAGGATTGGTAAAGATCTTTTCCCAATTTGTTGGTTGTCGTTTTGTCCTATTGACAGTGTCCTTTGCCTTACAGAAACTTTGCAATTTTATGAAGTCCCATTTGTCAATTCTCGATCTTAGAGCATATGCCATTGGAGTTCTGTTCAGGAACTTTTCCCCTGTGCC
>NW_021604782.1:15095534-15108934 GCF_004785775.1 Grammomys surdaster | reverse complement strand
AATAACAAAAAACCCAGGATAGCGAAAACTATTCTCAACAATAAAAGGATTTTTTTTTAATCTAGCTTTATCCTCCTACTGGTTCACCCTCTGATTGCTTCACATCCCATACCTCCTCTTCCTCTTGCCCTAGTCTCCAAGAGAGTGTCCCCATCCCCCAACCCACCCCATCAGATATCCCCAGTCCCTGGGGCCTCAAGTCTCTTGAAGGTTAGGTGCATCTCCTCTGACTGAATCCAGACCCAGCAGTCCTCTGCTGTATGTGTGTTGGGGGCCTCATATCAGCTGGTGTATGCTGCCTGGTTGGTGGCTCAGTTTCTGAGAAATCTCTGGGATCCAAGTTACTTGAGACTGGTAGTCTTACTACAGGGTCACCCTCTTTCTCAGCTTCTTCCAGTTTTTCTTTAATTAAACCACAGGAGTCAGCAGCTTCTGTCCATTTGTTGATGGTAAATATCTGCATTTGCATCTTTCAGCTGCTTTTCAGGTCTTTTGGAGGGCAATATTTAGGCCCTCTTTTGTGGGTACACCATAGCATCAGTAATAGTGTCCGGCCTTAGGGTCTCTCTCTCAGCTGGATCCCACTTTGGACCTGTCACTCGACCTACTTTTCTTCTGGCTCTTCTTAATTTTTATCCTTGCAGTTTTTTCAGGCAGGAACAATTCTGGATCAGAGCTTTTGTCTATGGGATAGTAACCCCATCCCTCCACTAGATACATATCTTGTCTTCCTATTGGCAGTGGCCTCTATAGGTTCCCTCTCCGCACTGTAGGGTATTTCATCTAAAGTTTCTCCCTTTGAGACCTGAAAATATCTCACCTCCTAGATCTCTTTTACATTCTAGAGGGTCTCCCCACCTCCTACCTCATGAAATTGCCTGTTTCCATTCTTTCTGCTGGCCCTCTGGGCTTTACTTCTGTTCCCCCTACCCAATAGCTGATCTTGTTCTCCACTTCCCCTCCCTATCACCTTTCCCACCCACATTCTTCCCTCCCACTTCTCCCTCCTGTGATTACTTTCTTCTCTCTCCTAAGTGGGATTGAGGTGTCCTCACTTGGGTCCTTCAGCTTGTTAAGTTTCTTGAGTTCTGTGGCTTGTATTCTGGGTATGCTGTACTTTATTGGCAAATATCCACTTATTAGTGAGTACATACCATGCATGTCCTCTTGGGTTTGCGTTACATCACTCAGGATGACTTTTTCTAGTTCTCTCCATTTCCCTGCAAAACTCATACTGTCCTTGTTCTTAATAGCACAGTAGTATTCCATTGTGTAAATGAGCCATTTTATTTGGGATATGATATATAATTTCTGATTCTCAACTTCTTCAAAGGTGAAATTAATCTTATTACGATATATGAAAGTACATGAAAGGAATATTCCAATAAAAAATACTACATAATTCTACCAGGTTAGTTGTGCTCTCTGGAAAAGTTTCCCATTTTTACTGATTACCAACTAAGCTTCACTAGTCTTCAGAGTCAAAGACAGGCTTAGTAATTTTATTAGGTAGCTGCCTCTTAGATAGCTAAGTTAGCTAATAAAATCCAGAACAAATGCTTGAAAGAAATTTCAACTGCAGGTAGCAACATTTTCTTCTTCCTTTATTTGAATTCTCAGGTCACATAAAAAGAATCTTAAGGAAGGAACCAAACACACAAAAAAATCTTTCTGAACAAATAATAAATTCACCTGAATTATGTTAAAATATATCAAATACTATACATGTGTATTGGCTTTGTCATGAAAGTTAACAAAGCTATTCTGGAGTTTATTTCAACTGCAACATCCCTCTGAGACAGATTATTTTAAAAGGTAATTTTATAAGAAATTGGAATTTGGTTTTATATAGTATACTTCATCCTCTGAGTTTTCAAAAGAACATCACACAGCAACATGTTAGATGCTTGCTTGTGGAGAGTGCAGCAGGATTCCAGAGTCTCTGAGAAGTAGGCAATACTCCTTGCTGCTCTCTGATCAGCTGACTTTCTGTTACTAGGAGTCAGTGGTGTGTATGGATGAAGCTAGTACTGTAGAAAAAAACTCAAAAAAGAGCATTCACTTCAGAGAAGGCACGCATGGTGAAAAGAGCCTAAGAACCAACCAGAGCAAAAAGTTTTAGGGATGGAGAAATGAAAAAGATCCAAAAAGTAACAGAGAAACCTGCTGTGGATCTAACTTAAGACACACTGATGGGCCTGAATTTATCAAGGACTCAAAATCAGCTACTTTGTGGTATATTTTTGTCTTTAACTTGGAAACATCTTTAGCTGGAACAAAATAGTCCAGCTATTCTTAATGCTTGCTGAGCTCTTTCTGTTCTCTCAAATATTTAGTCAAGACCACTCTCACAGAAGTTTGTCTTGCTGAAATTTTTCATGGATTTCTTTGAATGCATTCTGTGCCACAGAGTTCACAAAACACAAATCATGAGATTAGATTAGCCATGCCACTTTCCTGAAGTGTACAATATCCAATAAAGTAGCCTGCAGAGGAGATGATAGCCAGAAGCACAGAACAATTAGTACACTTTAAGCTAAATGAGAAAATTAGTTTTCCATACGGTGTCCTCTTGTAGTTCTGTTTCCACATTATACCACTTAAGACTTTGTTTTATAGTGTGTGCATCTAAATGTCCTTTTTCTAAAACAGTGACTTGTTGAGGATTTTTGAGTATTTCTAAAATAAATATTTTAACTGAACAAGAATTATATTATTTTCTCTCTTTCCTTTCCAACTTCAGTCTCTTCTCAAGTATACCCTTTCATATGTTCCTCAAAAGAACATCACACAGCAACATGTTAGATGCTTGCTTGTGGAGAGTACAGCAGGATTCCAGAGCCTCTGTGAAGAAGGCAATGCTTCTTGCTGCTCCACTCTCAAGTAGTCTCCTTTTATTTTTATTTTTATGCTATTGCTAGTACTGTTATATGTATATATACATAGATGTATACATCTGCATACAAGCATATAAAATACAAATTGCTGTGTTCATATTTGTTGATGGTTTGTATATGATCCAAGGGTCTTCACTCTTCATTGGACAATGAGTAGGAAGGTTCATTTTTAGAAAAGGATAATTTTTCGCCCACCTTTCATTATTCCCTAGGAGTCCCCCCCGAAGGTGAGGATTCCCCTTTTCATATTAATATGTCCATTAATATTGCCATTGTCTATTTCTTGTCTATATAAACATTTCCAAGGAAGACTGTTCCACAGCAGACCTTCTAGTATTCTGGTTCTTTTAGGTTCTTTCCTGACATTCCCTGAGCCATATATTTGATAACTGTGATATAGATACAGGTGTTTAAGCTAGTCTCCTTTATATTTGTTGATATTTGCATTATGTCCAATTATTTTTCGTGATAGTCTCCATTTATTATAAAAAGAGATTTCTTTTATGAAAGCTGGTAGCTACACATATATGCATGCTTAAGAAGATAGAAAGTGATTATACATATCCTACAAAGTGGTAGTAGTAGATTCTTCCAAATTCCATGAGCACACTAAGCCCCAGGAAAGTTTGCAGTAGCAGTAATGATTTGCTATCTGTTGAGTGGGATTTAAATCCAAATAAAAGGCTGTTGTTTATTTTGTTATCATGAAAGTCCAACTGTCACTTATTGCACCTTTTGGGATATCTTGCTGTGGTGGTCATTATCATGGTTTGTAGGTGTTGTAGTTAGATAGCCCTATTTAATTGCTTCTCTCCCAGCTGCCTGCATATTAGTTTTGGTATCATATCTGGTAGGCCTAAGAAAAGATGCACTCAAGTCTCATCAATTTCCATGTCCTAAATTTTTTTTCATCCTCAACTCCTGATAGAAAACAAAGTACTGCACCAGTAGTCTATTGGAATTTTAACACATCCACTTTCACATTTCTGATCTCAAGAGTGAACCACAGTCAAGACTTTTTGTTATTGCTTAAATTGCTTATAAATACATAGGTGCATGTATAGATTTATACATGAATAAATTAATTAAGGTATGAATAATACAGATGGCTCTATACTTCTTTAAGGAACTAAAAAGCACATTAAACTCTAATTTAACAATGATAAATGAAAAATAAACCCATGGTTTTCCTGACCTTCTAAAATTTGGAGAATCTATGATGAAGTATTTTCATCTTATAAAACATTAGAAAATAAAGAAATGGTTAATTTTAGTTACTGCCAGATTTTCCAAGTTTATTTTACTTATGATATTTCCTTTTATCCTTTTTTTTACCCTTTTTATTTTTCTTCTATAGTTTTATTTTTACTTTTGATTATGTGTATATGTGTGCATGTATGTGCGTGCTTGTGCACTCAACTGTGATTGTGTGCATGAGCCTGTATATGTGTGCCTATGTGTTTGTAGATACATATAGAAGCCAAAAGAGGGCATGTGATTTGTTGGAGCTGGAGCTGCATGCGACTGAGAGAAGCCTGGCATGGGTAACAGAATGTAATCCTGTGAAAGAGCAGCAAGTAAGCACTCTTAACCACCGAGTCCTCTCTCCAGCCCTCATTTCATTTCTTTGTCCGATTTCTCTTTTTTCTTCCCTCTCCTGGGACTCTCCATTTTACAAAGAAGAATTCATACTTCTCCCAAAGTCAAGTAATTATGACACACATAAAATCTGAGAATCTCTGGGATAGAATGGCATATGTTCTGAGTCTTTTAGTTACTATCTTAGAACAGGAAAAGTTCATAGAACCAGACAGAAGACAAACAGCTTCTAAGTTCACAAGTTCAGCTCTGTGGCAGACTGAATCATTTGTCATGTTCTTGAGAGTTTAATACAAGCTTTTGATGGTATACTCTTCTCCGGTGTTTGGAAGTTTCCAGAGTTATTTCAAACAACTCATCTGAAGGGGTTAGGTTGGGAGGAAGGCACAGTTTTAGTAACTGAATCAAATGCTGGGAATGTTTTATTCGAGATCAGGGACAGACACAGAGCTGTGTGCATTTCCCAGCCTGAGAAAAATCTGAAGAAATCAAGAGTCAGTTCTCAGCACTGACTCATGGTCTCTGAAATGGTGAGAATGAAAACTTGCTGTTCTGAGTAGCAAAAAATGAAATATTTTTGAACACCTTTCCCTGACAGGTTTGAAAAAAGCAGAGGAAGCACCGGAAGGTAGAGTTGCTGGCTGCAAACGCTGGGAATGGATGTATTGAGAGCAGTTATTTTAGTCGTGCTGGTGATAAAAATTAAATGGGGCCTTATGGGAATGTACATTTCCTCAGAAAGTGCTGGGACAAATGTACATTTTAAAGGCATTCTCACTGGCTAGGGAGTCAAGGCAAGGAATGCTAAGTCAGAATAGTGCTGAAATGGTGTAATGAGGGAGACTAAAACAAGGTACATTTTGCAAATACATTGAGGGTTATCTGGGGTAGCCTGTAGTTAGTTCTAGAAAGGCAAAGAGAGGATAGAGTGCAAAGTACAAAGAAAAGGAAATGAGGTAAAAAGATAAGAGAACTAAAGAGATAGGTATTTGAAAAGGTATAAGACACAGAGGGAGAGAGTGAGGAGGAGGAATGTGTATCACTACTAATTAATAAGACACAGTTTGATAAAATTTCCAAGGTTTTAGAATCAAGTAAACCAAGCTGAGCATCTATCTCATCTCCTTAGTAGGTATCAACTTCACATAAATCACACAAGTTCTTAATACTTTCTTTCTCATGTTAAAATAATAATAGAAATGAATATTCCTCATTTAGTTTAAATTCAATAATTGTCATAAGGGTCTGAAACAGCCCTAACAAATGGATAATGCTTAAGTCAGTCTACTTAAAAATGTAGTAGAATCAGTTTCCAGACAAAAGGAACAAGGCAATATTCTTGGCTTGAGGAGTTCTAGTCATGTAGGTCAGTTTCTATTATGTTTGTAATAGGGTCATCACAGATTTGACACATACTTCAGATAATTCTGCTAAATGTATGTTTTATAGAGCATAAATTCCACTGATAGACTGTAAAATAATATACATATATAAATAAAATAATAATTTTTTTAAAAAGAAGATGCAATGAATTTGCAGGGTAGGTAAGTGTATATGAGAGAGTTTGAAGAAGGAAAGGTAAGGAGAAAATGTAATTTATTTATACTAAAGAAGATGAATCTCAAAAATTATATGTGGACTATATATCTCATATCTCACATGTGTGTATGTGTGAATGACCTGAAATTTCAAGAAAGGAAGGGAGGATAGAAAAGTTAGTGAAGAATTCAAATTTAAAAAGAGGTGCTAAGCATCCCATAGTACAGAACTAGACACTAAAGGAAGCCTCCAGGGCTTACCATCTCTGTAGGTGAGCATATGTTTGCATACAACTTTTTCTGTAGGAATCCCACATACTCTGACCAAGATGTACGTCTTGATTGATTTACAAAGAAATACTTAAAGTTACCAGATCCATAACAGCTTCGATCTAGGAAGTAGAGATATATAAACCCAGTTTCTCATCTTCATGAAACAAAATTTTGCTTTAACAGGGAAGAGGAAAATTCATAGTTAAAAAAGTCTAGAATAACAGGGTTTAAAGAATGCTTCTCAAGGACATGATTAGAAATCCTGAAACAATGACAACAACAACAACAAACTTTTCCTAGATTATTTAGTCCTTATGTATGCTCACATATTAAAGACAATGAAATATCTATTTCAAAAAAGAACTGTGTCTATCTTTATTTAACATAGCTTACTCAATGTAATCTTGCCCCTGCTATCTGTTGCCATCAAAATACATCATACAATGGTCTATGGTGCCTGGAGCATGTGGATGATGGGGCTGAGGAGAAGGATGTATCAAGGTGAATTGCAGCAGACTGTAAGGAATAGTGAATCTACACAGTTCCATTTCAGAAGTGAAGAGTAATGAGATTTAAGAAATAAAAATATGTACCAATAGCCTCATTCTTTTAATTCTCAACAAAATACTATGGTCTTATAGCTGGTTGGCTCGCAAGGTTGATATTGACTACCATGTCACTCAACTCCCTGCTTCTGAATCCTTAATCCTGTTAGTACCCCAGGGAAATATACATTAATACTGGATATTGAGGAAGAGCCAATGAAGAAATCACATGGATAAGATGCAGCTAGTCTATAAAGGAAAGGTTGCTTGGAGAACGATCACAGAATACTAGTTTTGCCAACTCTGAAGTTACTAAGCTCCAATATTCATCAAAACTTTTCCATTTCTGTGAGACAAGTTGGGAGTGGTTGTCAATCACCAGTCAGTGACCTTTCCTCACAAGGCCTGCGTGATAAGGAAGCAAGAAGCAGTGGCATATGGATGAAATCATTGTGGAGATCAACACTTCCTTCCACTTGACCTTCTTGTCTACACAGTTAACATAAAGTTGTTCCATATTTTGATTTTTTAATTTTAACTTAAATTTGACAATGAATCTTTAAATACCTCTGCAAATAATGAGAATTTTGTTTCATTTGCAGTAAAAAAAGTTACTGTTTTAGAGGATGACCATTGAATGATTAATATTTTGAGATATATATATTTCCTTCTAGCATTTTCTATATACCTGGATTTGTGGATAGATACTGTTTGAATTTGGATTGTCTTGAAATAACTTGTTTTCCCCATCTATGGTGATTGAGAATTTTGCTGGGTATAGTAGTGTAGGTTGACCTCTATTATTTTTTTTTATTTAAAGAGGTTGTAAGTTATTTGTCAAGGTCCTTCTAGGTTTCTAGAGTCTCTGATAAGAAGCTGGCTGTAATTCTGATAAGTCTGCTTATATATATTACCTGGTATTTTTAGATCTGCCTGTGTATGGTACCTGGACATTTTCCCTTGTTTCTTTTAATATTTTTTCTTTGTTCCCAAATGTTTGTTTTCTGCTTTCTTCCTTAGGTTTTCCATCTCCAGGATTTCCTCAGTTTGTGTTTACTTTATTGCTTCTTTTTCCACTTACATATCTTTCACTGTTCTATTTATTTCATTCATTTGTTTATTTATATTTTCCTGTATGTCTTTAAGGGTTTTATTTGTTTCCCCTTTAAAGACCTCTGTCTATTTGATTGTATTTTCCTGTAAATTTTAAGAAATTTATTCATTTTCTCTCTAATGGCCACTATTATCTTTATAAGATTATATTTAAGGTCATCTTCTTGTACTTATTTTGTGTTAGGAGACCCAGGGCATGCTCTACTAGTGTAGCCATGTTTTGGAGGTGTCATATTGTACCGGCCATGTTGATTATGTTCATTTGAGGGTCTTTAGCTATTTGGGTAGTTTTGGTCCCTGAATATTCTTGTTGTAGTAGGTATTGTGAGGGAATGAAACTTGATTGTACTGGTGTGACATCCTTGGGCTGTATGGTTCCTGGCCTGCATGAACTGACCTGTATGGTTTAGGAGCCTAAGGTCAGTTGAAGGTGGGCAAGGAAGTAGTAGGAGAATGAAGGCCTTCCTAGGCTAGCAAACTGCTCTGGCAGTCTAATAGTAACTTAGCTTCTAAACATTAGTTTGCTATATTTAGGGAGTAGAGCACAAGAATGTATAACTTTGGTCATTTATAAAACTGACCCTACAGCTAATTTTACAGAGGTATAGATCAAGTATATCTCAATTTTAGTCATGGAATTTTTGGTTTGATATTGTGATTGTATAATTATCTTATATATTGTTTTCAATAACCTAGTATGCATTTTTTTCAGTAATGATAAATCACTACTGAGTTGTCTATCACATGAATTAGTGAAGTGACAATATGAAATAGATAGTGGGAATCCTATATTAGTATTTGCTAACATTGTGACTTACCTAGATTGTATTAATTTTTATAAAGTTAGACTTACTTTAACTACTTTATAGAAGATCAAAACATTATTGCCTATAAAATATATGCTGTATAAATTTTATTTAAAAGTATAATTTTTTATTAAGTAAGATGATACCTATTACATAATTGGACATTTGTTCATTTCTATATTATCTCTCTTCCTTATTATTGCATTCTAATTCTTTGGTTTGCTTGTTTGTTACATCTCCTACAACACAATGTGTGTAAAATTCTGACAGACAACCTGATAGTACTTTATCACTTTATATTTTTTGCTATTTTATTTTTAAGTATTGCCTTCAGGGCTGGAGAGGTATATTAGAGGTTAAGAGCACTGGTTGCATTTCCAGAGGTCTTGAGTTCAATTCCCAGAAACCACATGGTGGTTCACAATCATCTATAATGTGATCTGAAACTCTCTTCTGTCATGCAGGTGTACATCAAAAGAAACACTCATATACATAAAATAAATAAATTAATTAAATAAATAAATAAATAAATAGATCTTTAAAAATAAGTTTTGCATTTAGCTTTCTTTCATTTGGGAAAAATGTTGGATGACATCTTTGATCAGGTCTACTACTCTGACCTTAAGATTTTCCACTTGGATGTCAGTTTCAGCTCATATCTACTATTCGTAGACTTGATGTTATTTATTCATCATCCAAAAAGATATGTCATTATCTGTGCTCATGTATGTTCACAAAGCAGTTGTCTTATAAATACATATTATGATTTTAAGAACTAAAATAAAAAATATGATATTGATATTATTTGGGATTCAATATATAATATATACATATATATATATATATACATAATATATAATATATAATATATATATTTATCAGTACATATAAGCAGAATATCTCTTATAAATTTTCTTATAAATACATACTATGATTTTAAGACACTAAAATAAATATATGATATTGAAATTATTTGGGATTCAATATATATTATCTATATAGAGAGACTATTTTATATATATATATATATATATATATATATATAAAATACATACATATAAATACATATAAATGCATGTGTATATCATATATATATGATGTCATCAGATATACACCCACCTACACCCATACCCACCCACACCCACAACATATATGTTGTATGTGTGTGTAGTCTCTAAACAAATAGTAATTGACAAATCATAGTTTACTAAGCATTAGCAAAGGGAAAAGGATTCACTCAATGTCTAGAAATCCTAACTTCTAATGAAGAAATTTAAAGTCAGATTAAATATATGTGATCTGATACTCTCTTCTGGCATGTGGATGTACATCCAGATAGAGCACTCATATGCTGGAGTCCTTCATGAGAGAAGAGAAATGTGTGTTGGTAGCAAAGTAGAGAAAATAAATACATGAAGTAGTTTGGGGAACGGGCACAAATCCCTTAGAAAAGACATCAAAAGGATATCCATAAAATTTCTGATACTCTGAGTGGAAAGAAAAACTATAGTATAAAGAGAAATATATGGAGGCTATATGGTATAAGATATTTATAAGTGAATATGAATATGATATAAGAATGTGATATAAAATATATATGTATATATACATATACACATATATATGTTTATATACATGCATACACATATATACATATATATCATACATATGTATATAATATAATACAATAAAATACAATATAATATACATACATATATATGTATAATTATGGTTATAAAAGCATTATTCTTATTGTTTGCAACTATCTTTGAGAGTCATGTTATGAAAGATACCTAATATATAATATACACTTAACATACAAATTAGTCCACTGAATAGTCAGGAGAGAACTTCAAAACATTCAAAAAATATATACATATTAAACCATTTAGTGGTATGTCTTAGTGACAATAGTTCCTGCAGCACTGGATGAGGTTATTTTACTATGTGGGATGATCTCCTTCCTTTCTTGTAAATCTTAATTGCTTATGGCTTCTAATGTAGTTCTTTTTATTGAGCTAAGGTTGTGATCAGTGAACAGTATTCATTTATTCATATATATAAGGTCATTCTGAGTATTACTTGGAGACAAAAATAAGGTCTTTAGCATTTATTGACTCTTGAAGAGAAGTCATAAAAGGATATTTGACTTCTCTGCGTATCATCTGTAAGCTGCTGTTTAGCATTACTGTAGACGTCAGTTTGAAAAACTAAATGAATATGACTTAGGAGAAACTGCTACTTCTGTTGTAATTTAACAATCTTCAATGTTGACAGTGTTAATAATGGTAGTCTTTGTGTGACAGGTGTTTTTAAGAGGAAGATCAAACACACAAGCACGCACGTACAAACACACACACGCATGCACGCATGCCCGCAAGCAAACACACACACACACACACACACACACACACACACACACACACACACACATTTATTCTCCCAAAAAAAAGAATCCATAGCTGATGAAAATAACAATTGTGCCAAAGTCCATCTTGGTGAACTAATAAAATTTTCTTGGGGTTTCCAACCGGAATATGGGTGAAACGTTATCACAGCAGAGATGACTGAAAAGAAACCATCTTAAAACTCAACCCCAACATAAGTTGTAACTCACAAAAGCTACATTCTTGAACTTCTCTCTCCAACTTGCAGGCAGCTCTAAGGGGACTCAAGATCTTTCTACAGATCAGCTGGGAAGAGTTTCTATTTCTGACAGCTGTTCACTCTTTAAAGCTGGGCAGGGCCTTCAGGAATCTCCCATGTTTCTAACATGTTTCCACACATATAACATTTTGTTTTCTTCTGGAATCTGATGAGTTTTTCCCTGTGTCTTAAAAGGAATATTTCAGTTTAGAGGAAAGTATTATCTAATACCCCTTCATTTCTCTTCTCCTTTGTGCTCCTATTTTCTTTCTCATTCGCTGACTTGCAAGTCCCTTCTGCTGATACCCCTTTGTATTTCAACTGTATCATATCATCTTACTTCCAAACACAGCACTGTATTATTTCTTGAAGCTTGTCTATTCTTTTGATAATGTAATTCTTGGCTTTGAATGTCCTTCTCTCTCCATGAGTGATACATTTTCCTAAAATACTGATGTACATTATTGTTTATCACAAACTCCCCCCTTATTTTCTAACGATCATCACAAACAGAAAAGTCACTGAGACTGAAACAAGTTTTCTACCTCAGAGACCACTTAGAAACTTTCTGATTTCAATTCTAATTCCACAACTCAACCCACATTTTCTCAGACTAAAATTCTCGAGATATTCTTTTACTTCTTTTCTTTCTTTCCACCAATGCACACTCTTTTCTAGCTTGTTCTGTCTTTCATTTGAAGAAACATAAAGATGTTAAGTGCATGGCTATCATAATGGCCTGAGCCAATACTATTAGAATATGGACTGCTATAATAATAGCCTTTTCATCAGTCTCCATCCTTATAGACTGATAATCCTTTAATACTTCTAATTTTAAAAGACACTATAAATTTGATTAATATAATGGCCATCATATGTTCTTATTTACCACAACTGCATCCATTTTTTTTTCACAAGGAGTTAACACACATGGCTTCCTCTGGCCTGAGGTTCATACCATTTTGATCTAAGGTGCATTTCTTCTCTATGCAAAATGATCAATTTGTTTAATAACATGACATATATATTTTTAAACTCTTAAATTTACATTGTTTGCTTAAATATTCTTTTGCCAGATGTTCAACATTTATTTCCTTGACTGAGTTACTTAAATAATACTATATTTTGGTGCCTACCATTACTACCACATTTTAATTTACATTTCTTTTGAGTATATTCTTCTTTTCTACAAAATTGTGTGCAAAATATACACATGTCCTTACTAATGTGTCAAATCTTCCTTTACTTTTTCCTGTATGTTGCTCCAATGAAATTCAAAATTTATGAAGAAAAGCTTAGTCTGGAATTAAATTATTTCCAGGGTTCATCTAAAAGATACATAGTAGGTTGTTATTAAATATTCTAAAATTAATAATTGAATCAGTCCAATTCATTATTATACACACACACACACACACACAGACACATTATAGTATTAAATATAAGCAATATTAATACCTACCTTGTGGAAAAGTCTCATGGTAATTACATTTTGTTTTTACAAATGAAGATGTTAACATATAAAAAGTGAATCTATTGGTCTGGAACAGGAACATGTGTCTCCTAATGGTTTGGAATCATCTAAATTTTTGACATTTCAGTTCCATACCATCCACAAATTTTATTTCTGAGAATCAAGTGATGAAAAGAAAATTCCAGAATACCTAGAAATACTTTAAGTTTACTATATTCTTCACTGTCATCAGCTTCATGTGGGTTGAAAGCCATAGGTTGGAAAGAGCTTATAGACTATCTAGTGTCATCTTATCTCTACAGACTGTAGAAAAACCTATCTCTTGAACTATAATAAACCTTTGTCATTTAATGAATATACCCAATGTTATTTCTACCATACTTTGTTACAAAACTTTACTTCGCATGTGATAGAGCCACAGATAGTGAGTGAATGCAAAGTGTCTTTAATAAAACTTATTTCCCCTTCGGCCCCTGCCTGGTCCCTGGGACTGGAGCAGACACAGAGTC
>NW_021604782.1:15055221-15095524 GCF_004785775.1 Grammomys surdaster | reverse complement strand
GCCACTGCACTCAGAGCAGCTGGTAAGAACTCCATCTCACTCCCTAAACCCCAGAAATACATCTGGGAGCCAGGGACATCCTGGGCACAGCAGCTACCCAAACCCCGCCCCTCCGGAATTCCACTTCCCTTCGGCCCCTGCCTGGTCCCTGGGACTGGAGCAGACACAGAGTCGGTCTGCTCCTGTCCTGTGGAGAAACTGAATCCTGAGTCATCCAGGAGCCACTGCACTCAGAGCAGCTGGTAAGAACTCCATCTCACTCCCTAAGCCCCAGAGATACATCTGGGAGCCAGGGACATCCAGGGCACAGCAGCTACCCAAACCCCGCCCCTCAAATTCCACTTCCCTTCGGCCCCTGCCTGGTCCCTTGGACTGGAGCAGACACAGAGTCGGTCTGCTCCTGTCCTGTGGAGAAACTGAATCCTGAGTCATCCAGGAGCCACAGCACTCAGAGCAGCTGGAGCCACTACACTCAGAGCAGCTGAAACTGAATTCTGAGTCATCAGGGACCCACTGCACTCAGAGCAGCTGGAGCCACTGCACTCAGAGCAGCTGAAACTGAATCCTGAGTCATCGAGAACCCACTGCACTCAGAGCAGCCGAGGAGCCACTGCACTCAGAACAGAAGGATTACCAGATCCAAGAGGTGGCCTGAGTCCCAGGAGTTCTTCCACCCGGGAGATTAGGGGCATAAGACCACAGAGACCTCTGGACTCCGAGGAGCTCTGCAATAAGCAAGATAACTGGAAATACAGATTCCAATCTTACACAGAGAGGGCAGGTACCACTAGAGTTACCCAGATGGCGAAAGGCAAGCGCAAGAACATAAGCAACAGAAACCAAAGTTTCTTGGCATCATCAGTGCCCAGTTCTCCCAATATAGCAAGCCCTGAACACCCCTTCACACCTGAAAAGCAGGATTCAGAATTAAAATCACTTCTCATGATGATGATAGAGGATTATAAGAAGGAATTAAGTAACTCCCTTAAAGAAATGCAAGAAAACACAAAGAAGGAATTAAACAAAAACATTCAGGATCTGAAAATGGAAATAGAAACAATAAAGAAAGTTCAAAGGGAGACAACCATGGAGATAGAAAACCTAAGAAAGAGATCAGGAGTCACAGACGCAAGCATCACCAACCGAATACAAGAGATAGAAGAGAGAATCTCAAATGCAGAAGATACGGTGGAAAATATTGACACAGTTGTCAAAGAAAATGAAAAAAGCAAAAAACTCCTAACTCAAAACATCCAGGAAATCCAGGACACAATGAGAAGACCAAACCTAAGGATAATAGGTATAGATGAGAATGAAGATTCCCAACTTAAAGGGCCAGTAAATATCTTCAACAAAATCATTGAGGAAAATTTCCCTAACCTAAAGAACAAGATGCCCATAAACATACAAGAAGCCTACAGAACACCAAATAGACTAGACCAGAAAAGAAATACCTCCCGTCACATAATAATCAAAACATCAGATGCACAAAACAAAGAAAAAATACTAAAAGCAGTAAGGGAAAAAGGTCAAGTAACATATAAAGGCAGACCTATAAGAATTACACCAGACTTCTCACCAGAGACTATAAAAGCCAGAAGAGCCTGGACGGACATCATATAGACCCTAAGAGAACACAATTGCCAGCCCAGATTACTATACCCAGCAAAACTCTCAATCAATATAGATGGTGAAACCAAGATATTCCATGACAAAACCAAATTTGCACAATATCTTCCCACAAACCCAGCACTTCAAAGGATAATGGATGGAAAACGCCAACACAAGGAGGGAAACTACAACCTAGAAAAAGCAAGGAAGTAATCTTCCAACAACCCCAAAAGAAGATAACTGTACAAACATAACTTTACCTCTAATAACAAAAATAACAGGAAGCCACAATCATTTTTCCTTAATATCTCTTAACATCAATGGTCTCAATTCCCCAATAAAAAGACGCAGACTAGCAGACTGGATACACAAACAAGACCCAGAATTTTGCTGCATACAAGAAACACACCTCAGTGACAAAGACAGACACTACCTAAGAATAAAAGGGTGGAAAACAATTTTCCAAGCCAATGGTCCCAAGAAACAAGCTGGAGTAGCCATTCTAATATCAAATAAAATCGACTTCCATCCAAAATTAATCAAAAAAGATAAGGAAGGACACTTCATACTCATCAAAGGAAAAAGCTACCAAGGTGAACTCTCAATTCTGAACATCTATGCCCCAAATGCAAGGGCACCTACATACATAAAAGAAACTTTACTAAAGCTCAAAACACACATTACACCTCACACAATAATAGTGGGGGATTTCAACACCCCACTCTCAGCAATGGACAGATCATGGAAACAGAAACTAAACCGAGACACTTTGACATTAACAGAAGTTATGAACCGAATGGACTTAACAGACATCTATAGAACATTTCATCCTAAAACAAAAGAATATACCTTTTTCTCAGCACCTCATGGTACCTTCTCCAAAATAGACCATATAATTGGTCACAAAACAAGCCTCTACAGATACAAAAAGATTGAAATAATCCCTTGCCTCTTATCAGATCACCATGGAATAAGACTGGTCTTTAATAATGACAAAACCAATGGAAAACCCATGTGCACATGGAAACTGAACAACTCTCTACTCAATGATGACTTGGTCAAGGAAGAAATAAAGAAAGAAATTAAAGACTTTTTAGATCTCAATGAAAATGAGGACACATCATACCAAAACTTGTGGGACTCCATGAAGGCAGTGCTAAGAGGAAAACTCATAGCTCTAAGTGCCTACAAAAAGAAACTGGAAAGAGCACACACTAACAAGTTGACTGCACAACTAAAAGCCCTAGAACAAAAAGAAGCAAATACACCCAGGAGGAGTAGAAGGCAGGAAATAATCAAACCCAGGGCTGAAATCAACCAAATAGAAACTGAAAGAACAATACAAAATATCAATAAAACCAGGAGTTGGTTCTTTGAGAAAATCAACAAGATAGATAAACCGTTAGCCAGATTAACCAGAGGGCACAGAGAGAGTATCCAAATTAATAAAATCAGAACTGAAAAGGGAGACATAACAACAGAAACGGAAGAAATTAAAAAAATCATCAGATCCTACTACAAAGGCCTATACTCAACAAAACTGGAAAACCTGGATGAAATGGCCAATTTCCTAGACAGATACCAGGTACCAAAATTAAACCAGGAGCAGATAAACCATCTAAATAGTCCCATAACCCCTCAGGAAATAGAAGCAGTCATTAAAAGTCTCCCCACTAAAAAAAGCCCAGGACCAGATGGTTTTAGTGCTGAATTCTATCAGACCTTCAAGGAAGACCTAATACCAATTCTCTTCAAACTATTCCACAAAATAGAGACAGAAGGAACACTACCCAATTCGTTCTATGAAGCTACAATTACACTCATTCCCAAACCCCACAAGGACCCAACAAAGAAAGAGAACTTCAGACCAATCTCCCTTATGAACATCGATGCAAAAATACTCAATAAAATTCTAGCAAACCGAATCCAAGACCACATCAAAACAATCATCCATCATGATCAAGTAGGTTTTATCCCAGGAATGCAGGGATGGTTCAATATTCGGAAATCCATCAATGTAATCCACTATATAAACAAACTTAAAGAAAAAAACCATATGATTATCTCACTAGATGCTGAGAAAGCATTTGACAAAATTCAACATCCCTTCATGATAAAAGTCTTGGAAAGATCAGGAATTCAAGGCCCCTACCTAAACATAGTAAAAGCAATTTACAGCAAACCAGTAGCCAACATCAAGCTAAATGGAGAGAAACTTGAAGCAATCCCACTAAGATCAGGGACTAGACAAGGTTGCCCACTCTCCCCCTACCTATTCAATATAGTACTGGAAGTCTTAGCCAGAGCAATTAGACAGCAAAAGGAAGTCAAAGGGATACAAATAGGAAAGGAAGAAGTCAAAATATCGCTATTTGCAGATGATATGATAGTATACTTAAGTGACCCCCAAACTTCCACCAGAGAACTCCTAAACCTGATAAACAACTTCAGCAAAGTGGCTGGTTATAAAATCAACTCAAACAAATCAGTAGCCTTCCTCTACATGATAGATAAACAGACTGAAAAAGAAATTAGGGAAATGACACCCTTCACAATAGTTGCAAATAATATAAAATACCTTGGTGTGAATCTAACCAAGCAAGTGAAAGACCTGTATGACAAGAACTTCAAGTCTCTGAAGAAAGAAATTTAAGAAGATCTCAGAAGATGGAAAGATCTCCCATGCTCATGGATTGGCAGGATTAATATAATAAAAATGGCCATCTTGCCAAAAGCAATCTACAGATTCAATGCAATCCCCATTAAAATCCCAACTCAATTCTTCACAGAGTTAGAAAAGGAAATTCTCAAATTCATATGGAATAACAAAAAACCTAGGATAGCGAAAACTATTCTCAACAATAAAAGAACTTCGGGAGGAATCACCATCCCTGACCTCAAGCTGTACTACAGAGCAATAGTGATAAAAACTACCTGGTATTGGTACAGAGACAGGCAGGAAGATCAATGGAATAGAATTGAAGACCCAGAAATGAACCCACACTCCTATGGTCACTTGATCTTTGACAAAGGAGCTAAAACTGTCCAGTGGAAAAAGGACAGCATTTTCAACAAATGGTGCTGGTTCAACTGGAAGACAACATGTAGAAGAATGAAAATTGATCCATTCTTATCTCCTTGTACAAAGCTCAAGTCTATGTGGATAAAGGACCTCCACATAAAACCAGATACACTGAAACTAATAGAAGAGAAGGTGGGGAAAAGCCTCGAATACTTGGGCACAGGGGAAAAGTTCCTGAACAGAACTCCAATGGCATATGCTCTAAGATCGAGAATTGACAAATGGGACTTCATAAAATTGCAGTTTCTGTAAGGCAAAGGACACTATCAATAGGACAAAACGACAACCAACAAATTGGGAAAAGATCTTTACCAATCCTTCATCTGATAGAGGGCTAATATCCAATATATACAAAGAACTCAAGAAATTAGACTCCAGGCAACCAAATTACCCTATTAAAAAATGGGGTATAGAGCTTAACAAAGAATTTTCAACAGAAGAAACTCGAATGGCCGAGAAGCACCTAAAGAAACGCTCGGCATCCTTAGTCGTCAGGGAAATGCAAATCAAAACAACCCTGAGATTCCATCTCACACCAGTCAGAATGGCTAAGATTAAAAACTCAGGTGATAGTAGATGCTGGCGAGGGTGTGGAGAAAGAGGAACACTCCTCCATTGTTGGTGGGACTGCAAGATGGTGCAACCACTTTGGAAATCAGTCTGGCGGTTCCTCAGAAAATTGGACATAGCATTACCCGAGGATCCAGCTATACCACTCCTAGGCATATACCCAGAAGATGCTCGAACATATAACAAGGACATATGCTCAACTATGTTCATAGCAGCCTTATTTATAATAGCCAGGAGCTGGAAAGAACCCAGATGTCCTTCAACTGAGGAATGGATTAAAAAAATGTGGTATATTTACACAATGGAGTATTACTCAGCTATTAAAAACAATGAATTTGAGAGGTTCCTAGGTAAATGGATGGAACTAGAAATTATCATACTGAGTGAGGTAAGCCAATCACAAAAGAACACACATGGTATTCACTCACTGATTATTGGATATTAGCCCAGAACCTTAAAATGCCCAAGATGCAACTCACAGGCCACATGAAGTCCATAAAGAATGAAGACCAAGTGGGGGTGATTCGGTCCTTCTTAGAAGGAGCAACAAAATACTCAAGGGAGCAAATATGGAGACAAAGCGAGGGACAAAAACTGAAGGAGGGGCCGTCTGAAGACCTTTCCACCTGAGTATCCATCCCATGTGCAGTCACCAAAGGTAGATGCTGATGTGGAAGTCAGGAAGTGCATGCTGATAAGAGCCTGATATGGATGTCTCCTCAGAGGTCTTCAAGAGTCTGACATATTCAGAGGCAGATGCTCACAACTAGCCATTGAAGTGATCATGGGGTTCTCAATGGAGGAGTTAGAGTGAAGACTGAAGGAGCTGAAAGGATTTGTGGCCCCATGAGGAGAGCAACAATACCAACCAACCACAGCTCCCAGGGTCTAAACCACCAGCCTGGGAGCACTTATGGAGGGATCCAGGGCCTTAGCTGAATATATAAGAGTGGAGGGCCCTGCTGGGCACAGGTGGAAGATGAGATCCTTGACCTCATGAAGGCTGGACGCCCCAGGGGGTGGGAGTTTTGAGGGTGGGGAGGTGGGAGTGGGGGGGTAGATAGAGGTTACATCCACAAAGAAGAAGGAGGAGGTGTGAGGGGATTGGGGGTTCCTGGGTGGGTGGGGGATGGGGTAAGGGGACAACATATGAAATGTAAATAAAACATCCAATAAAAAAATTAAAAAAAAAAAAAAGAAACAAAAAAAAAAATAAAAATAAAACTTATTTCACCTATGGAGTATAAAGGGGCAAACATTATAATTTTTAAAATTTTATTTGTTTATTTTTACTTAATAATTTTACATGCCACTTACTGCCCCCTCCCAGTCACCCCCCTCCCACAATCCTCTACCACACTCCTACTTTCCTTCTCATCTCAGAGAATGTTCCTCTGTATTTTCCAACAATGATACATCAAGTCTAGGGAGTTAGGTACTATCTCTACCACTGAGGCCAGACAAGGCATCCCAGATAAAAGAACATATCCCTTGTACAAGCAATAGCTTTATTCAGTTGTTTGGCTTCATAAAGACCAAACTGCACATCTACTACATATGTACTAGGAAGCCTAGGTCCAGCCCATGTATGCTGATTGGTTGATGGGTCAGTCTGTGAGAGCTCCAATGGTCCAGTTTAGTTGACTCTGTTGGTCTTCCTTTGGAGTTCCTATCCCCTTTGGGGATGTAATCCTTCCCACTATTCATCCATAAGAGTCCCTGACAATGATTGGCTTTGGCTTCTATGTGGTGGGTTAGGCCACTGACAGTGGTAGATCCAGATACCTATAAGCACTTCACATATACACATACATACATATATATACATAATTGGTGGATGGAGCAAACTCTCACATACCCAGACAAGCTATGCATACATACGTACGTATAATACATACAAACATACATACATACATACATACATACATACATACATACATACATATAGTTGATGGGTAGAATGGACAATGTGCAAATTCTCACTCACATAAACCTTACACATATACATACATGCACATAGTTAATGGATGGAAGATACAATGTTCCAACCCCTATTCATACAAACTTTGCACATATACATTCATACACATAGTTGATGAACGGAAAAAACAATGTTTCAGTCCCCATACTTTATTCTTTCTTCTATACTTTATATATTTCAGCAAAATATTTCAAGCAGTATAAAATTAAAATGTGATTACATTTTTGTTTTTTACTAGTAAATGATTATGAACTAACAATATATTCTATAATGCCTTTACAACAAAAAGCATTATGTAGTACAGGTAAAGGACACAAACTATTCCCAAAAAACTCATGTAGATTCGTAACTAAGTGAATTGTTATAGATTAACACAGTGTGTAAGTAAGCAACTTGTTATAGATTAACAAAGTATAAGCAAGGAAGTAAAGTAGTTTTCTCAACCAGTTTCTCTTACTGGAAGGCAACATTATGGTTACAAATAAATGAGTGATTATTTTATTATTTATCTTTAAAATAGTGTTGTAAGAATCTTAAAAGAAGTACAAATTTAAACTTTTATAGAAAAATCAGTCATATCTTCCTTAAATTCTCAGAATGCATACCTACTCATCATCAAATCTTCATATATCATATCAGGAAGTTGAGAGCAAAAATGAGTATAAGATATCAATCATCACCAGTCCAGCCTCAGTGAGAATCACTTCAGCCATTGCTACCATTGTTCTTGTTTCCTGACCATAAAATATCCCTAATGTTACTAATAAGAGTGTGACTTTCTAAACTTCAAATTTGTTCTTAAGATTTTCTACATCAGAGCCAGTAGTAAAAACATCTCCACCGAGCTTCATTAATAATTTCATTACTACAAATGTTTTCTAAGTGTGGTGGTTATTTGCTGACAATCTATGTCACCAAGTTCTTCTCTAGGGTGGTGATTGAATCAATAACCTGTCCAGCAGCAATGCCTGAAAGAGATTAAGCATTATTATTTTGAGTGCCAGACCAGTGAGGGACTAGAAGCCCCTTTTAAGTTTTCATATAATTCTTTGATTAATAGGGATGCGAAAGCAGCAAGCAGAGCAAAACTCAACAACAAAATGAAATCCTCAGAACACATGGTCCCCAGGGTCCTACCATATCAAAGCTCAATCATATGGCTGTGGTAACTGGTGAGTCACATTCCATGAGTTCTAAAGTCATTTGTCGTTCCTCCTGCATGACCCTCAGTAACTCCCCAAGCTCCATCCATTGTTTGGCTGTGGGTGTCTTCATCTGTCTGAGCCAACTGCTGTGTTGGGCCACTCGGAGTACAACCATGCTAGATTACTGTCTGCAATCCTAATAAAGTATCATTTATAGTGTCAGGGATTGGTGTTTGTCCATAGGATGAGTCTCAACTTAGGCAGGTTATATGCCCAGTCTCTGCTACATCCCCTGTCCCTATATTTCTCATAGACAGGATAAATCCAGGGTCAGAGATATTGTGTGTGGGTTGGTGTCCGTGACCCAAAAGGACATGCATGGTATGTACTCATTTATAAGTGGATATTAGCCAAAAAGTTCAAGATACATATGATACACTTCACAAACCCAAATAAGCTAAACAAGAAGGAAGGCACAAGCAAGGATGCTTGAATCTCTCTTAAGAGGAATAACATAGTCATAAGAGGCAGATGGAAGGAGAGAACAAGTTCAGAGAGGGGATGGGGAGGAGAAGAGGGGAGAGAGGTTCAGGATTAGGTATGAGGAGGGACAGGAGAGATGACCACATGGCCATGAGTATGATAAGAAATCTACAATTGACAGGGGTGGGAAAGTAGGGAGTATTTCCAGGAAGAGACAGAGGTCTGAGATAAGGAAGGTGCTCAAGAATCAATGGAGTAGACTTAGCTGTGACTCACAACATTGTGGATATGGAACCTGAAGAGGTCACCTTTGGTAGCCACGCAGAAAGCCCCATGTAGGGTTATTGTTCCCTCATCTGCTTCACCACAGGGCTCGGCCACTGGAGAAGGCAGGATTCGGGAAGCTGACCACACTGAACCCACACCTCACTGCCACCAGGCCAGGTGGGTGTCAAGCTGTAGGGAAGCCTCAGAACATTGCTCCAGGGATGGGGAAGCTCAGTCTGAGGCACGGGATAGCCAGAGCTTGCTCAGGGGTCTCCAGATCTTTGGCGAGGCCAGGGCATCTGGTTGCCAGGCCCTCTAGGGGCCCCAGGAGCCACTGGGACCCATGGAAGAGCTAAGAATGGAGTGAATGCCCGAGGGCTGGATCTAGCCCAGAGCCGGAGGGAAAGTGGGGAGCTCCAGCTAGCCCCATGGGGAGTCTTTGGCTTGATAGCAGAGGCATGCCTGGGCTTGGCTTGGCTTGGTGGCGGCCATGCCTGGGAGCACAGAGGAGCCTTCTACAGGAGATTAGACCACAGTTCTGTAGGTAAAGACCTTCTCCATTGTTCCCATGGTGGATTCTGATAAAAGGAGGCAGGCAGTACATGGTTTTAAGGCATTTATTGTCATGGTAGAAAGTAGATGAGTAAAGCCATACCCCACTTCTCAGAGTGGGCCAGAGATTAAATACCTTTTGCAGGGAGAAGTGCCTGGGAAGGAAATATTATTGGATAAGTACTCCAGTCCTTTAGGTAACTCATTAAGATGAAGAATTGTCTACAGCCTATGCGGATATAGGTCAAGTCCTCTACAAGTGGAGGTACTTGGGGCATTGCTCTTATGTGACTGTGACTAATGGCCACAAACCTCTCTACAGGGGGGTTGTGGGGTGGGGGCTGTAGCTACCTAATAGAAGGCTTGGTGCCCAGGAACAGGCAAAATGCCTACTGTCCCTTCAGGATCACTGTAGTTTCTAGCCTTAGCTCAACTGGGAACCAGGCTTTTCCCAGCTCACTGCCCCCCTATACACACCCTAGTGGAGCGATAGGGACTCTAATCCACTTACAAAAATGTCAACCCAAAATGTATCCTATTGACATTACAATTTTTATTGTTAGTTCATATACCACAAGCACCTTTCTTCTGTTATACATTTCCTTGCTGCTTTTCTAATAGTTTGAAAAATGTCTACTGAAAAGAAAAATTAGGAATCTTTATTTTAATTGTGTAACAACTTCTCAATAAAGTTAGACAGTTCTACATCCCTAATTACCCAAAATGGATTAGTAAATAAATTATTTTCAAAAAGTTATTCTTTGAAACTTTAATAGAGACATACAGTCCATTTTACTCGTTTGCATCTTCTCTTTTCCTTTATCTCCACTCCTTCTAAACTATCTCCATACAACCTCCTTTCTTCCTTTTTAACGTAGATCACTGAGTTAAACCCATGCTGCCTATATGCATGCATGTGAGGCCATTCAACTAAAAACGTCTGTACCACAAAGAAAACTGAATAGAGTGAGGGGGTAGTAAACAAAATAAGAGAATATTTGGTAGCCACAGTGTTGTCAAATAGTATCTGCAAACTATAATAAATCAGAACAACAAAACCTTATGCATCAAGAAGGAATCCAACTATAAATAGTGTAGGGAATTGAATACAACATTCTCAAAAGCAGAAATAAAAGCAGATGAATAATTCATAATTTGATAAGCATCCATAGCTGGCTTTAGCTGTCAGGTGAAATCACTTTGGAAGGTTCTCAGAAAAGTAAAACCAGACACTAGAAGGGAATAAGCAGTGCATTTATATGGTCATATTTTAAATACTGATAGTGTTATGGACAAATATTGAATATATTAGATATTTTCTTTTTCCCCATGATGCCTATAGTCCAATTAAAGGTAAACATTAATAATATAATCTTGAAACTAACTGTAAAGTCTGACATATTCAATGAGTAACAATTCGTGATGATATATCCTTTCTTGAGGATGGAGAGAGTCAAGATACAGGTATAGTTAAGATAGACCTAAATAATAGGAAGTATTATTGAAAGTTTAGAGGAAGATATAGGAAATGAAGCAAGTTCCAAGAAGAAATAGAAATATAGAGATATATTTTGGGGTTTGATGGGATATAGGCAAGATTTATAAATAGAAGATCACTTTCTCTTTCTTTCTTTTGTTCTTACTAACATTTTGTAATAGAGAACGATGACATGGTTTTATTTTAAAAAGGACAGTGGATATTCTTTTAAAGAGCTAATGTAGGACTTCAAATAAGGAAGATTGGGTTCCCCCTCTAAACACAATTTATGTGCATAAGTTAATGTTTTTAAGTAGTAATGATCACAAATATTCAAAAATTTTAGGGGCTGAAGTGAAAATACTAATTGGAACCTTGTTCTATCTTTTATTTTGTATATGTGTTGTTCATGTATATGGATGCAGATATGTATGTATGCATGTAGAGGCTAGAAGTCTATCTAAGGCATTATTTTTCAGACACTGTCAACCTATTTTTTTTTTCTGAGACCGTGACTAATATTAGCCTGGATCTCTAAATAAGCTAGGTTGAGTGGCCAGGTAAATTCTAGAGATCCACCTGTCTCTGTCTCTTTGGCATTCTGGGATTTTAAGTGGACATAACCACATCTGATTTTGGTTATCTCAGTTTTGCAATTGGAGTTTAGGCCCTTATCTTTGGGCAGATAGCACTTTACTAACAGTAAAATAAAAGTCCTTTCCCTTACATTTTTTTTCAATTCAACAATTTGAGTTACTCTTCTAGGTCTCTGAATCCAGGATTATTTTTATTTATTGTGTACAGCCTAACTTGCCTTTGATATAACCCCAGCTTAAGCAGATTTTTCTTTTGTTATACTCCAGAAACCTCTCTTACCATTTGAGACTTAAAAAAAATGAGTTCAATATTAGTTCACTTGAAGTCTCAGCTGGAGCTCATGCCAGGTCTTGATTGTTTTGAACCACTATCCTTTCTTGGGCATTATTATTCTTGCCTAGATCTGATCTAGTCTTTAAATAAAACAAGGTTGATGGTTTAAATTTCACAAGAGTTCATAATAGAAGCTATTTCTTCTTTAAATAGTGAGAATTCTAGAGGAAAATGGCAAGGCATCAAACTTTATTAGACCTTGAATGAAAGCCTAGAACTAGATTGACTCAAATGTTTAATTAATTGGTAAGGGAAGGTTGTCTAGGGGCTTTATTCAAAAAGAGTCTATATTGATTTTATTATTCACAGGAGGCAATAATTTTAATATAGAAAAAGTATATATAAAATACTGGGTCTATCTTCTCTGCAAAGTGATAATGACAAAAATGTTTGTCAAAATATTGCTAGTGACTGAGAAAATGAAGAGGTCAAAGTGGCTTTCTTCTTTATTTCATGTCATCAATATTGCTGGTGCCAAACCTGTGGAAAAGTGTCACAATGATATAAGTTTCATTCAAGATATTTTTGAAGTTGAGAAAAGATACACTATTTTCTTCTGTATTTATTTCTGTATCAGACTAACTGAATGAATTCTAATCACAATCCCAGCAACTTGAGACATCAATCTGTATTTCCCAGTAATTTTGTGCATATTTTGTCATAAGAAGATGATGTGAAACCCAAGGTCTAATGGTAAGAATGGTGAGATAAATGTATTCCTAGTGTCATAAGTTAACAAATCCATATGGAATTTATAACAGATTATGAATATGTAATAGATGAAACAGTAATGTAACACATCAAACTGAAATACTCAATACAGCATAGAGAAAAGAATTTTTGAAAATTTAAAGACCAAAGTTTTAGTTTTAATTACTACTATTTATGCATAGATAATTTATTTTGGGAAAAATTCAGTCTTTATGGGGCCTGACTTTCTATGTCTATCAAGTGGCATCTACTAAACTATTTGCTTGTATCCATAAAATTTTTTTCTGATCTAGATTTTTATAAAGGACCACTTGAAAATGCTAGTAGAGTTTAGGAGTTAAGAGGTAAAGTTGGCTAGAGAATAAAAGAGAAAATTTGAATAGGAAAGAAAGAACATTTCCTTGAAGAGAGTTTGCCACCTATGACTGAAATAAGGTAGCTTGTATGAATTCATCACTGTAGTTAGAAGTGGTATGATGCATTAGAAAGACACCTGCCATGTTCACACATTGTTCTGAGAGATGACAATGCTCAGGAAATGAAAAACAATTTTCCTTTTATCATCAGACATTGATCTGACATCAAGGTTCATAGTATGTAATAGCTTAAATAAAAAAGACATAGAATCAAGGAATATCATAATAATCCTGGCTCATCTGTTTGTGAGAATGTAACTGCTTGAATTATTAAACTGCCAAGTGTTGGGACAAAGACAAACTCAAGTTTTGAGCTAAATCCCTCTGTGTCTCTAATGTAGGCAGTGTACAGCACGGAAGGGGTTGGAAATATTTTAAAATCCAAACACCTTTTGTCTTGATTATAAGTTTCTTCTGTAATTCCCCAAGAGCCAGAAAGTCTGTATCTTTCAGTCATAGGTGTGCTTAGTTATTCTGGAAGCAATCCTTAGGGAGAAAATAAAATAAACAAAGGCACTACTGTAAAAAAATGACAGAAAGAGAAGGAATATACTAGGAAGTGGAGCAACTTAAAATACACCTTTTCATTTTAATTTTTAAATTTTGAACAAAGTACTTTTATCTATTAACAATGAAATAATTTAGAATTATATAATCATATAATTTAAAATTACAATATGTTCACATTCCTGGCATGTTACTTTTGGGGATGCAGGGACAGTAACCCAATGTTAGAGGGTTCAGACAAAAAAAGTTTTTCTTTAGTATAAATATTTTCAATTTGTGATACTCAAATCATACTTTTAATAATATTCATATGCCCAAATTTGATTAACTAAAATTCTTATTTAACCATAAGGTAGAGTAAGTTTAGTTGTACTTACAAATATTCCATAGGAGTATTCAATGAAAATATCATTTAAAAATTCAGATCTCTTCAATGATTCCAGTAAGGTAAGTCATTCATGGAATCACATGTTGATACTATTCATTTCAGGACCCTTTTAGCATTGAAGATACCTTATGTCTTGAGAGATCATTAAAAGAAATTTTAAGAATTATCTTACTTTATATTACATTGGCAAGTATTTGGCATTGTTATTACCTTTGCTTATTCTCTCTTCTCAATATTATTCTATGCCCACACATATATTTATTTAATAAATACATACACATATTACAGTATAGATCATCATAGGAAATTTTTGTATTTCTTTTTTGTTTATGAGATTAGGTGAACTCGCTCAATATTGTAAATGTTAAGTCTATTTTCCAGAAAAAAAATTCATTTTTCTTTAGATCTAAATATTATTATTGTACTTTATGTATGTATGAGATATTCATTACCCATCCCTCTGTTGTTACCAAGGAGAGTTCTATCTTACTACTATAGTAAATAGAGTCACAATAAACATGGTGTTACAAATATCCTTATGGTAGGACATAACAATTCTCTATGCATATTCTCAGGTCTAAGTTCAATGATTAACCCTATCTTAAAGAAATTTGATGTAGAATATTGACCAAGATACAAAACAACCTTCTTTAGCTCTATGCACATGAGAGTGCATGTGTGCTTACATGTATCTGTAGGACATATACACACATATTTGACATATATAGCACAAACATACATAAACTATACTCAGCAAAAATTCTTCTCTGAAGTTAATCATACTTCACATCTATCTAATTACTTCTCTACAGACCAATTAATCTAAATGGATAAATTGGAGAAGAAAGGTAGAAAGGGAGAGAAGGAAAGAGGGAAGAATGGGGAGGGAGAGTGGAGAATACATGAAAAGGGAAAGGAAAGAAGAAAGGAGTTGATGTGAAAATATTGTGTCATTTTAAGATTACAAAATCTATAAAAAGTATAACTAGACTTTAGCTCTCACACTACACACACACACACATACACACACACACCACACACACACACACACACACACACACACACACACACACACACATATATATATATATATATATATATATATATATATATATATGAATATAGTCTCAGTTCTCCCTCCCTATACTGCCTCTTCTGACCTCTTTTTCCACTACTTCCTTATTTGACCTTCCCATTTTATTCACCAGTTCCACTCATATACCTATAATTATCTATTCTATTTTTCCTTACTTGAGCTAACCATTCTTCTACATGGTCCCTTAATTTCTACCTGTGATTTGTGATTATACAGATTAGAGTCAATTTATTGAAGACTTAACAAATAACAAGCACATAAACATTAAAACATATCTTTCTGGGTTTGCGATACCACACAAAAGGTGAATTTTTTCTAGTTTCATCCATTTGTCTGAAAATTTCATAATTTCCCTCAGCCATTAAAAGAAAAACTACTGTGACATTTCTTCTTACTCCAGATGGAAAAGCCAAGATCAATAAAATATATGACAGAATGTGATGACAAGGTTTTGGATAAGGGAGACATTCTCCCATGATTGTAGGAGTGCAAACTTGGGCAGCCAGTATATAAATCAGAGTGTTAGTTCCTGAGAAAATGGGAATCTGTCTATATTAAGATCTAGCTATAGTATTCTTGGCCATACCTAAAGGATGCTTCATCTTACTAGAGAAACACTTGCTAAGCTATATGATGCTTTATTCATAATAGACAGGGATTGGAAACAACCTAGATGTCTGTCAATGGATAAAGAAAAGGTTGCTACATTTACACACCAACAGAATACATGAGATGAAATAAAGAATCTCAGGCATAGAAGTTATGATAGAAGAAACTGACTCATAAGTCAAACATAATGTTGGGTCTAACATGTTTCTAGAATACATCCAGGAAATCTGCAGACCATGAAAAAAAATTAAGAATAATGGGAACAGAAGAAAAAGGCGAAGGAGGAGGAGGGGGAAGAGGAGAAGGAGAAGAAAGAAAGAATCATCATCCTCATCATCAATATATCATCATCATCAACATCAACATATCATTATCAGAATCATCATCATCACAGCTCAGTGGTTGAGAAAATATTGTCAACTATCAGAGAGGAAAATTTTCCTAAACTAAAGAAAGAGATGCCTATAAGCATGAAAGAAACTTACAGAACACCAAATACATGGAACAAAAAAGAAAGTCCTTCAGCCACATAATAATAAAAATACTAAATGTACAGAACAAATAAAGTATTCAAAGCAACAAGGAAAAAAGGCCAAGTAGTATAAATACAGAATCTATTAAAATTATACCTGGCTTCTCAATAGACAGTCTACAAAATACAAGGGCCTGGGAAGATGTGTTATAATCTCTAAGAGATTATAGATGCCAGCCAAAGTACTAGAGCTTAACAAAATTTCAATCAAGAAAAGAGGATATTACAAGGCAAAAACAAATTTAAAGAATATGTATCCACAAATTCAGCCTTATAGAAAATGCTAGGAAACCAAAACCAAAACCTCAAATGCAATGAGGTTAACTCTACCCCAAGAACCACAGGAAATAATCTCATACCAGCAAAACTAAAAGAAGAGAATCACACACATACATGCTCACACACACACACACACACACACACACACACCACTACCACCACCATCACCACCATCAACAACAACATCAATAGAACAACAATTAATATTCACTGGGTATTAGTAGCTTTCAACATCATTGGACTCAATTCCCTAATATAATTATATTGGCTAACAGAATGCATGCAAAAATAGAATCCATCATTTTGCCACATATAAGAAGCACACTTCAATGTCAAAGATCTTGTAAAGGGCTGGAAAAGATTTTCCACACAAAGGGACCTAAGAAGCTAGTTGGAGTTTCCATTCTGATATCTAATAGTATATAATTTCTAACTTAATAAAAAAAGATGGGACTAAACACTTCATACATACCAAAGAAAAAATCCACCAAGATGATACCTTAATTCTGAATATTGATGCCCCAAATGCACATTATAAAAGAAACAATACCAGAGTTTAAGTCACAAACGAACACCACGCATTAATAATGGGAGAGTGTAACACATCACTCTTATAAATGGAAGAGAAATCCAGATAGAAAATGAACAGAGAAATAATGGATATAACATTATAACTCAATGGATTTAATAGATAGCTAAAGAAGATTTCAAGCAAAAACAAAAGGATATACCTATCTCTAAGAACCTCATAGAACTTTCTTTAAAATTGATCATGTAGTGTCACAAAGCAAGTCTTATCAGATATATAAAAATCGAAATACCTCTGTGTATCTTATCAGATGACCATGGATTAAAGCTCTACTTCAAAACAGTAGAATGAAAGAATGTCTATAAACTCATGGAGACTTTCTAGTCAGTAACCACTAGGTTAAGAAGAAAGAAAGAAATTGAAGATGTTCTATAATTCAATGAAAAGTAATACAAAACACACCAAAATTAACGGATTAAAATATAACAGTCCTAAGAGGAAACTTCATAACATTAATTGCTTTCATAAGAAATTAATGAGATAATATTAGTGATTTAAGTTCAAGAATTCTTGAAAGTTCTAGGAAAAAAGAAAGAAGAAGATGAGGAGCAGGAGGAGGAGCAGGAGAAGGAGGAGGAGAAAACATACCTAAGAAGAGTAGATATCAGGAGATAATCAAAATCAGGGCTGAAATTAATAAAGTGGAAAAAAGAGAACAATACAATCAACAAAATAAGGGGTTGGTTATTGCAGAAAATCAACAAGATAGACAAACCTTTGGTGGAAGATATTAAAAGGCAGAGAGAGAATATCAAAATTAACAAAATCAGAAATGAAAAGAGGAACATAACAACAGACATTGAGGAAATCCAAGAAAATCATTAGACCTAACTTCAAAAGCCTGTACTCTACAAATTCCAAAATCTAAATGAAATGAATGTTTTTCTATGCAGATATCAATTACCAAAATTAAATCACGATCAGGTAAATGATCTAAATAATCTATCAAAATAACCCCTATGGAAATAGAAGCACTCATTAAAAGTATCCCAGTACCACCAACAAAAGCAGCTCAGGGCCAGATGGTTTTAGAACAGATTCTACCAAATTTTCAAAGAAGAGCTAATACCAATTCTTCTCAAACGATTCCACAAAATAGAAACAGAAGGATCATTGCCAGACTCACTTTATGAGAACACAGTCACCCTGATACCTAAACCACACAAAGACTCCACACATACAAACAGAAGAATTTCAGACAAATTTTCCTAATGAAATATTTGCATACTGAATCAAAGAACACATCGAAAACATCATCCACGGTGATCAAGTATGTTTCATATAAGGAATGCAAGTAAGAGTCAATGTACAAAAATTGATCAATGTAATTCACCATATAAGCAAACTGAAGGAAAAACCCTACATGATCATCTACTTGGATGCTTAAAAAGCATTTGACAAAATCTAATAGTCCTTATACTACTTTTTTTTCACCATCAGTAAAGTGTTTGGATACAAAATTAACTCAAAAAGAATCAATGGCCTTCCTATATATAAATAATAAACAATCTGAGAAAGAAATTTCAGAAACAATATACTTTACAAAGGCCACAAACAATTAAAGATATTTTGGGATAACTGCAACCTAGCAAATGAAAAACCTGTATGACAAGATCATCAATACTTTGAAGAGAGAACTAGAAGATGATAGCAGAAGATGGAAAGATATCCCAAGCTACTGTACTGTTAGGATTAACATAATAAAAATCCTCATCCCACAAAAAGACGTTTACAGATTCAACACAATTCCCATCAAAATTCTAATACAAGGTTTTAGAAACCTTGAAACTCTCATTTTAGTATGAAAAAAAATGCAGGACAGTCAAAACAACCCTGTACAATAAAAGAACTTCTGGAGGGATCACCCTGCTTGATTTCAAGATGTACTATAGAGTAATAGTAATAATAACTTCATGATACTGGCATAAATCAGACAGGGTGATAAGTGGAATTGAGTTGACTACACAGAAGTACTGAATTGAATACTACCAAAGAAAATCTACACACTCACAGACACTAGATTTTTGACAAAGGAACAAAAACTAAATGATGGAAAAAAGAAAGCATCTTATAAAAATTCAGCTACTGAAATAACTGAATATCTACAAGTAGAATAATGTAAAGCTATCTCTATCTATCAAGCTATGCTAAACTCAAGTCCAAATGGATGTCAAACTTTGACACCAAACCAGATACACTAAACTGATAGAAGAGAGGGTGTAGAGTAGTGTTGAATGCGTTGGCACAGTGGTCAGCTTCCTGAAAAGAACATCAATAGCTCCTAAAATGTAAAAGGTTCGCTAAGGCAAAGTACACTGTTTAAAGGACAAACTGTCAGTCTAAATAATGGCAAATGATTTTTACCAACTCTTCCTCTGTGAGATGGATGATGTCCAAAATACATAAAGAACTCAAGAAACAAGACATCAACAAATCAAATAACCCAATTAAAAATTGGATACAGATCTAAACAGAAAATTCTTGACAAAGGAATATTGAATGACTGAGAAGCACTTAAAGAAATGTTCAAAGTTCTTTGTCATCAGGGAAATGCAAATAAAAGCAACTCTGAAATTCCATCTTACACCTGTCAGAATGGCTAAGATCAGAAACTCAAATGATAACTCGTGCTGGTGAGGATGCAGAACAAGTGGAACACTTCTCCATTGCTCCTAGGAATACAAACCACTTTGCAAATCACTTTGTTTGGTTCTCAGAAAACTGGAAATAGTTCTACCTCATGTCTCAGCCATACCACTCCTGAGCATATACCCAAAAGAAGCTCCACCATACTACATGGACACTTGTTCAACTATGTTCATAGCAGCTTTATTAGTAATAGCCATAACCTATCACTTAGATGTCCCTCAACCAAAGAATGGATAAAGAATATGTGCCACATTTACACAATGGAGTATTGCACAGCTTGTAAGTACAATGACATCTTAAAATTGGCAGGGAATAGGAATGAAGTTGAAAAGATGACCCTAAATGAGGTAACCCAACATAGAAATACAAACATGGTATACATTTACTTATATGTAGATATTAGCTATAATGTACAGGATTGCCATGCTACAATCCACAGAATCCAAGAGAGTAGGAAGCAGAGTCCACAACATGGTCTCTTGAACCTCACTGAGAACAGGAAATAGATTAGATAACTGGATGGATGAAAGGATGGAACTGAGTGGCAGAGGGAGTAGGCACAGGATCAGAAGGATCACATACAGTGAGGAAAGAGAAAGAGAGAGAATTGGAATAGAGGGGTCATCTCTGGGATGAAGTAGAAACTTAGAAAAATAGAAAATCCCATGAAACTTTTCAGATGACCTTACCTATGACTCTTAGCAGTGAAGGATATGAAGCCTGAAATAGCCATATCCTGCAACCAGTAAAGACGTCCAATGGAGGGATTGAGACACCAACCAAGCCACAAAACATTTACCCTATGATTTATACTGCCTACAAGATGTACAGGGATAAAAGATTTTATACCAATGACTGCCCCAGCTTGAAACCATGCCATGAAAGGTAGCCCGCCACAGACACTATAAATGGTATTTTGTTATACTTGCAGACAGGATCATAGCATAACTGTAATCAAACTGATTTCAACCAGCAGCAGATGGAAACAGATGCAGAGACCCACAGCCAAACACTAAGCAGAGCTTGAGGAATTCTGTGAAAGAGGAGGAAGGATAGAATGAGCCAGAGAGGTCAAGGACATCACACGATAACCTACAGAATCAAATAACCTGGGCCCATAGTGACTCATAAAGATGGAACTACCAATCAGAGAGTGTGCATGGGATGGACCTAGACTCTCTTCACACATGAAACAATTGTGCAACTATATCTACTTTTGTGACTCCTAATACAGATAGAGAACAGGTTCTTACCTGCCTTTGAATTCCTTTCCTCAAACTGGACTCCCTAGATTCGATAGAAGATGTGCCTTGTCTTATTGCAACTTCAAATGCCAAAAGTGATTGATATAAAGGGTAGGCCACCCACTTTTTTGAGGAGAAAAGGAATAAGTGTCGATGGGAGAAGGAGGTGAGAGGAAGGGACTGGGGGAAAGGAGGGAAGTGAAGCTGTGATCTGGCTGTAAAATGTATAAATAACTTAATAAAAATAGTAAGATAAATGAATCATGCTCATTTCTATCAGCTAAACAATATTGTTCTTATTATGGATTAAAAAAAGATACAACCAAACCTGGTGACTAAGACCTATATTCCTGACTAATATAGAGAAATATAAATTCAAGAGATGTCTGCCTAAGCTACAGAGTAGGTTTAGGCCATGCTAAGAAATTTATTGAGACATGGTCTCAAAAATAAAAAGCAAAACAGAACTGAATACAAAAATGTAGTATTGTGAATTTTATGTTAATATAGATGGTTGAAAATATTCTTATATTATTTTAAACATCAGGTACCTGTTTACTATATTTTCTTAAAAGTCTCACCTATTTAACACAATAGATTATTTAATTATCTGTCATTTAATCAATGTGTTATTCTTTTGGCTTGCGGTCAAAACAGGGTTTGATGACACTTTATGTTTCTGCCTTTCTGTAATTCTCTTCATGGTTTTCATAGAAACATATCTTTGAGAGGATAATCAAAACATTCCCTTTTTATCCTTTGTTTGCTCTGTATATCTGTTCATCCCTGGGTTATCTTCCTTGACTGGGAATGTAATTACCTATCTTGTATTATTGTCAAATTTAATCAAGAAAGTTTGATTCAGAAAAAAGGACAGCCTGAGTAATCTCAGTATTGACATGAGGAGCATCTTTTCTACCCTTAGCTGAATTTCATTAGAAACAGCCATCTCTCCCTTCCTATTTCTTTACTTGTCCCATCCTTAGCTTATCTTCCTTATCTTTTCTGTGTTTTAATATCTTATTCTTTTTTGGTTATTTGCAGAGTTTCCTGGTTTTCTTTGTTGGAAGATTTATTTCCTTGTCTTTTATGTGAAACATATTTACATCCTTGGCTGGATGACACTCAATTTAAAAGAGCAAAGATTTTACATAATCCTGAAGACTAAGCTAAAGAAATTCAGATACTTGATATCTAATCATTGCTGATCAAATCAGTGACATCTGTGAATATTACATTGGAAAACTAATTCTGATGTTGTGTGAACATTTGCGCAATCTAGTATAATTGTGAGCTTAACTTTTTACTATTCACCAGCATATGTTACAAATACATATGTGCATATGAAGTTATATGATATAAATGTTACAAGCATTAAGTAATACACACACACAAACACATTCACACACACACACACACACACACAAACACAAATTACTAAGTTTCAACATTATTATTTGACCTTAATATGGGTAAAAGCTGAAATTTACTGTGAACAATGGTATCTAAAGAAATAGTTGGGTTATGATTTTTCTGGTCATAAAAGTCATGCCTCTATTGCCTCACTTGTAAATGGAGTGAGGAGGAATTGGCAAGTACAATAAATGTGTTAATTTGTGAAAAACTAATATACAGAACATCATCTTTCTCATACAAGACTATACATAACTATGTTTATATATATATATATGTGTGTGTGTGTGTGTGTGTGTGTTACTATAGTATTCATTCTAAATCATTTAAAAATTCACTAAAACACCCATGTCATTTTTATGTAACTAGAAATCATACGCTGAGGTAGGATGATGGGGAATGAGGAGTATGAACAATGGGCAATGAAATTGTTTGTGGTCAAGGAGAATTTGTTCCCTAAGTCTTTATTATTGTGGAAATGTGACAAAATGAATAAACAGTGTTCAAAATATTCTATTATCTTATATGTATCAGATATTATTTTATATAATTAATGTTATGTTTAAAAGAACACTATTCCTGCCTTGACTTCTAATGTACTCTATCTGTCTACAGGTTCTACATATGGAGGAAGTGGTAAAGCTGAAGATCAACAAAGTCTGCATGACTTAGACTTCATCAACAGTTAAATTAAGTTGTGCCTTTCTGCCTAATCTCAGGTATATTTGTATCCAATGTTTTTGTCTTCTAGATTATTTTTAAGTTCTTCTCCTGTCATGTAAATTTCTGACTAACTCATACCATCTAAATCTGTTTAGTTTATTTACAATTTCAAAACACACCTGGTAGAAATAGAAAAAAAATTCAGTACAAAGGATCATATGTTACTCTTGTTTTTGTTATTCAAATGTCTTTTCCAGCTATAAATGTATACTTGAACATTGAATTGGAAGTCATATGTTTATTTATGATGACAAAGAAGCATTGAGAATTTTTTCATATCATCTTTTTAAAAACAAAATGAAATGTGTTTATTTCAAATCCTAAATTTCTGATGCAAAATACCTAACCTTCTACTCTGCGTTTGTACCACTTCTTTTAAAGGTTGCCTAAGATTAGAATAATCCTCAGTGTTAAAAATAAGATACACAATTTCTTAGACATAGTAATCTCATGCAGACTTCCCTACTCTCCTCTGCCTCCCCATCCAGGTAAAAATGTAAAACAGTATACCATATGTAATATATATTAAATATAAAAATATATAACATATGAGAGGAAGTTTGAAAAGGGTAGGCAGTGCTGCTCCCCCAATATTTCTCTCTGCTGGCTAGCTTTCATGGTGCTGGAAGCTACTAGCTAAGAACCTTGGGAAGAAACCTCATCTATTTACTTAGCTTATGCCATACTCTGCTTGCTACAGTACTGACCCAAGCAAGTTGTTGCCTGGTGAAATGAAGGCTTGATAGCTTTGAAAGAAAACATTTTTTTTTTTCTGATTGAATGTCACAACATAAGAAAGATTATACTATCAAACTACTTTCTTTCAAAATTTAATTTATTTTGATTTTATAAAAGTGTTTCTTTGTTCTAGGCTAATATTTAGATTCCTGCCTGAAATTACTTCTTTGTTCTAGCCTAGTGTCAGATCCCTGCATGAAGCCCACATCCTTGTCCTTGGCCAATGTCATATTCCTACCAGGCAGCCCATTTTCTTGTCCTTGGCACATGTCAGATTCTTGCCGAACAGCCTCAAAAGCTCTCCACTCCCCCTATTTTCATTTCATAAACAATACTTAGCTTGTCTTAGGTCATTTTGCCAAGAATGCCTTCCTTACAAGTCTTGGAATATGCATTATCAAAAGCAATACACTTATGTCTTAGGTTGGTAAGGCTCTGTGCAGAATCTTACCCATCCTGGGCTTGCCAGTCTGTTAATTCAATGACTCTGTCTGGGGGGTCCATTTTCAGGTTCAAACCATGTACTTTGGATACCAACATGCGGATGTTGTTAAAGACAAGAAGTGATTTCAGGCAGGAATCTAAATTTTAGGCAAGAACAAAGAAGTAGGCTTCAGACATGAAAATGACTTTGGGCTAGGACAGGGAAGTTGGCTTGGATATTTTTGTCATCCTGCTAAGCCCTTAGAAACAGTGATCATGGAAGTATTCACAGAATTTTATTTATTCCCTTGCTTGTACTTTGAAGATTTGTGTTTATTGTCTTGCTTGTTCCTTAACTATTTGCATCTATTGTATTACTAGACCCTCAACATAGAACTGACCTTAATACTTGCATGTAATTAAAATGGCATAAATCAAAAAGGAGGAGGGAAGATTGGATAGGGGTTTCTAGGGAGGGGAAATGGGGAAAGAGAATGGCACCTGATATGTAAAAGAATAAAGTAGCCAACAAAAAATTTATACCAAAACACTATATCTATGTCAGTTATATCCCCCTTTCCATCTCCCACTTTTCCCATAACTCCTTCCTTCTAAATTAATGTTTTAATCTTTGATTATTGTTGTTACATTTGTATATATAGTCACACACATATAATACACACACACACACACAATTTGCTGGTTTACTTATCATTTCATGTTTGGACATGTGCCCAGTACTGCTTTTGCAATATGTTATGATTATGATTATGTCAATATACTTGAAACAAACTCAATTTTTGTTGGAGAGACTTTGTTTGCAATGCTCAAAGTTCTGAGTGCAAGTGGTAGTGCATGCTTAGCCATAGGTGATTCATTTATTTTAGGTTCTTCTCATAAGGTAAAAGAGGAGAGAAGATCAAGGTACACCATAGAATATAGGTTATAAAGAGTCAGACAATGAGGGCATGCTTTCTTCTGGATATGACATAATTGTGCCACAAATCAATTCAGAACAGTTATGGTTGCCTATTCAAAACCAAACCAGTTAATATTTCAACATATATAGAAGAGGGATTATAGAACTCCATCTTCTAGTTGAACATCAACTTGTTGTTGATGGCTGTCGAGGGAGTAAAGTTTGGAGATGTGGCCATTGGTAGGTTGTCCATACCCAGTGATGTTATAACAGTTATTCAGACATAATCAGTAGGATTGGAAAAGCTCAAAATACATTGTTTACAGATAAAATGTAAATAATCATTTAAATAATAGATGATAAAACTTGTTTAAAACAAAAGATACACAAGTTTTGTTTGGGTCATAGTAGAAGAGAGTTGTGAGTCCATTCATGATTATCTGGAGGTGATGTTAAGTATCAAAGAAGTTAGGAAATAAAGGCATAAAATGTTTATACATCTAAAGAAAAGTAGATATATGATTTGTCTATATGCATTTCCTGAAAGCTACATTATAACAAAAGATACAAAAGTAAAAACTAGGAAAAGTAAAAGAAGCAAAAAGTTGAAGTTATTTCACAATATATACAGGACTATGTGTGAAGACTAAATGAATAAGAGTGATTTGAGTTTTCCCTATGCTTCTGTCATGTTAAGATCATTTCAGAGGACTCAAGTCTTTTTTTTCTTTTTCTTTTTTTATGTTCAAAACACATTTATTTATGAAATCATCTGAAGTTGACTTGCATAATTTCATCAAGAAAAAAATTTGACATACAACGCACTTGTCATTAGAGAAGTCTTATTGACACACCGAGGAGCCAAGGTTTTTCCTTTTCTTTTCTAATGCAGATCTCAGCGCAACATCCATCAAGCAGCCTGGTACTAAGAAAGCTTCAGCAGGGAAAGCTCCAGTCTTCTCAGTCATACTCAGAAAATCGAATGTGCTGACTTGCTTGCTGAGTTTTAACCAGTCTAATCTTCTCAGCTTTGGTGATTAGCTTTTCTGTGCCTCTTTTCTTTTCCTGAGGTTGATTAAGTTTGGCCTGTCTATCTACCAAAATCTTCTGCCAGTACCTCTGCTCGTGATCACCAGAAAGGACCTCCAGGTTCCAACAGTGCTTCTTTCTAATTTCAGTCTGTGCATTCATTACTGCCTGAGCATCCTCCGGGGTTTTGAATCGGGCATGGCATTCAGTATTGCCTTCTAGCAAATCAATGTAACAACTTCTGAGATTGTGGCTAAAATATCCTTGACTTGATTCCTGCCAGGTAGAGGCTCTGCAATCAAGATCTTCACAATCACTCCAGTCACGAACTGTGAGCCTTGTGCACTCACCTTCTCCTGAGTGGAGCACTCTTGAGCACTGCCTGCTGTAGGCGCTTTACAGTCTGTTTCCATTTCCGACTCCAATTTTATTTGAGCTATTGTTTTTTTTAGAGAAGCCATGCTAGCTTTTTGCAGTGCCAAATACTCTTTCTTCAAATCCATCCATTCAGTCTTGGACAGCACTCTCAATGGTATAACCTCCTTGCCCTTCTTGTGTCTCTCCTTATGTTTCTTCTTATGCTTCCTCTTCACCTTTGAGAGCGAGTCACCTTTTCCATCTCCCATCTCCTTCTCCTCCTCCGCCATCCTTCTGAGCCCTTTTCTTTGCTTTTGGCCTTGGGGCTAGACAGTCTTCGTCGGTGCTGCTTCTTTCCCTCTTCCCTTCCCTGACTTCAGGTAAGCTCGATGTTTCAGCCTTGTGCCGCTTTTTCTTTTTCTTTGCAGGCTGCTTTGGAGCTTCTGGGGTTTCTGCTTCAGAGCCCTCAGTGGCAGTCCTTGGTCTCTTCGTGGCTTTACACACACCAGAGCTGCTGCTGTCCACAGCTGACTCTTTGGCCTGCACACTCTCTTCCTTCTTTATTCTGCCTTTTTTCTTTTTCTTTTTCTTCTCTTCAGCTACTCGTAAGAAAGGGATGGGCTTGTTTTTCACTGTCTTGGGGAATATGCCAGGCTTTCTGGGTGCTTCTTCTGGTGGGTTGTTCAGAAACTCAATGGCTTTTGCTGCTTGCTCTTTTGTTTCAAACTCCACAAAGGCGAATCCCTTCGGATCCCCAGTAGACTTGTAATGCAGAATACTTATGTAGACCACATTGCCGCATTTCCCAAATACTCTCTCAATCCAGCTGTGTGTAACATTTTGGGGAGTAACTCCACATATACCGTGCGCTCTTCCTCGTCCTTTGGTCTCTCACCTAGGGGTTTTTTCCTCCTGATTCTGGTCCCTTCTAAGTCCAACTCTTCAACAGATGAGCTTGTCAGTGCTCTGGCTATTAGCTTCCCATCAGATGTCAGCTTCTTCATTTTGTTAAAAGACACCAGAAGAGAAATGTCCACATATCCATCTCTAGATTTTTCAATTTGCTCTCACAGAAACCTGTCCTTGTGAAGGTTTGCATCTCCAAACCAGAAGTCCACCTGCTTAGCAATATCTGCGAGCACCTGTTTAACCCGTGATCGCTTCTTTTTTTCTTCTTTTCTCTTCTCAGTGCTTTCCATAGTTTTTTGGTTTTCAGTTTCCATTTCTGTGCACGTCCCCAGATCCACGATCAGCGCTTGTGTTCTTCCAGGCTTTCCGTCTCGGACTCAAGACTTCTATAGGGAGGCATGAGGTCTTAAGTGTTAGAGGTATAACTGAACTGTGCTTCTTAAGAAGAGAGTATTAAAATATATGCCCATAATATATTTGCAAACTGATCACAACAGGTTTTGAAAGGGGTAAATGCCATTTTCAAGGCACATATTCCCATAACGAAGACACTAGATAGAGGAGTACATTTTAGGGTATGGTCGTCATGTGTCACTAACCAATTCTCACTGCAGATGGGCTCTATGGTACTCATCATCTATTTTGAGAAGGTGGCAAGTAGTGGAAAACTCAGCCTCCCTTGCAAACACTGGGAAAGAAAATTTCAATCCCAGCACATGCTTCTCTTGTTCTGACTCACAATGCTGACATTGCTTTTTCTTCACTTCCCATGTTTATGTTTCCTTTGCTATTCTTGTCTTTTAGGCTATCTTATTTTTTCCTCTGTGCTAGAACATAAAGGTGGGAGTTTGCAATACTCGCTGAAAGTCAAAGAAAGCAAAAGTTAATGCACACATTGTATGTTTTTGTCAAACTGTTATCTGATGAAATTTCTTATTCTCCTTTTCCAGCTGTGTGATAACACCTTAGGTTACATTAGCAATATTTTGTTGTGGTTTAAAAGCCGCATTTCATTGTGATTTTTATGGAGAATACATCTAGATGTAGAGATGTTCACATCTTAAACTCTGAAATCAAAGAATGAATTGCCCTCCATGGTAAAGGGACATAACAGATGTGAATAAATAAAGAATATGGAGGTAAAAGAATAATACTGGCTTATCTGGGAAAGAAGTTATTCAGAAGAATTTTTAAAGGTGAGAGGAAACAGAACTATAAAAGCAATAACAGAAATTACTAAGAATGAGAGTCATACATGCTGATAAACCAAACACCAAATATATATATATATATATTTAAAATAACACACACACATTTATACATGTGTGTGTGTATGTGTGTGTGCATGTGTGTGTTTGTGTGCGTGTGTAGCATTAAGACAAGTGCCCCAGCAATTCATAACTTTACTCCATAAAAGGAAAACATCCCTCATAATCTGTACATCTACTCGTCAGAGTTTAGTATAATAAATATCATCCCCACAAGGTATCAAGTATATGAAACTTGGTTGGAAAAATAATGAAACCTTATGTAATTCTGGAATAACTGAGAACACAGTTACTGATTCATTAATGAAAAACACAAAAATTGGGTCATTATATAAAAACAAATAATAAAGGTTTTGTTATTTCTACTATTAATCTACTGAAATTATGACACATATATTTTTACAACAGATGGAGCCTATGAAAAAAAGATTGCAATCAATCAAAATACAGAGTTGAGGAGTTCAGTCCCACTTGATATATGTACAACATTACTCTAGCACTGAAGACTCAGGGATCATTTAAAAAAGGAGATGGAACAATTTTAAGATCAGGTAGTTTACTATGAGTTTGTGTTTCCTAGAAATATCAGAATACATCAATGAAGTCTTGCTAATATCATTTCCTATACATGCACTAACAAGGACAACAACCGTAGACATGATAGAGTGGACAGGGAACATTCAGGAAGCCTCAAACCAACACAAAGCCCAGGCAACTAAGGGATGCTGAAAGTTGGAGAAAAAGTTTTCCCCAGGGAAGACCGCATCATTTGGTTATCCAATGCTAAATAGTATGCCCTGAAAAAAAATACACACACACACACACACACACAGGTAACATTATATAGACTAAGTAGCTTATAAAACTGAGTATTAAGAAATGTGAATGTATATAAGTAGGTGTGTATTTATGTAACAATTAATGCAAAATGATGCAATGAATTTAAAAGAAAGCAAGGAAAGATATATGGGATGGTTTGGATACAGAAAAGAGAAATGGAATAAATACTTTTTAAAGAATGGGTTGTACCTTTAGTCTGCACACTTTATAATACTGTGAGAACCTTCTATGTAATAACATCAGTTTTTAACCATTCTATGGTGCTTTACTTTTATATACTCATTGTAGGAGGAGTTAAGGTGGGAGGAGTAAGGAGAGGAAGAGGAGGAGTAAGGAGGAGAGGAAGAGAAGGAAGAGGAGGAGCTAGGGGAGAGAAGGAGCTAAGAGGGAGGAATGAGAGAGATGTAGGAGCAGTGGAAAGCCACGCAGGTATGGAGAGCAGTCACAGGTACAACTTATATTTAGGTTAGCTAATTGGGAAACAACTCTCTATGTATGAGCATATTGTTATTGAGCATTACCAAACATATAAAACCTTTGATTAATCTTTAAGCATTACAGTCTCATTTTTACTACCGGGCCCATGTGGGTGGCTGGGTGGTCTGGGCAATGCCCAGCCTTGCGGAGACAGCTCGGAAGATTGGCAGAGCCATCTCCCATGCTGACGACTTGTGGGTGGCAGGGCTGGTGTTTCTGGCTGGCTGTTTCTAGCTGCAGTGAACACATGGCCTCAGGCCAAGAAACATGGAGGCTTATCTAGGCAGAGCCACCGCAGCTTAGATACTCAGCTTGACCAGTGGCTGATTTTAAATACTTACTTCAACAACACATCTATTTCATTTACCCTTTTTCAATGTCAAGTTACATTTATTTGTCTTCTTACAATGGCTTTTGGGTGCTTTCCACGCACAAAAGTTTTTGAAAGTCTTTACATAGTGATATATTTCTTTCATATAAAATAAATAAAGGAGTTGAATATGGTAAAAACAAACGAGATGTCTCAAGAAGAAATTTCCAAAAAGCAGCGCAGTTATCCACAGTGCATCTGTTCAGATACCTTTGCTACCATTTTTTCTCTTTACATTTTGACTTTCCCTTCTGCTGGACCAGTTTAATCAGGCTATCACAAAACTTTCACAGCAGCATAAAGTTTTAGGTAATACAATGTGGGGGTTTTGTTTGCAAATTTAATCAACTTCTAAGGTTTCGTAGGTTTTTATAAATGTAGAGAGGATGCGCTTATTGTAGACTCTACCATGACTTTTTCAAAATGTATTTATAATTGTTATTCTTCAAAATTTTATGCCCTATTTTAACCCTACCTTCTGTGGAAATCTGTTTCAGTCAATGAAGGTTGGAAGCAATATGTGCCAAGGGTCTATGTAACAGAACGGTTATATAATATGAAATCTGGGCACCTGAGTCTGAATTACTCAGAGAAGTGTCACTAAGAGGCAAAACTCACTTTGTAATATTTTTGTGAGTAACAGCTAAATGCTAAGGTTTCAAGTAACCTAATTTTCTAGTCATTTGTTACAATAGTTATCCTGGACTTCCCCATGAATCAGGGAGAATAATGTACAGATTGTGAGAGATTTTGTGATATTAGAAAATACAGTACATGGAGAAGAAAAAAATAATAAATTGTGGAAATATGGTGAAGTGTTAGCACATCATGCAGCCTTTATCTTTTCATTTAGATCTACGTAAAGCAAGTTCTAGATCAGAGCTCAAGTCATTGTGGTAATTCATACTAGTTCCTTTCTAACCAAAACTTCTCCCAGTGGACATAGAATCCAATGTAATAATTTAAAATTCAGGGGATGTGTGGAACATGGAGCTAAATCGTTAGAAATTTCTCTTGCTTTACTTACTAGTAACATAATTTTAGCTCATGACAGGTGCCTGCAGGTGGGAAGGGGTGAGGCAAATAAAGAAGGAGAGAAAAAGTGTAGTTGAGGCACAAGGACAAGTATCAGATAAATCCATAGGAAAACCAAGTGTAATTAAGAACAATTTCTTATACAGAGGCCACAATTATTCTAAGCAAAAACATAGAACAAAATATGGCCTTAGTATTAAACTAACACTTTAAGGTACAATTATTTCAATTTCCTATATCAAAATTTTCTATAAAAACGGACTAGCTGAATTCTAAGATGAAAAAAGAATAGTTGTTGAGGTTTTGATTACAAGTGTGCCAACCAAAAGTTTTGACTATAATATTAGGAAAGTAATCAAACACTAATTCAAAATAAAAATGGACTACAAATTAACACTTCAACATCATAAGAGGTACAATAAACTTCTCTATGTCACTGTTTAGGACTTGACTGTGATAATGATTTGGCTTCATTGTCAATCATGTTCTGCTACAGAAATAATAAATAAGTGACCATCATCATAATTTGCATGACTACCTAAGAATAATCACTTTATTTTACATTAGGATATAAATTAGGACTTAATTCAACTGTTTTGTAGAAAGGGGGACACACATATATTGGTTGTATAAGCTGATCATATATTCATAACAATTAAGTGCTGGAGACAATATAAATACTAGTCAGTTTATTCCCAGATTTCAGGTTTAAAAAATAGTGATATACCATCTGAACAACTCTAAGTGAATGGAGTTGATGAAAAAGTTAAATGTTTTGAATTGCTTAAGAAAAGACGATGAGAAGCAAAGAGTCATTAGATTGTGTCTGATATAAGATTATCATTCTAGCATTTGGGGGGCTTAAAGCAAAGTGATATAAGGCCACACCATGTGCTCCTAAATTTTATGCGTGTCTTAAAACAGATAAGAATGGCCATATGTCTAGTCATATGGCAATGTTAGAGTACTTCCTCTGATCATTGCCTAGCCCTTTCTCTTCTCTATTGCTAGAGTGAGTAATGTGTGCCTAGACCTGACGTAGCTAGGGAAAAATCTGTGAGGCTAGTTCATGACATCCTTTGTTGCATTGATTTTCTAGAAGATTTATGACGTTGACCTGATCTCAATGAAGAAACTAAATCCAATTCACTAAGGAATTACAAGCCTGTTCGATCAATAATCTATTAATCTCTTTCACTTTGCCATCTTTAGGTTCTCCAAACTTGTCATGGGAAATTGAAAGCATTTTCAAACTATAATTATCCAGCCTCAGGAAAAGTCTTCAACATTTCTGAAATGCTTCAATTGCCTTTGAGGAAGTACTACCCAGTTTTCAGTAATAAAGATCTCACTCTGGTCATCAGCCGAACCATTGGATCTGAAATCATTAATAGAAATACAGTGACAGGATAATGCCAGCCCATTATCTCTGCATTTTCTGTCCTAGCAAAATAATATAAGAATATAAGTTTTGATTCTCCAAGACTCGCTTTGGGCTAACTAGCAAAACTACAAAGTGGCCAAGGGAAAGCAACTGTAGTGGTAATGAGAGAAAGTAGTTGAAAAAAATTAAAGGATATTAAAGAAAATAATTTTGTTATCCAAAAAACCTTAAAATCCATATAGGTATAGAGGAAAATATGTTGTGTTATGTACATCCAGATGTCAAACATAATGTACACAGTTAAATTTGCAAAGGGAATTGTATTTGTAATTCAATCTAGTAACACATTTTCTAATGAAAATAACTGCCTTGATTTGCATTTACCTGAGGACTGAACATTTCTTTAGGCGCTTCTCTGTCATTCAAATATCCTCAGTTGATAATTCTTTGTTTAGCTCTGTACCCCATTTGTAATAGGGTTATTTGGTTGTCTGGAGTCTAATTTCTTGAGTTCTTTGTGTATATTGGATATGAACTCTCTATCAGATGTGGATTCCACCTCACACCAGTCAGAATGGCTAAGATCAGAAACTCAGGTGACAGCAGATGCTGGCAAGGATGTGGAGAAAGAGGAACACTGCTCTATTATTGGTGGGATCGCAAGCTGGTGCAACCACTCTGGAAATCAGTCTGGCAGTTCCTCAGAAAATTGTACATAGCATTACCTAAGGGCCCGGCTATACTACTTCTGGGCATATACCCAAAAGATGCTCCAATATATAAGAAAGACATATGCTCCATTATGTTCATAGCAGACTTATTTATAGTAGTCAGAAGCTGGAAAGAACCCAGATGTCTTTCAACAGAGGAATGGCTACAGAAAATGTGGTACATTGCCACAGCGGAGTATTACTCAGCTATTAAAAACAAGGAATTTGAGAAATTCTTAGGTAAATGGCTGGAACTAGAAAATATTATCCTGAGTGAGGTAACCCAATCACAAAAGAACACACATGGTATTCACTCACTGATATTTAGATAATAGCCCAGAATCTTGAAATACCCAAGATGCAACTCACAGACCACATGAAGCTCATGAAGAAAGAAGACCAAAGTGTGAGTGCTTTGGTCCTTCTTAGAAGGAGTAACAAAATACTTAAGTGAGCAAATATGGAGACAAAATGTGGGACAGAACCTGAAGGAGGGGCTGTTGGGAGACTGTTCCACCTGGGTATCCATCTCATGCGCAGTCACCAAAGGTAGCCACTGATGTGGATGTCAGGAAGTGCATGCTGACAGGAGTCTGATATAGCTGTCTCTTTAGAGATCTGCCAGAGTCTGACATATACAGAGGCAGATGCTCACAGCTAACCATTGAACTGATCACGCAGTTACCAATGGAGAAGTTAGAGTAAAGACTGAAGGAGCTGAAATGGTTTGCAGCCCCATGGAGAGTTCAACAATACTAATCAACCAGAGGTCCCAGGGTCTGAACCACCAGCCTAGAAGCACATAGGAAGGGACCCATGGCTCCAGCTGTATATGTAGGGGAGGATGGCCTTGTCAGGCATAGGTAAGAGAGGAGGTTCTTGGTCCTATGAAGGCTGGACTCCCAGTGTGGGGGAATTCGAAGGTGGAGAGGTGGGAGTGGGAGGGTGAGAGCACATCCTTATAGAAGCAGTAGGAGGGGGATAGGACAGGGGATTCCTTGTTGGGAGTATGGAAATGGGGTAAGGGGATAACATTTGAAATGTAAATAAAATATCCAATAAAATAAAATTTAAAAAAAAAAGAAAATAACTGCCATAGTGGGGAGGTGATCACACCTTTCTGGAGGTAATCATTGCCATGCTACAAAAGTGATGTACACTGGTGCAATATGGAGTGAAGTGAAACACAGTGAATTGGAGGTTATAATAGTTTTTTTGCATCATCCTGTTCCATATATCCATGAAGATATGAAGTTGTGTCATTTGTGATGCATTCTGTCTGCCCTCTCATTCATACTGGGTGTGCTTTTCCTTGAGTTCTTCCTCCCAAGGAGGAGCTTTCTGTTATACACTAACTGGGGGCTGACTTCTGTTCATTTCAGATAACAGTGCTTAACATTAGTCTAATGATTTGCTCTTAATTCTCTGATATTTGTATCATGTGATTTATAACCATGCATGTGAGTCTTCCATCACTGACTATAAATACTACTGTTCTTTCTAAATATTATATAAATCTTCACATAATGGTTAACAGAAAGAATCAAGGACCATGATGGTCATTATCACCATTTAATCTATGTAGAATCTACTGTCTGCCTTCATACACACACACACACACACACACACACACACACACACACACGCACACATGCACACATACAAACACACACACATAATTTTTCTCTAATCATTGCTAAGGCCTTTACATTTCTACGTCTCACTTGACTTGTGAGAATATAAACTATATTGCTGTGTAAATCATCCTAAAACTAACACGTATCAATACATTTTTTCCTCATTAAAACTTTTGTTCCTATAATTTTCGTTGTTTTGAGTCACGGTCTTGCTTTGTGTTCCTGGATGGCCTAGAGAATACTATTTAGATCAAGCTGGCCTTGAATTTGAAACAATCTTTCTGAGTTAGCTTCTCAGTGCTGGCATTACAACAATGGACCATCCCACCCAGGTATACTAAAAATTGCCTGTTATTTTTCTATTGACAGAATGTTACTCCTCTTGATTTATCTATGTTATTCTTTCAAAATCTCCCATAGTCTGTCTATCTCTCTTGTCTCTGAACTGGGAACATTTAGGAACTTTCCAGGTTACAGAATTCTATGATATAGGCTCTCTTTAGGTTCCGTTAAACTTGTGTTAAATGTATTTTTCCAACACTCCACTTCAGTGAAGTCTCACAGTATCCATCTCCAAAACTCTGCTTGACAGTTTTTTTTTATGTTTGAAAAATGACTTGACTTTCTCCATATTTTATATAATACTTATGCCACTATATTTTAGATAAGTACCTCTGTGTGTATTACAGCTTCATACTTAACCATATAAGAATGGCTATTAGATTTGCACATCTATCAGTGGACCATCCCACCCAGGTATACTAAAAATTGCCTGTTATTTTTCTATTGACAGGATGTTACTCCTCTTGATTTATCAGTCAGAGGAATTATTAAAACAAATTTCTATGTCAAATTCTAGATTTTCTGATTTAATAGTGAGGTGCAATGGCTTGCAATTCTAAGTTGTTCCAAGTGGATGTAAGGATTTATCTTTATTGGGTCATGCTTTAAGACTGTACGGCTTCTGGTCAAGTTTTAGCTGTAGGAGTGGGGATATCTTTAACTCTCTGTCTCTTGTCATCCTTTCGCTCCTACAGGTTTGTCTTGGTGAACCTTTGTGCCTTCTATTATTGTAACTTTTTATGCTATTTTGATTGATATCTGTGGGAGGCCTGCTCTTTTATGAATGGAAATAGAGGAGAAGTTATTCTGTGAGAGAGTGAAGGTGGAGGAGAGGACTGAAGGGAATGGAGGGAAAGGAACCTGTGGTTGAGATGAATTGTATAAGAAATCAATAGACAAAAATAAAGGTTATAGATCCATCTAAATTCTAATTGTTTGGTAAGGAAGCTCTATGACACTTTTGTGTATTGCTCTGTTAACCAAGAACATCCTTGATAAGTTTCATAATTCTTTCTTTTAAGGATATGATCTCTGTTGAATATACACTTTATCAATATCACTGATGTACACCTACTAGATTCTAGTAACAGCTGTTATACATCACTTCAGTCATTATGGCCAAAATTAAGCAATTGCCGTCATGCAAACAAATTGAAAAGCTATTACTTGAAAGACTATTTCTTAGTTACCTTTCCTGGTTGTATGAGCAAATACTCTGAATAAAAAACTTTAAAAAATAGATTTCAAGCCGGGCAGTGGTGGCGCACGCCTTTAATCCCAGCACTTGGGAAGAGGCAGAGGCAGGTGGATTTCTGAGTTCGAGGCCAGCCTGGTCTACAGAGTGAGTTCCAGGACAACCAGGACTACACAGAGAAACCCTGTCTCGAAAAACCAAAAAAAAAAAAAATAGATTTCAATTCACAGTTAGAAATCACAGTCCATTATCACAATGAACCACAGTAGAAAGAGTTGAGACAGGACAATTCAATGTTTTAAAACAGGAGTCCATGTCATATTTATTAAGTCACAGGGATATAAAAGAACCAAACAAAATCCAAAGTATTCAATCAAATTTCAGCCAACTTCTGAACCTTAAAGTCTTCTCATGATCTGATTGTCTTTATAATACAGAAATATAATCTAAATAATTAGCTAAATGGTCTTACCAAAAGGTTTTTCTTGGCATAAAATGTTACCTCACTATATTTTTTTATTATACTAGCACCACAAATATGAGAGGATATCATAAGGTATATCTACCAAGGAATGTGCCTTATGACCACCCACAATCTCAGCATGAAAAACGCATAGGTAATAAAAGTTCAAATTTTTCTGCAGCACATCTTGAACTCAAGATGGCCTGGACTACATGAGACCTTATATCAAACCAGAATCAACAATGAAATAAAAATGCATGAACATGAAATAGAGCTTTGCAATTTAAATATAGTAATTATGACAAATTCTAAATTTATTTTGTGATAAATATTTAATTCAAAAAGATATGCATAGAGAAATCATAAACATTCGATTCTGTGTTCCCTGTTCTTTTATGTTTTGCACAAAACAGATATTTGTTGTATAAATAATTAAGTGATCAAATGTGGATAAATGAAAGCTATGGAAAAACTTTAGATAACATTATCTTGAGAGTGGAATTCAAAATGAAAATTCTGCTCTTCTATGATTTCTCTGTTTAAAATTTCAGAACTGCTTAATGAGGCCAAGTATTTAAGCCTGGTATCTGGAGAACAAGATAGAAAACACACACACAAAAAATTCCAGCTAATGGGTAGGCATGAGCTTGGTTTGGAGTATGCAGTACCCATAATAGCTAAACTTAGGGCCTTCTGCATCTCACCTCAAAGAAATATCTCTGCGCTAGTTTGTTTTGAGTAAACCTTATTAGTTAAATCTTTTCATAAGTGATAGGATCTCAGGACTCAATGGGGATGACCCAATTGTGGGGAGATGGAACCTGAAGAGACTAACTCCAGGAGATAGACTTGGTACCTCAGTTGAGGAATGGGGCCACTCACCCATCCTCCAAATTTTGAGCCAGAATTGTTTCTGTGTAAAGGAAATGCAGTGACAAAAGTGAAGCAGAGACTAAAGAAATGGCCATACAGTGACCAGTCCAACATGGGTTCTATCCCATACACAGGCACCAAACTCTAAAAGTATTACTGATGCCATATTGTGCTTACATACAGGAGCCTAACATAGCTGTCCTTTGAGAGGTTCTACCATCAGTTGACTGAGACAGATACAAATATAGCCAATTATTAGACTGCAATGTCAAATCTCCTTTCCTGATTTCCCCCCAGAAATCCTCTATACCATCCCCCTCCCTCTGCTTCTATGAAGGTGTTCTCCCAACCACCCACCCACTTACACCTCCCTGCCTTGGCATTCCCCTACACTGGGGCATCAAGCCTTCACAGAACCAAGGGCCTCTCCTTCCAATGATGCCCAACAACGCCATCCTCTGTTACATATATGGCTGGAGCCAAGGGTGACTCCATGTATACTCTTTGGTTGGTGGTTTAGTCCCTGGGAGCTCTGGAGAATCTGAATGGTTGATATTGTTGTTCTTCCTATGGGGTTGCAAACCATTTCTAACTCTCCATTTGTCTTGAGACTAGGATATATAGTGTTCTACTCTCTTTGTACATTTCTAGACATTAGCCATTCTGATAGTGCCTTTAAATGTATCAAAAGACATTTTTATACAAAACATTAACTAATCTTCAAGTTTCATAATGACCCATAAGTATTAATATAATCTTATTTATGGAGTACTTTTTACCATAAACCACCACTGAGATTTGTATTCAGGATCTTGAATGGCCTTCAGGAGAAGACTACAAAACAGGCCTTGCCACTATCTTTACAAATATGGAGAGAAATTTTCTATGTGTTGACATCATGTATGTGTGGCATATAGAGACTAAATCAAGGTGCAGAAGTCATTTGATAGCTTTCACAAGCAGAACTCTAACTCTATAGAATTTAAGTTACACAGTATTTTCAATATCCCATAGAATGAAAAGGCATTTTATTACCTTCTGTTTATATTAGAGGTGGGTTTTAACCTATTAAACAAGAAATATGCATATTCTGTTTCTCAGTTGCTATGTCCAATAACTAAGGAATATGTACATTCAAAGGAGAGTTTGATTTCATTCTCGTTTATAGGTTGGGAGAAAAATTTTACTTCCTTCTCCTTGTCATTAAAAGTACTATATCATTTGCCCTGTTCCATGCAAGATATAAACTAAATATAAACATTAAAACATAATTGGTTACTACTTTAACAATGAAGTGTATACAGGCATATGCAAAAAGACATGAGAACATGTCTTAAAAGTTATTTGAATTACTGTACTTTTTCAATGCTGGGATCTTAGATATGGTTTATTTGGGATGAACATGAGTTTGACTGAAACATTTTCAGCCACAGGCAGCAATTTTCCTCCTGTTTAGGTAAGAAAGATGAACCATATAGACAATTATTGGTTTAACATAACATTTTATTGTAAACTTGCAACTACATGAATATAGATCAGTATCAACTTTAGAAAAAACATAAAACTGAAAAGTCATTACTTGAGTACAGAATGTGTGATTATATGAAAGGACAATGAACCCAAACAGACACTGCATTTAGTTTTTCTTTCTCTAATTTTACCTTCTATTTCTATCCTTCTATATAAATCAAAAGGACTTAATACTTTTTAAGAAAATATCAATAGCAAGAGTTATCTGTAGCATATCTAATTGCCATCTTGGAAAAATAGGTGCTTGCTTCATTTTTAATATTGAGCAATGTTTTGATACTTTAAAGTACTTTGTAAAAATATACAGCAAATAACCAATACAGACTATCCTTCTCCAAAACACTATGTCCTTTATACTAATGACAACTCTTGGAATTTTACATACTATATACCTTCTTAGGCTTAACATATCTTTTCTCTTTTGTTTTGTTTACCTCTTAGAAATCCTTGTTTATTCAAAACTTTAATCTTTCAAAGGGAAGAAAAGTAATTGGAAAATGACTTATCTATCTATCTATCTATCTATCTATCTATCTATCTATCTATCTAT